>NC_092709.1:335846009-336150729 GCF_047496885.1 Scyliorhinus torazame
CTGGGTCCACAGGTTAACTGGTGAAGTACGAACCACAGCCAGCAGTTAACAGTTGTTATTATACAGAATAATAAAACAGAGTTGTACCATCTACAACCGTGTTGGTTCGCTTGTGTATCGGAACACCCAACACGACATCTCCCTCTCTTCACCCTGTGGCTCCAGGCTTCGGGTTCTGCCAGCCAGTCAACAGCATCTCACTTGGAGGGGCGGCCCAAATGATTAACCCGATTTCCCTTCCAAGCACCCTTCCATCCACATGGCCAAAGCAGCTGGGACCGGCATGATCGATAGTCCCGGCTGGAATCTATGTGTTGTATGCCGTGTGGCGACCTTTACATTTGCCTTAACAATTATCTGCGTTTGTGTCACTTTATCATGTCTCCTGAAGATTTTATAATAAACATGTGCTATCCTGGATGATTCATTTTGGCCTGAAAAGATTATTGTGAACAAAACATCCAGAAATGTGTCATTTTCTGACAAAACACCAGATGGCCAACTTGTTTATCACCTTGGGCCCATTGTTCCGTTTCTTTATCTCGATACCCTTTGTCATCATTCCTTGCCAACACTATGACCTTCCTCCTTGCCGACAAAGCATTTTCTTTCTAAACATGATCCATCCCCCGAAGCATCCTGGGAATGAACAAATTAATTATTTAATCAGTTGTCGCTGCAGTACGAACCCACTGGACTGTTAGAAGTCAAAACGAAGCAAACAACGTATCACAGAATCACAATTAGTTACAGCAGAAAAGGGAGAACATTCGGCCCATCGTGTTCGTGCCGACGCTCCGAGTACCATTCCGTGGCCCTGCATGTTTTGCGTTCTCGGAAAATAATCCGATTTCCTTTTGAATGCCTCAGTTGAACCTGCCTCCACCACACTCTTGGGCTGTGAACTCCAGATCCTAACCATTCGCCACGTAAACAAGTTTCTTCTCACATCGCCCATTGCAACTTTTGCCGATTATCTTAAACCAGTGCCCTGTGGTTCTCGATCCTTCCACCAGTGGGAAGAGCTTTGGCTGATCCACCCTGTACAGAACCCTCAAGATTTTGGACACCTTGATCAAACCTCCTGTCGACCTTTCTCTTCCCCAAGGAGAACAGGCCCCACTTCGCCAATCTACCTACTTAACTGAGATTCCTCATCCCAGGAACTATTCTCCTAAGCCTTTTCCTATGCTGTCTCCATTGTCGTGATATCATACATAAAGTGAGGCACCCAGAACTGGATGCAGTACTCCAGACCAAATCAGTGTTTTATACATAATAATACATGAGAATCATAATCGTAATCATATAAGAAAGAACAAAATCCTAATTCTACATAAATGTGTAACTTAGTCAGTTATACACTGCAAACAAAGGTCTTAGTCTTATTCGTGCAGAAACACTTGTGCTTTAAGAGCTCATTGACTAACAGTTATCTTCTGTATTCTATAGATACGGAGATATGAGAGGGATTATCGGGGCTGGAATCCGCGATATGTGGTACAATCTGGGTAAGACTCTGGATTTTTACTTTTCTTACCAATCTGCCACCCTTTCCATCTTCTGATCGCCATTATTTTCTGTCCTTGAGTTTGAAAGATATTACAAAAGGAGGATTTGCATTTATAGAACACCTTTAATGCCATCAACAGGTCCCAAAGCATTTTATTGTCAATGAATTAATCTTGTATTGCAGCTACCAGTCTGCACACAGCAAAGTCCCACAGGCAGCAATGTAATATTGACCAGACAATGAACTTTTACTGATGCTCGTTTGGGGATGAATATTGACCCGCACACAAAGGATAGGTCCCCTGCTCCCCTTTGTAGTAGTGCCCAGGAATCGTTTATATTAACAGAGCTCTCACTCAAACATAATTGATACTGAATACGCTCTCATTCATGAAATTTATTAAAATGTAAATGGACACAAGTGGTTAATCTGTTATAGAAACAAACAAACATATTTTTCCTAACCACAAAAAGTATATATAATCCATTAATAACCTTTTAAAACTGTCAATCAAAATGTGAATAGCCCCTGGCTGATATGGATGATATCAACTTTTGAAATTCAGCTAAGCATTCATAGTAGGTTCAGCTATAATAAAAACCATGGGAAAACATTATGTTTGTTTTTATAAATTTAGAGTATTCAATTCAATTTTTTCTAATTAAGGGGCAATTTAGTGTGGCCAATTCACCTACCCTGCACATATTTTTGGGTTGTGGGGAGGAGACCCACGCAGACATGGAGAGAATGTGCAAACTCCACATGGACAGTGATCCGGGGCCGGGATCGAACTTGAGTCCTCGGTGTGTTAGGAGGCAGTGCTAACCATTGGGCTACCATGCTGCCTGAAATCCATGGGAAACATTAACAATGGAGTCCACTGAAACTGAAAAAGGAGATGATCTTTTTTATTAAGCTGCACCAGATATCCTGCCAACCAAAGCAGTCCAGGAACAACTGTTTCTTTTCTGCAATTAATCGCTACTGGAGTGGGGGGGGGGGGGGGGGTGACGCGTGGTTCCCAAGGGCCTCAACAAGATTAGGATAGTAGTAGTGGGGGAGGTGATAAAGTCAGCAGGGGGCCTGAAAGTGGGAGAAGATGGAGGCTCCTGATCAAAATGGTGCCCCGATCTGCGAACAGGCATTCCTGTTGGTGAGCTCAACTCAACAGCAGGAAATCATTCCAAGTGCGGCCTCAGCAGAGTGAAACTGTGCGAGACCAAAAACGTGTCCACAGAAAGTCCAAAATGTGCTCAAAAGCTGGCTTTAACTTTTATCTGCTGAATCCCAATGGCAAAATGTACCTCAATGTAATGATCAACTCGCTATTGCAGGACAAGGCTCTACAATCCATCACTGCAGTAAAAAGACATCTCACCTTCAAATAAGTATTGAAATTGAAAGAAGATTTGATTTCATTTCAAAGTCTGTCAAACAAAGAATTCCAAGAGTAGGTGACTAGGTTTTATTTTTTGACGCCACACTCAGACATGGTTCACCTCTCTGAGAGGCAGTGGACCACATCTACTTAATGAAGTGCCTAACTCCACTAAAATTGCAGGGCGGAGTGTAAACTGCACACAATGATGCCCATAAAGGGTGACTGCCCGCACCCTTATCCTGTGTCAACTTAATAAAATCCCGAGCCATTGCTCCTGACTTCGAGGCAAGTATACTATACATGAGTCAGCTTGATATCTGTTTTTGCAGCTTCGCTCTCACTTGTTTCACGTTTGTCAGGATCAAATTTCAGTTTTGGGGAAAGTAGGTTTGCTTGAGGAGAGTGTCATAGAAACATAGAAAATAGTTGCAGAAGTAGGCCATTCGGCCCTTCGAGCCGCACCACCATTCGATATGATCATGGCTGATCATGCAAATTCAGTATCCCTCTCCCGCTTTCTCTCCATACCCCTTGATCCCCTTAGCCGCAAGGGCCCTCTTGAATATATCCAATGAACTGTCCAGCTCCCTCTTGAATATATCCAATGAACTGACCCCAACAGCTTCCTGTGGTAGAGAATTCCACAAGCCCGCAACTCTCTGAGAGAAGAAGTTCTTCCTCATCTCAGTCCTGAATGGCTTACCCCTTATTCTTAGGCTGTGACCCCTAGTTCTGGACTTCCCCAACATTGGGAACATTCTTCCCGCATTCTATCCAATCCCATCAGGATTTTATATGTTTCTCTGAGATCCCTTCATTCTACTAAACTCCAGTGAGTACAAGCCCAGTCGATCCAATCTTTCTTCATATGTCAGTCCTGCTATCCTGGAAATTAGTCTGGTGAACTTTCGCTGGACACCCTCAATAATAAGAATGTCCTTCCTCAAACTAGGAGACCAAAACCGCACACAATACTCAAGGTGTGGCCTCAGCAAGGCCCTGTATAACTGCAGCAAGAGAGCCCTACTCCTATACTCAAACCCTCTCGCTATAAAGGCGATACCATCAGCTTTCTTCACCGCCTGCTGTACCTGCATGCCAACCTTCAGCGACTGTTCCATCATGGCACCCAGGTCTCGTTGCACTTTCCCTTTTCCGAAACTACCACCATTCAGATAATAATCTGCCTTCATGTTTTTGTCACCAAGGTGGATAACCTCGCATTTACCCACATTATATTGCATTTGCGAAATATTTGCCCACTCAGCCAGCCTGTCCAAGTCACCCTGCAGCCTCTTTGCATCCTTCTCACAGCACACACTGCCGCCCGGCTGAAGGGTGACACGGTAGCACAGTGGTTAGCACTATTGCTTGACAGCACCAGGGTCCCATGTTTGATTCCCGGCTTGGGTCACTGTCTGTGCGGAGTCTGCATGTTCTCCCCGTGTCTGCGTGGCTTTCCTCCAGGCGCTTTGGTCCCGAAAGATGTGCTGTTAGGTGAATTGGACATTCTGAATTCTCCTTCAGTGTACCCGAACAGGCACCAGAGTGTGGCGACTAGGGGATTTTCACAGTAACTTCATTGCAGTGTTAATGTAAGCCACTTGTGACACTAATAAAGATTATAGGTTACAATTATATTATCTGCACATTTGGAGATAATACATGCAATTCCTTTGTCCAAATCATCAATGTATATTGCGAGCAGCTGGGGTCCCAGCCCTGAACCCTGTGGAACCCCATTAGTCACTTCCTGCCCCTCTGATAAGAACCCGTTTATTCTCACTCTGCCAACCAGCTCTCTACCCATGCCAATGCATTACCCCCAATACCATGAGCTTTAATTTTGCCCATTAATCTCTTGTGTGGGACCTTGTCAAAAGTCTTTTGAAATTCCAGATGCACAACATTGGGGCTTTTCACAGTAACTTCATTGAAGCCTACTTGTGACAATAAGCGATTGTTATTACTATTATTATTATCCACTGGTTCACCCTTGTCCACTCTACTGGTCACATTCTCAAAACATTTAAGAAGATTTGTCAAGCATGATTTCCCTTTCGTAAATCCATGCATACTTGGACCGATCCCTCCCCCACTTTCCAAATGCTCAGTTGTTCACATTTAATAATTGACTCCAACATTTCCCCACCACCGTTGTCAGGCTAACCGTTCTATAATTCCTCATTTTCTCTCTCCGTCCTTTTTTTAAAAGTGGGGTTACATTAGCTACCCTCCAATCCATTGAAACTATTCCAGAATCTAGAGAATGCTGGAAAATGATCACCAATGTGTCCACTATTTCTAGGGCCACTTAATTTCGTATCCTGCGATGCAGAGCATCAGGCCCTGGGGACTTTTCGGGTTTGAATCTCAGCAATTTCCCCAATACGATTTCTTGACCAATAAGGATTTCTTTTAGTTCCTCCTTAATGCTGGACCCTCTTTCCCCGAGTATTTCTGGAAGCTTATTTGTGTCCAACTTAGTGAAGACAGTCCCAAAGTATTTGTTCAACAGATCTGCCATCTCATTGTTGCCCATTATGAATTTACCTGATTCGAACTGTAAGGGACATTTGTCTTCACCAGTCTTTTTCTCGTGACATATGTATAGAAGCTTTTGCAGTCAGTTTTAATGTTTTTTGCAAGTGTATTCTCATATTCTATTTTACCCTTCCAAATTTGAAGTCCTCAGGCTTGCTGCTTGTTCTGGCCAATTTATATGCCTCCTCTTTGGCTTTCGCACTATACCTGATTTCCTAGCTGAGAGGATTTCCCAACACGGGTGCCAATTTGCAATATAAAGGACACTCTAGACAACTGGGTCTCTGCTTAAATCCAGGTATAAAACCATAAAGTTGCATTCCTCAAGCTTCAGCGTCTTCAGGTTCGATGGTGGAAAACAAAGAACTAAAAATGGGCTGTGTATTATTGGAAATGTTTGCCTGTTTTTGTATCTGAAATGCAATGAAAATCGCTTATTGTCACAAGTAGGCTTCAATGAAGCCCCTAGTCGCCACATTCTGGCACCTGTTTGGGGAGGCTGGTACGGGAATTGAACTGTGTTGCTGGCCTGCCTTGATCTGCTTTAAAAGCCAGCTATTTAGCCCAGTGTGCTAAACCAGCCCCTACTTGTGACAATAAGCAATTATTATTATTAATGTTCTTGAGATATCCCCATATCTGACCTCCGCACTCAGGGCAACAGAGGCTCCAGAACAGGCTTCATCATTCCGAGACACATGAGGAAACACATGGAAAAACATCATCCAACATTATTATTTCTGATTGCTGTATGCAATTACTCCAGCTGGATGGTACACTTGTCTGAATGTCAATTTAGAATGAGCCCAGACGGAGCTATGATAATCCTCAATTCCCATCTTTCCCCATAACTCTTGATTCCCTTACTGATTAAAAATCTGTCTATCTCAGCCTTGAACATACTTAACGGCCCGGTCTCTACAGCTTCTGCAGTAAACAATTCCACAGATTCACAACCCTCTGAGAGAAGAAATTCTTCCTCATCTCTGTCTTAAATGGGGTGGCCCTTTACTCTGACATTCTGCCCTCTGGTCCTAAACTCTCCCACAAGAGGAAACATCCTCTCAGCGTCTACCTTGTCAAGTCCCCTGATAATTTTATATGTCTCAATAATGTCACCTCTCATCCTTCGATACTCCAATGAGTACAGGCCCAACCTACACAACCTCCCCTCAATAGAAAATCCCCCCGTTCCCGGCATCAACTTAGTGAATCTTCTTTGGACTGTCTCCAATGCGAGTACACCTTTCCTTAGATAAGGGGACCATGAACCTTCGGTGGCCAATTGACATCTGCACAACCATGCCATAAGACCATAAGACATAGAAGCAGAATTAGGCCACTCGGCCCATTGAGTCTGCTCCAATCATGGCTGATATTTTTCTCATCCCCATTCTCCTGTCTTCTCCCCATAACCCCTGATCCCCTTATTAATCAAGAACCTATCTATCTCTGTCTTGAAGACACTCAGTGATTTGGCCTTCACAGCCTTCTGCGGTAAAGAGTTCCACAGATTCACCATCCTCTGGCTGAAGAAATTCCTCCAGACAGAAACTATTGATGGTGATTCCATCATTGGTCACTCACACACTGAACTGGCAATTAACAGCCAATACCAGAGTGTGGATCATCTATAAAGCCTATGGGGGAGGACAGAATTGAAGAACGTTAAGAAAAGAAAAACTAAAATTCAGAGAAACCATTACAGTGAATACAAATTTTGAGACAAATATAGGTTGAAAATATCAGGGAAGTGGGACTAATTGGTAGCTCCTTCAGCAAGCTGACACAGGTCCAATGGTGAGCCAGATGATTTTACGATGTGGGTAGAGTCAAATCGTTTTTGTTACTTTGAGTTCAAAGTGTGTTTTCAAATGTATATTTTATCTCTGAGGATTAATGATGTGGAACTAAACCTACCCTCGGTGACCTGGCTCAGCTACATCACCTACTCGCCGTCCAAATTGGGTGATTTTTGGTTCCTGATCAACAGGCGTAACAGCCTTCCCGAACAGGCGCCGGAATGTGGCGACTAGGGGCTTTTCACAGTAACTTCATTTGAAGCCTACTTGTGACAATAAGCGATTTTCATTTTCAATTTTCATTTCAAGTAGGCTTCAATGAAGTTACCGTGAAAAGCCCCATTAGTGAACCAGATGGATTTTTGCAACAATCCAGCAGTTTCCGAGCTTTCCATTCTAGATTTATTTAATTACGTTTATAGTCCCATGCTGCCGTGGTGGGACTTGAACTCTTGCCTCCAAATCATTAATCCAGGCCCGTAGGATTGCTAGCCTGGTAACATAACTGCTCTGCCACCAGAGCCTCATGCAGCCTAATGACTGACCTAATTGAAGTTTTCAAGGTTAAGGAAGGGAATTGATTAAAAATTGATCCCTGCAAATTGTTTGCTGTGGTGCAGCTTTCAAGATTAGCACAATAGCAGTATGGAGGGAAATCAGTCAGGAGTGTTCCGAAGGCTAATGGAATTGTGGAATATGTTAGTCGGAAAGAATTTTCCAAATGGGTCCAGCGGACAAACTGGTAAGTTTTTGCAGTGAGCTGGGATTGAGAATAATGTTCACAAAGAAAGAGAGAGAGTGCTGTTTATTATTACAAAAGCGGAAGGGGTATGTTGAATTTAATTCGTTTTTCCAGTTCCTAAAACGGCTGATAACCTCTCCTCTTGACTCAGATAAGAGGGAGACGCTTTTTTTTGTTCCAGGCAGCAGTATGTGCTATTGAGTTGCACAAGTAGGTTGGCAATCAGCATACAAGGCAAGCATTTCTCATTTGCCCTCAATGCAGGAGGGCTCACAGTGTGTTGGAAGTAAGCAGAAACACAGACTATTAGGGAGTAATGAAATGCAGAGATGTAGAAGAATAGAGTGACAGGGGTAAAGAGAAAAAAGGCACAGAAAAAGAAATAGAACGTCATGTTCAATGCTCTAAATATGTCCAAGGCAATGGACCCTGACTATATCACAGCTCATGTATTGCTCCGGAGGTAGGCAAGCAACCCTCGAGCCAAGCTGTCCCAGTCCAGCTACAGGACTGACATCCACCCGATAATGCGGAAAATTACCCAGCTATGTCCTGTTCACAAGCAGCAGGACAAATCCAATTCAGTCAATTAGTGCCACATTTGGTCTATTCTCAATCATCAGCAAAGTGATGGAAGGTGCCATTGACAGTGCTATCAAGCAGGACTTGTACAAAATAAAACAGCTCGCCATCACTCAGTTTGGGTTCTGCCAGGCTCACTCAGCTCCTGACCTCATTACAGCCTCAGTCCAAACATTGTCGAAGAGCTGAATTAAAGAGCTGAGCTGAAAGTGACTGCCCTTGACAGCAAGGTAGCATTTGACTGAGAGTAGCATCAAAGAATTCTCACAAGTACTGAAATCAGAGGGTAATTGTCCACTGGCAGCACCCATACCTAGTGGAAAAGAAGATGATTCTGGTTATTGGGGACCATTGCGCACTACAATGTCCCACCAAAAGCACTGTGATAGTGACCAGATAATCAGTGTTTCACGACAATGGAAAAGGATAATCATTGATCAGGGCACTGGGGAGAATGCCCCTGTACACCTTCAAAATAGTACCATTGAAATCTTTGCCTCTACCTGATGGGGCAAGTGGGTCTTCAGATTAACATTTTCTTTTCAAATGATAAGATCATGAACAGTGCAGTATTCTCTCAATATTGCTCTTGGGGCTTGACTTTTAATCATAATTATGGGCGGAATTCACCCAAAAAATTTATTTTGGGCGAGTTTGGCGGGGTGTTTCCCACTGGCTTTTTGGGTGAGATTTACACCTGTATTCACCCGCACTTAGGACGCGATTTAATGGCAATGAAAGAGAATCCTGTGTCGGTTACGTTTCACCGGGGGTTGGCACCGAGAACGACCCCGCTATTAAATGGAACTCTGGTTCATTTCTGGGCCTTGATGAGGAATGCCCTGCCGAAGCCATACTTAGTTACATTTCCTGCACTAATGAGCTCCGCCTGCCAGTGCAGGAAGAACAAAGAACAAAGAAAAGTACAGCACAGGAACAGGCCCTTCAGCCCTCCAAGCCTGCGCCGACCATGCTGCCCGTCTAAACTAAAATCTTCTACACTTCCGGGGTCCGTATCCCTCTATTCCCATCCTATTCATGTATTTATCAAGATGCCCCTTAAACGTCACTATCATCTTCCGGCAGCGAGTTCCAGGCACCCACTACCCTCTGTGTAAAAATCCTGCCTCGTACATCTCCTCTAAACCTTGTCCCTTGTACCTTAAACCTATGCCCCCTAGTAATTGACCCCTCTACCCTGGGAAAAAGCCTCTGAATATCCACTCTGTCTATGCCCCTCATAATTTTGTAGACAAGAAATCGGGCACCATTTTTAAATGGTGTTTCTGGCTGCATTTGGGACCTTGGCCTAGATGCAATAGGACTGATCTGATTTGTGCTCAGTTACGCTCCATCGTTCCACTTTTGTGTGAATACTTCATAGGAACTTGGTTCGTATATCACAAATCCTTATCACCACGGCTGATTGGCATGTACCTCCTGTGAAATCCTGGGTGCTAACTTATTGTCCCAACTGTAAACTTCGCAATTCTGTACTTTGCTGTTGTCTTGCAGTTTTAAAGTTTCTCTCTAGTTTATGAGAGGGCAGAATGCATACGAGTAGGTCAATTAATATCCACTGGTCTGCCAAACATGAGCTATGATGGAATAGTTTCACTTAAAGGCGTCGCTCTCAGATATAACATTGCAATGTGTAGACTTTGTCTTATTTGTCTACATTTGAGATTCCATAATGGAAATCATTCATTCAGCTATGCTGTTTGACCTAGGATAGTGGGGAGAAGCAGTAGTGTGATTGATATTCCACTTCTCTCATATTTCTTGAAATGGCTTACCAATAAATTGCAGACTGTTATCTGTGATGATCTCTCTAGGCACACCAAATAAACTGAAAATACTACTTTGAGTGGGGTTAATTATTGTGCAAATGTCGCATAATAGAGTGCCTGTTAAAGTAACTGAAGTCAGTGCCATGGATATGAAGAAAGTAAGATGTGATTTTGAACCAAGAATGAGGAGACACTTCATATGAATTCACTGGTGCTTTGTATTGACTTTGCATATGTTCTTGAAGTGCCTCATACTTCCAGATGATGACTTCACGCCATTGTTCATACCCGGCCAATAGACTGTCTCTTTCGCAAGGCTTCTTGTCCGATTTATGCCATGTGAGTGAGGAAGTTGTTGAAGAATATCAGATTGCAAAGAGTCCAGTATGTTGGCCTGCCTGCCTTGAAGGATGACATCCCGGGAGATGCCGAGCTTGTCCTTGGCCAAAATGCTTGCATGTGTTTGTGGACATGTTGAATTGAATCAGGCATCCTTCAATGATGGTTTTCCACAGATTGTGTAGTGTGCAATCTTGCACCATTTCTTCTTGTTGTGGCTGGCATTTGCATTGCACAAATTTTACCACATCAAATTGGAGAACATCTTCAATTGTGATGTCAATGAAGTCAACCTGTAGAAGTAAGAATATAGGTTTTGTTTCCGCTGGGTTCGGCAATCTGCTCAGTGTATCTGATATGATCATCAAGTTACTTGGCTTGTTCCTAGGCCTGGGTGTTTTGACACCATCGCGGCAGGATTCCTCATAGCGGATGTGTTGAGCCGTTCAAATCTCCGTTTGCTTCGGTGGGACCAACGGTTCCTGTCAGCAGGAGGGGCCAGACATTCCTGCGCACAATCTCACAGTTGTAACATGAGTCTTTATCAAGACATGTTGCAATCTTGGTGGTGCACTGGTCAATGGTTTTCACCAACTCATTTCCAGTGGCTAGTGGTCATCTCCACCAAAAATATTTGACCAAATATATAGATATGTAAATACACAATTCCAAACACTAAAACTATTGTTTCCTGCTTGTTTTGGAGTATGTGACAGACAGAGATTTTGAAGTAAATGCAATAGGTTTGCTTTTCTGTGGCATGCATGCTCCCAGACCTTTCTGTGAGGCATCTATCTCCAGAGTAGTTGTCTCCCTGATAATCATTAATCCTGACATGGTCATCTTATGCGGGCCTTCGTTCCCTATTGCGAGGTGACTTTTTATGGCTTGTCTACTTCAAATACACTGAACCAAGAAACCATGGGCTGGATTCTCCGTTCCTGAGTCTAAGTGTTGACGCCAATGGAGAATCCGTGGACTTCCATGTCATAAAAATCATCGCCACACCTGTACCGATTCTGTTACCAGTGAGGGGCTAGCACCGGTGCCACGTGGAACACCATTGAATCCCACGCAAAATGGCGCGGGAATCGCCGGGTCTGTGATGGACACTCGCAGGACTGACAAGCTGCAGCTGCGTGTAAACAATACACCCCCCCACACACACACTGATCGGGGCCGATAAGATGGGACAGGTTGTGCTGGAGCGCACAATACAGCTGATGGATCGGCTGGGGCCAGGGGGCATGGGGGGGTACGGTCAACTATACGACCCAGGGCACCAGGTCTAAGACAGGCTTTTAGCAGCATGGGGAGCTGAATGGCTGCTTTGCTGGCTGCGGTAATGGTGTTGCCACCCGTCCACCCCAACCCCACAGCCCACCTCAAGGCCACCCCCCCACTGCCCCCTCCCGACCCTAGCAGAAGCCCCCCGGCTAGCGGCACGACTGCCCGCGAAGTATGGTGGTTCTGGATACCGTCCGTAGGCCCTCTCAACAGCCACCGGAGGCTGAGAATCGCGGGTGGGCCTACTAATGATGAGTGAAAGGTGTTTAAACTACGTGTGCTGTGTGTCGCATTGATGCGGTTTTCGAGGAGGCGGAGCATCGCGATTCAATGTCAAACTGGTGCCTGCCACGATTTCAGCTTTGGGAGCTATTCTCCGCCCAATCGCACGCCCCGATTTCGGCGCCGGCTAACGGAGAATCCCGCCCCATAGCTCTGCCCGTTGTTTATACATTTTGAATTTGGAGCGAAGGTCAGTTACTTCCCAATACAAACTGGAGAATTTTGTGGACATTCTGACAATATCCTTTTTGTTGTGTTCGGTGATCCCACCGTTGCAATGACATACACAGAACATGCAGTTGTTGAACTGGAACAATGATTTATTGTCAAACACACGGACTGATTGCAACTTTGCTTTTTATTCAAGTTTGTGTTCAGCAACTCCCAAAGCCACCCATTTTAACCTCAACTCCTCTGGCCCAATTTCTGAGATTTAATTTGTTTCTTTTGTTTGAATCTCCCTCGTTCACTATCGATCTGGCTCCCATCCTGGCCTCCCGCCTTTCCCAACCGAGCTAACCTGGTGCTGGTGCTCTCAAAAGGCAGACCCACTCACGGATCCGACAGACTGAGCCCTGCAATCTCATCACGAGCGATCTATCGGATCAGCAGCTCTTTATTTGAGCACGAGCTCGGGGTTGTGTCTTCAAAGTTTTCCTCCTCAGTCACCATGCTGCATTTTCAACACTCTCTGATGCTGTTTGTCCTGCAGTCTGACCAAAATGTTGAGGGTCTTCTCACACCATGGAAAACTCTCTGAAACTGTTCACCCTGTTGTACCTGTGCTTAATCTTGCCACCACCTGTCTCTATGTCTGATCACCATGTCGTGTTCTTGTAATACCAGGGGTTTGTAAAGGACACAGTGCATCAATCGCTCACAACAGATTACAAAAACATGTTGTGGTTTCATTTATTATGACTAGCCACATGAGGACAGTTGTATGTAGATATAAAGCTTGAAGACCTCATAGGTGTGTGTGTGCTCTGCTGAAAGCAAAAGTGAAGCTAAGACTAGATCACACAATGCAGTTCCTTTCTAGTGATGTTATGCTGATACCCCTTATGCTCGAAACGTCTCACGAAATCCAACGGAATCCCTCACTTCCACCCTATCCCCGTACCCCAATAACCCCTCCGAATCTTTTTGGACATTAAGGGCAATTTATCATGCCCAATCCACCTAACCTGCACGTCTTTGGACTGTGGGAGGAAACCGGAGCACCCGGAGGAAACCCACGCAGACACAGGGAGTACGTGCAGACTCCGCACAGACAGTGATCCAGCGGGGAATCGAACCTGGCACCCTGGTGCTGTGAAGCCACAGTGCTATCCACTTGTGCTGCCCCTAAATGAGCCGCTAAATACCTGGACGTCGGATTCACCTGGCGACGGGTACTCAATGGCTGCGCCTACAAGACCTCGCCACACAAACGTGGACCAGGCGCAAAAGCAGTTGAGGGGTTCTTCCAGGTCATTAGAGAACCCCGGGGAGGTCGGGGACAGTGCAGGGTGGCACCCTGGCAGTGCTTGACTGGCATGCCAGAGTGTCTGGGTGGCCCTGACAGGAGCACTGCCAGAGTTCCAGGCTGGCAATACCAAGGTGCCCAGGTGCCAGGTTGGCAATGACACGGATTGGGCCCTGGGGGGGGCCTTACCAGGTAGAGGGGAGATGAGGGGGCGTTGCCAGGAGCCTCCCAAGGTTGGGGGGTAGGGGGGGGGGGGTGGCGGAACTAATTTTCAGGATTATGGGAGAAAGCTGTGGTGGGGGGGCTAACTTAGAGAGCTGTTTCCAATATTCGGCGCAGCCATGGCTGTGGAATGGCCTCCTGCTGTAAGGTTCTATGATTCCGTGAAGTAACTTCTTGTCCATTGGGAGCAACAACAATAACTTGTATTCATATCATGTTTTTTAACATGGTGAAATGTCTTCAGATGCTCCAGAGGATGATACCCAGCAATATTTGGCACCAAGTCAAGTAAGTAAATCAAAAACTTGCTCCAAGAGGTCGGATTCGAGTATCCCAGAGCAGGAGGGTGATTGAGGTGGAGCAGGGATGAGGTTTCGGGAGGGAATCCCGGCTTAGGGCCGTTAAAACATTTAATCGTGACACCAGCTGTGGAGTAATAAAACTCAGGAGCCACCACGAACCGGAATCAGAGAAGCAGAGAGATCTTGGAGGCTTGCCGATCTGGAAGAGGTTATCGAGAAAGGGAGAGGTAAGGCCCCACAGAGAGTTAAAAATGGGGATGAAAACCTTTCAATCGAGGCTTTGTTGGACCAGGCACAGACAGTATATGTGCAATGAAGCCTGATTCCAATTTGCAGGTTAATAGCATCTTTTTCAATAGGGTGCGTGGATCCGTGCAGAATAAGGCAAGATAGGAAGTTGTTACAAAAATCCTGTCTGGCTGATTCTGCCCTGAATAATCTCTGCCATCGCCGAGGATGTGAAACGTAACATTTGCTCCTCTATCACCTGCCTCCAGTGTCCATAGTTGTGCGGTTCAGTAGCTTAAAAACCAGCTGGTAAATTTGATAAATCATCCTGAACACAGCAGTACAACAAAGCCATTTACTGGTCTATTCCCACTTGATACTTTAATACAATGGCACACGCTGCGAAGTGCTTCTTACTCTGTCTCACGTAAACGGCACCGTGAATACAAGATGTTGTTAACCAAACATTGGCCTTGTCTCGGGGGTGGGGTTGGGTGGGGGGGTACTGCAGGTCTGTTTTTTTTGGATACAAAATCTAAATGAGAATCAGGCAAGGTTACACAGAACAAATGGACTGCAGGGGAAAGTAAATGAAGTCTTATTATTCCGTGTCGGTGTAGAAGGGAGGCTATTAGCAGAGTTAACTTGTGCATTTCAAATGAATAAACTGCATTCATTTTGCACCTAAGTGAATAAAATACAATTTGCTCCCTGAAGGGATAGTCGGTCCAGTTTCTTTTGCAATGTATCGGCAGCCAACAAAGAATGCTCAGTAGCACAGTGGTTTAGCACACTGGGCTAAATCGCTGGCTTTTAAAGCAGGCCAGCAGCACGGTTCAAGTCCTGTACCAGTCTCCCGGACAGGCGCCGGAATGTAGCGACTAGGGGCTTTTCGCAGTAACTTCATTGAAGCCTGCTTGTGACAATAATTATTGGGATATTCTTTGGTCACGAAAGGTAGGAAATGAAGTTTTATTTAAATCTCACACTCTTTGCCAAGTCTCACTGCTCACTCTCCTGCTATTTGCTCTCTCTTTCAGTCCCTGCAATGTGTTTTTTTTTTACATGATCCATCCAACCAGTTTATATTCCAGTAGAACCTTTCTTTTGGTGTCGCGAAGTTGCTGTTATTTTCCGCTGTACATCCTCAGAATGTTGCAAAGTGCTACAAAGCAAAACAGTTACTGAATTATGGCGTGACTGCCAATGAAATATTGATCCAGTACTCCACAGATATAAAGAACCTGGCTTACTTCTTCAAATCCTGAAGTGGGCCTTGAAATCACAATGTTCTGACTCAGGCAAGAGTCAACCGGACACCAGAGGCGCGATCTTCCCAAAAGGGGACAAAGTCCCCGAGCGAGTACGTTTAGCTGTGTGTTATCCGGCACTCGCAGTGCCGAGAAACACATGGCTATTCAATGTGACTTGCTTTCAATAAGGGGCCCGACCGGGGAACGCGCAGCCGCGGTCCCACATATCCCAGTTTTTTGCAATGGAGAGCTCCGCTTGCCGGAACTCCCCATTGAAGCGAGAGATTGGGATGCCATTTTCACATGGCGCCCCAATCGCCGAGGCCCCGAAAGGAACCCCCGACCTTCTCCCCCAGCCCAAATGCATCATGGGAGGATCACCCGGCCCCCCCCTTCAACACCCACCGGGCAACCTATTTTAGTATCATCAGCAAATTGTGCTATGATACACTCTGTCCCTTTATGTAAATTGTAAACAGTTGAGATCCGAGGATTGACCCATGTGTCACCGCATTAGTTATAGTTCGGCAGCCAGATAAGAACCTATTTATCCCGATCCTCTGCTTTCTGTCATCAGCCAATCTTCAATCCAATCTAATAGTCTACCCCCAATCCCTTGGGATCTCACCTTCTGGATCAGGCTTTTATGCGGCACCTTGTCAAACACTTTCTGAAAGTCTAGATATACCACATCCACAGGTTGCCCATTATCCACCTTGCTAGTTACGTCTTAAAAGAACTCAGGCAAGCTGGTCAAGCATGACTTACCCCTCAGTTGCGTGGATGTTGTCCTGCAAATTCCGCCCAAAGTAATTTTAAAGCTCGTGACCACCCTGTGAGGTAGTCATGCCTTCAATTGCCAAGAACTCAAGCTCATGAATTTCCTTGGTGAACCTCCCAGCCTATCCATCCCCCTCCCCCACCACCAACATTTGGCTCCATCCTTAACAACTATTCTTTTGATCAAGCATTTAGTCACCTGCCTTGAAGTCACCTGATATGGCTTGGTGTCACATTTAGTTTAGTATCGTCCCCAACCATATTTCACTCTGTTAAAGACGCCGTGTCGATGCAAGTTGCTGTTATATTGGAATTGCACAACGTTTTCACTGCACCTGACATTTTGGGGGCAGATTGGTGAGCAAATTAACTACATGCCACACACATGTGAAACTGGGATGATGCTTTCACATGTTCACCATACAGGTTACGGGACACACTTTGCCTCATGCTGGGGAAGAATTTAATTTGTTTGGGGTGGGAGGGCAGCATCTCCTTGAAACAACATTCAAATACTGAGAATACATTGCTGCTATATAAGTACAATTTGCCCCTGCTGCAGTGACGAGGGGCGTTCAACCCACTTATCGTTCATCCCACTCTTGTCGAACAAAATATTTGCAAACTACTTTTCATGGGTGTACCTTTAAGTGAAAACCAATGCCCGTAAAAGATATGTGACTGCTGAAGCAGAGAGAAAATTGAAGGAAGGTACTGTACCTTTCGGCTGTTCTTTAAGCTGCAGTGGTAGTCTGGCGTGTAGAGGGATAAGAGGACAGATTCTCTCATTTTAAATTAGAACGCGTGTATTTTGTTGAGACATTGCCATCGTGTTATTGCTACTGGACTAGAAATCGAGAGACCCAGCCTAAATCCCCTTGGATGTGGGTTCTCGTGCATGAATCACAGAAAGCTAGTATGCAGGTACAGCAGGTAATAAGAAAGGCAAATGGAGTTTTGGCCTTTATAGCTAAAGGAATAGAGTTTAAAAGTAGGGATGTGTTGCTGCAACTGTACAAGGCATTGCTGAGACTGCACCTGAAGTACTGTGTACAGCTTTGGTCTCCTTATTTGAGGAGGGATGTAATTGCCTTAGAGGCAGTTCAGAGGAGGTTCACTCGATTGATTCCAGAGAAGAGGGGTTTGTCATATGAAAAGAGATTGAGTAGTTTAGATCTATACTCTCAAGTTTAGAAGAGAAGAGAGCTAATTGAGGTATGCAACATGATAAAAGGTATTGACAAAGTAGACATAGATCGGATATCGCCCCTTGTGGGGCAATCTGGAACGAGAGGCCACAGTTTTAGGATAAAGGATGGCAAATTTAAAACAGAGATGAGGAGAAATTACTTCTCTCAAAGGACCGTGAACCTGCGGAATTCACTACCCCAGACTGCGGTGGAATCCGGGACATTGAATAAATTTAAGGAGTAGGTAGAAAGGTTTTTAATTAGTAACGGGTTGAAGGCTTCTGGAGAAGGGGCAGGAAAGCGGAGTTGAGGCTGAGATGAGATCAGCCATGATCGTATTGAATGGCGGAGCGGGATCGAGGGGCTGAATCACCTAGTCCTGCTCCTAATTCCTATGTTCTTAATTCCCACCACGACAACCTATATCCGTGACCACGGTGCTGTTGGGGAGTTCCATGGTTTTGACCCAGCGACAGTGGAGGAACAGCGATATCTTTGGAAATCAGGATGGTGAGCGACCTGCAGGTTAACCTGTCCTTCTCGGTGGTAAAGGTCACAGTTTGGAAGGTGCTGTTGAAGGTGTCTTGGTGAGTTCCTGCATCTGGTAGATGGTACACTCTGCTATTACTGTGTGTCGGTGGTGGAGGGACTGAATGTTTAAGCCGGTGGATTGGGTGCCAATCAAGCGGGTTGCTTTGAATTGGGTGGTGTCGAGCTTCTTGAATGTTTTTGGAGCTGCAGTCCAGCAATCAAGTGGGGACTATTCCATCACACTCCTGACCTGTGTCTTGTTGATGGTGGACAGGCCTTAGGAAGTCAGGAGGTGAGTTACGCCCTGCAGCATTCCGAACCTCTGACCGTCTCTTGAATTGGCGATGGTTGATCACCCTTCATGCCAACCACCTTTTTTTGGGGTGGTGGGAGCGGTGGAATTAGTGGGTGGTTCTACAGCCGGATGTCCTTCTTGCCACTAACCCATTCCATTTAACTGGGCTGGAAGGTCAATGCCTGCCTCTGTGGAAGTTTAATTTTAGGATGCATAAAGCTATTTGAAGGGTGAGAGTGGCACCATGGAGATCACAGCAAACCTAGTCAGCCATGTCCCATGATGGCAACAACATCATAATCCATTTATCCAGTGCCTTTCATGAGTTCTGCATCCAATTAAGTTTTTAAAATTACAGTCACTGTTGTAATATAGGGAAAGGCAGCAGCCAATTTATGCACAGCAAGCTGCCACAAACATGAATGAAATGAAATGAAATGAAAATCCCTTATTGTCACAAGTGGGCTTCAAATGAAGTTACTGTGAAAAGCCCCTAGTCGCCACATTCCGGCGCCTGTTCGGGGAGGCTGTTACGGGAATTGAACCGTGCTGCTGGCCTGCCTTGGTCTGCTTTCAAAGCCAGCGATTTAGCCCTGTGCTAAAACATCCATCAAATGAGAGAGTTCAGTGATAAATATTGGCCGAGGAATTGAAGAGATCGCCTCCATTTTTCTTTGTATCGTGCCATGCCCACCTGAGAGGGCAGCATGACCCAATGGATGCACTTCTGGTGGTGCAGCAGTCCTTCAATGCTGCACTGGAGAATCATCAGAAATCATATGGGACTTGAACCTTCTGATTTAGACACAGTACCCACAGACCTTAGTTGGCACTCAGGGAAAGACCAACAAAGAGATTGCACACAATACGGACTGGAAACTTCATGTTTCGTTCTCTTGAACAAGTTTCTGAAGGTGGAGGTGTGGTTGCTGGAGCCAAACTCAAAGACAGCCCGAGTATCATTTCATAAAGTCTTCACTACCAGCCGATAAAGGAGACAGTCACCCGATCATTAGGGGCTAGTCTTCAACTCAGTTCGCAGACAGAGCGGAAGGTGGCGCAGTGGTTAGCACTTCCGCCTCATGGCGTCAAGGACCCGGGTTTGTTCACGGCCCCGGGTCACTGTCCGTGTCGAGTTTGCACATTCTCCCCGTGTCTACATGGGTCTCGCCCCCACAACCCAGGGTAGGTGGATTGGCCTCGCTAAATTGCCCCTTAATTGGAAAAAATTAAATCAGATCGCAGAGGTGTAGTGCCTAACGCAGTGCCACATTCAGTCATCATTACAAGTGATTGTTGCTCAGTGTACAAAGGGTTAAACCTCCCTCTGACCAAGCTTTAGTCACATGAGTCTGTGTCGATGATTCTGGTCTTTCGATGTGCAGCAACTACATGTTTCTCAAACGACTTGAGAAGCAAAGTTCTTAAAATACCCAAGGCACAGATTTCTAATGGAACATGAAACTGGGAATGTTACAGAGATTTTGATTGTTTTGTTAAAATTGCAGGTTTCAATTTAGCTTAGTTTGCCACAAAAGATGTGTGTTTTTTCTTTCTAAATTGAATTCTACAGTTACAAGCAGAGAGATATCACACGTTAATAGAAACATGGCTCAGCTGCCCATCGGGATTTTCCGGCCTGGCAGAGCGAGTTTTCACGTGGCGGATCCGGCCATCCATTTAAATCCCGGCTGACTTCGGTGGGACCGGAAGATCCCGCCAGCGGAAGGGGCTGGAAAAATTCCCAACTGCAGTTGCCAAACTCCCGGGAATTAAAGAGCAATCTCTCGCACACGAGCCGTGAGCGAGCCCGGGAGAGTTGGAAAACATTGCGATGCCGAAAATAATTGTACGCGCTTTTTCTTTTGCACACTTTTGTTGTTGAGAAAAGGGGTACATAGGGAGAATGTTCATGTGGTGAAACCTCCAGGAATGCACTCAGCAAGAGTTGGCAACCCGAATCTGCGCACCTTTGCTAATGTTTCGGTACAGAGGCCAGGTTGGAGGTGGTGTCTTTCAGGTGGGATGTCAAACCGCTTGTACGCCGTGAGGAAAACCGGTGGCATATTCGGGGAAGTGTAAGGGGAATCCCACACCCAGCGTTCCCCTCTCAGCAAACTCAGGTCGCTGATTTGCCCGTGGGATCTTGCTGTGCACACACGTGCCACTGTCTTTGCCCTCTGCTGAACATGGCCTCTCTTTCCACTCCCACCTCCCCTGCTGACATTCTTTTGTTGTGAGGTACGTTGGGATTTCGCGAGGATTTGGCAAAGGCTGTAAGGAAATGACATTCTTTTTCTCTAACAGGGGAGATGGATGGTTTAGGGACATGGGATGTCAAGCCAGCAGCTATAATAAAGTTAGGTAGTAGACTACTTCTGTCCATTTCTGTCTGATCATGTTCCTGTGAAGTGCCCTGAGACATTTTTGTACATCAAAGCATTATACAAATGCAATTTGTTCTTACTCCTGAGCTATATATATCTATAAAATATTTACAGCGCGCTCGCCCATGCCCATGAGTGGTTTTGTTTGCATGTGTGTGTGTAATTCTCTGAAAGAGGCTCTATTGATTCTCCTGGATTGGGAGCCTGATATTCAAGGTGTTCTGCAACCTGTGAGTCATCTCACATTTGAATAGATGCTAATTCCCCTCTTTTATCTCACCTAACAGTGACAGAAGGTGAGAGACTATTGCTGAGGCAGGGCTATCCCTAATTCAGTCAGAAAGAAAGATGCCTCAGAGCCACTCAATCTCTCTTTCCTCCTTTACAATGCCTCAGACAACCTCCTTGACAATGCCTCAGACAACCTCCTTGACCATGATCGTCCTAAACTGTATCACATCGCCAGCCTTTGTGTCATCTCAAACTTAAACTCTCAATGCCCAAGTTCAGGTAATTCATATATACCACAACTTTCACAACCGCAGGGTGTCCCAAAGCGCCTCGCAGTGTAGTCACTGTTGGAATGTCAGCAGACCCGTTTTTCTTTTTGCACTATTTTCTACTTGCCCTATTTGGGGTGGGTGGTAGTGTCATGGTATTGTTATTGGACTGGTAATCTCGAGACCCAGGATAATGCTCTTGGTACCTGGGTTTGAATCCCGCCTGGGCAGATGGTGGAATTTGAACTAAATGTTTAAAATCTGGAATTAAAAATCTCATGACAACCATGAAACCATTGGTTGATTGTTGTAAAGACCCACCTGGTTCACTAATGACCTCCAGAGAAGGAAATCTGTCATCCTTACCTGGTCTGGCCTACATGTGACTCCAGACCAAACACAGCGATGTGGTTGACTGGAGAACAGCCAATGTTGTCCCTTTGTTTAAGAAGGGAAGCAGGGATAATGCAGGTAATTATAGGCCGGTGAGCCTGCGTCAGTGGTGGTGAACTGTTGGAGAAGATAGCGAGGGACAGGATTGATTCACATTTGGAAGTGAATGGAGTTGTTCGTGACTGGCAACATGATTTTGTGTGGGGATGGTCACATCTTACGAACTTGATAGAGTTTTTTGAGGAGGTGACAAAATTAATTGGTGTGGATGTCATCCACATGTTCTTTAGTAAGGTGTTTGACAAGGTCCCTCATGGCAAACTGGTACAAAAGGTAAAGTGGCATGGATTTGGGTTGTGCTTGCTAGGTGGATGAAGAACTGGCTTGGCAACAGGAGACATATGGTAGCAGCAGAAGGGAGTTTTTCAGAATGGAGACTGTGGTGTCCCACAGGGATCAGTGCTGGGACCATTGTTGATTGTAATATATATATAAATGATCTGGAGGAAAATATAGATGGTCCCTCATGGCAGGCTGATACAGATGACACTAAGATAGGTGGAGTTACAGATAGTGAAGGGGGCTGTCATAGAATATAGCAGAATATAGATAGATTGGAGAGTTGGGCAGAGAAATGGCAGATGGAGTTCAATCCAGAAAATGCGAGGTGATGCATTTTGGAAGATCAAATTCAGGTGTGAATTATACAGTAAATGGCAGAGCCCTGAGGCACATGGACATACAGAGGGACCTGGGCATTCAAGTTGATAGTTCCACGAAAGTGGATATGCAGATGGATAAGGGGGTCAAGAAGGGATGTGTTTCGACTTCCGGGTGCGGCGATGACCAGCTGAGTCGCACGTTTCGGCAGCTCCCGGTGAAACGGACTTTTGGGCTCTTGATAGGAGCCCCAACGGCAATTTTGACGGCTAAAAACACTGTGCGGTAAACCAGAAGGGAATCCCCCCTGGATACGGATGAAAAAAGGAGGAGAAAGTGGCCGGATTGCAGTGGATCCTTTAGAACAGCGGCAAGGAAGGCAAGCAAAAACCAAGATGGCGTCGGAAGGTGGCAGTTTAACATGGGGCCCTGAACAACAAGAGTTCTTGAAATGCTGTGTGGAAGAGCTCAAAAAGGAAATGAAGAAAGAGCTGTTGGCCCCGATACTACAGGCGATCGAAGGGCTAAAGGAGGAACAAAAGACCCAGGAGCGGGAGCTTCGGGTCGTGAAGGCAAAGGCAGCCGAGAATGAGGACGACATACAGGGCCTGGTGGTGAAGACGGAGACGCATGAGGCACATCAGAAACGATGTGTGGAAAGGTTGGAGGCACTGGAGAACAACGCAAGGAGGAACAACCTGAGGATTCTTGGTCTTCCTGAAGGTGCGGAGGGAGCGGACGTCGGGGCATATGTGAGCACGATGCTGCACTCGTTAATGGGAGCGGAGGCCCCGGCGGGTCCGTTGGAGGTGGAGGGAGCATACCGAGTGATGGCGCGAGGACCGAGAGCAGGAGAAATTCCCAGAGCCATAGTGGTGAGATTCCTCCGTTTTAAGGATAGAGAAATGGTCCTTAGATGGGCAAAGAAAACTCGGAGCAGTAAATGGGAGAACGCGGTGATCCGCGTTTATCAAGACTGGAGTGCGGAGGTGGCGAGAAGGAGGGCGAGCTTTAATCGGGCCAAGGCGGTGCTTCATAAAAAGAAGATAAAATTTGGAATGCTGCAACTGGCAAGACTGTGGATCACATATCGAGGGAGGCACCACTACTTTGAGACGGCGGATGAAGCGTGGACTTTTATTGTGGAAGAAAAACTGGAATGAGCGGGTTATTAAAAAGAACGTTTGAACAAAGTGGTGGGGCGAATGTGGGGGGCGAAGAGGGGGGTTAAAAAGGGGGGAAAGAGGAGTTTTATGTACTAATCCTGCGATGTGGTAACTTTTCTCTCTTCCACAGGTGGTGATGGGGGGAGGAGGGGAGGTGGAGGAGATGGGGCGTTGGCCATTGGGGGCGGGGCCAAGGGAGAAGCGCGGGCTTGGTTCCCGCGCTATGATAATCATGGCGGGAATAGAGAAGCAGGAAGGAGGGGGCGCCGCACGGTGCGAGCCGAGGTCACGGGGGGAAGCCGAGGTCGGCCAGAGTTTGCTGACTTCTGGGAGCAACATGGGGGGAGTAATTACGCTAGCGGGGGATCTAGCGGGGGGGTGGAAGGGGGGAATTACTGGGTTGCTGCTGCTGGGGAGAGGGGGGAGCTGGTATGGGAGGGGATGGGCGGGGGGCACCGCCTGGGGGAGATACAGCTGCGTGGGAACCGGGTGAGGAGCTGGAAAAAGGGGATGGCTAATCGACAAGGTGGGGGGGGTAGGAAGCCCCCCAACCCGGCTGATCACGTGGAACGTGAGAGGGCTGAACGGGCCGATAAAGAGGGCACGGGTACTCGCACACCTTAAGAAACTTAAGGCAGATGTGGTTATGTTACAGGAAACGCACCTGAAACTGATAGACCAGGTTAGGCTACGCAAAGGATGGGTGGGGCAGGTGTTCCATTCGGGGCTAGATGCGAAAAACAGGGGGGTGGCTATATTAGTGGGGAAGCGGGTAATGTTCGAGGCAAAGACTATAGTGGCGGATAACGGGGGCAGATACGTGATGGTGAGTGGCAAACTACAGGGGGAGACGGTGGTTTTGGTAAACGTATATGCCCCGAACTGGGATGATGCCAATTTTATGAGGCGGATGCTAGGACGCATTCCGGACCTAGAGATGGGAAAGCTGATAATGGGGGGAGGTTTTAATACGGTGTTGGAACCAGGGCTGGAGAGGTCGAAGTCCAGGACTGGAAGGAGGCCGGCAGCAGCCAAGGTACTTAAAGATTTTATGGAGCAGATGGGAGGTGTAGACCCGTGGAGATTTAGCAGACCAAGGAGTAAGGAGTTCTCGTTTTTCTCCTATGTCCATAAAGTCTACTCGCGAATAGACTTTTTTGTGCTGGGAAGGGCGTTGATCCCGAAGGTGAGGGGAACGGAGTATACGGCTATAGCCATTTCGGATCACGCTCCACACTGGGTAGACTTGGAGATAGGGGAGGAAACAGGAGGGCGCCCACCCTGGAGAATGGACATGGGACTAATGGCAGATGAGGGGGTGTGTCTAAGGGTGAGGGGGTGCATTGAAAAGTACTTGGAACTCAATGATAATGGGGAGGTCCAGGTGGGAGTGGTCTGGGAGGCGCTGAAGGCGGTGGTTAGAGGGGAGCTGATATCAATAAGGGCACATAAAGGGAAGCAGGAGAGTAAGGAACGGGAGCGGTTGCTGCAAGAACTTTTGAGGGTGGACAGACAATATGCGGAAGCACTGGAGGAGGGACTGTACAGGGAAAGGCAAAGGCTACATGTAGAATTTGACTTGCTGACTATGGGCACTGCAGAGGCACAATGGAGGAAGGCACAGGGTGTACAGTACGAATATGGGGAGAAGGCGAGCAGGTTGCTGGCACACCAATTGAGGAAAAGGGGAGCAGCGAGGGAAATAGGGGGAGTGAGGGATGAGGAAGGAGAGATGGAGCGGGGAGCGGAGAGAGTGAATGGAGTGTTCAAGACATTTTATAAAAAATTATATGAAGCTCAACCCCCGGATGGGAGGGAGAGAATGATGGGCTTCTTGGATCGGCTGGAATTTCCCAAGGTGGAAGAGCAGGAAAGGGTGGGACTGGGAGCACAGATCGAGGTAGAAGAAGTGGTGAAAGGAATTAGGAGCATGCAGGCGGGAAAGGCCCCGGGACCGGATGGATTCCCAGTCGAAATCTATAGAAAATATGTGGACTTGCTCGCCCCGGTATTGACGAGGACCTTTAATGAGGCAAAGGAAAGGGGACAACTGCCCCCGACTATGTCTGAAGCAACGATATCGCTTCTCTTAAAGAAGGAAAAGGACCCGCTACAATGCGGGTCCTATAGACCTATTTCCCTCCTAAATGTAGATGCCAAGATCCTGGCCAAGGTAATGGCAATGAGAATAGAGGAATGTGTCCCGGGGGTGGTCCACGAGGACCAAACTGGGTTTGTGAAGGGGAGACAGCTGAACACGAATATACGGAGGCTGTTAGGGGTAATGATGATGGCCCCACCAGAGGGAGAAACGGAGATAGTAGTGGCGATGGATGCCGAGAAAGCATTTGATAGAGTGGAGTGGGATTATTTGTGGGAGGTGTTGAGGAGATTTGGTTTTGGAGAGGGGTATGTTAGATGGGTGCAGCTGTTGTATAGGGCCCCGATGGCGAGCGTGGTCACGAATGGACGGGGATCTGCATATTTTCGTCTCCATAGAGGGACAAGGCAGGGATGCCCTCTGTCCCCATTATTGTTTGCACTGGCGATTGAGCCCCTGGCGATAGCGTTGAGGGGTTCCAAGAAGTGGAGGGGAGTATTTAGAGGAGGAGAAGAACACCGGGTATCTTTGTATGCGGACGATTTGCTACTATACGTGGCAGACCCGGCGGAGGGGATGCCAGAAATAATGCGGATACTTGGGGAGTTTGGGGATTTTTCAGGGTATAAATTGAACATGGGGAAAAGTGAGTTGTTTGTGGTGCATCCAGGGGAGCAGAGTAGAGAAATAGAGGACCTACCGTTGAGGAAGGTATCAAGGGACTTTCGTTACCTGGGGATCCAGATAGCCAAGAATTGGGGCACATTGCATAGGTTAAATTTAACGCGGTTGGTGGAACAAATGGAGGAGGATTTCAAGAGATGAGATATGGTATCCCTGTCACTGGCAGGGAGGGTGCAGGCGGTTAAGATGGTGGTCCTCCCGAGATTCCTCTTTGTGTTTCAGTGCCTCCCGGTGGTGATCACGAAGGCTTTTTTTAAAAGGATTGAAAAGAGCATCATGGGTTTTGTGTGGGCCGGGAAGACCCCGAGAGTGAGGAAGGGATTCTTACAGCGTAGCAGGGATAGGGGGGGGCTGGCACTACCGAGCCTAAGTGAGTATTATTGGGCCGCTAATATTTCAATGGTGAGTAAGTGGATGGGAGAGGAGGAGGGAGCGGCGTGGAAGAGATTAGAGAGGGCGTCCTGTAGGGGGACTAGCCTACAGGCTATGGTGACAGCCCCATTGCCGTTCTCACCGAGGAACTACACCACAAGCCCGGTGGTGGTGGCTACACTGAAGATTTGGGGACAGTGGAGACGGCATAGGGGAAAGACTGGAGCCTTGGGGGGGTCCCCGATAAGAAACAACCAAAGGTTTGCCCCGGGGGGAATGGATGGGGGATATGGAATGTGGCAAAGAGCAGGAATAACGCAACTGAAAGATCTGTTTGTGGATGGGAAGTTCGCGAGTCTGGGAGCGCTGACCGAGAAATATGGGTTGCCCCAAGGGAATGCATTCAGGTATATGCAACTGAGGGCTTTTGCGAGGCAACAGGTGAGGGAATTCCCACAGCTCCCGACACAAGAGGTGCAGGACAGAGTGATCTCAAAGACATGTGTGGGGGATGGTAAGGTGTCAGATATATATAGGGAAATGAGGGACGAAGTGGAGACTCTGGTAGATGAACTAAAAGGGAAATGGGAAGAAGAGCTGGGGGAGGAGATCGAGGAGGGGCTGTGGGCAGATGCCCTAAGCAGGGTAAACTCATCGTCCTCGTGTGCCAGGCTAAGCCTGATTCAGTTTAAGGTATTACACAGGGCGCATATGGCTGGAGCACGGCTCAGTAAATTTTTTGGGGTGGAGGATAGGTGTGCGAGGTGCTCGAGAAGCCCAGCGAATCATACCCATATGTTTTGGTCATGCCCGGCACTACAGGGGTTTTGGATGGGGGTGACAAAGGTGCTTTCAAAGGTAGTGGGGGTCCGGGTCGAACCAAGCTGGGGGTTGGCTATATTTGGGGTTGCACAAGAGCCGGGAGTGCAGGAGGCGAGAGAGGCCGATGTTTTGGCCTTTGCGTCCCTAGTAGTCCGGCGCAGGATATTGTTAATGTGGAAAGAAGCCAAGCCCCCGGGGGTGGAGACCTGGATAAATGACATGGCAGGGTTTATAAAGCTAGAGCGGATTAAGTTCGTTCTAAGGGGGTCGGCTCAAGGGTTCACCAGGCGGTGGCAACCGTTCGTCGAATACCTCGCAGAAAGATAGATGGAATGGAAAAAAGAAGGCAGCAGCAGCAGCCCAGGATCGCGGGGGTGTGGGGGGGGGGGGGGTGGGGGGGGGGGGAGGAGGAACCAGAAGGACTCTCAGGGTTGTTAATATATACTGTATAATATGTATAGGTCGTTGCGACAGATAATTATATATTGGACTATTAAATTATATTTTTGGAGAGTGTTACTTGTGATAAGGCAGTTGCCAATTCGGGAAAGTTTTCATTTTTGTTATTTATTATTTATTCATTTTTTGTTTATAAAATAGGTCATTGTTATTTGTGTTGTTATAATATTGTGTAAAGGATGCACAATGTACTGTGTTGGTTGACCAAAAATTTTCAATAAAATATTTATTAAAAAAAAGAAGGGATGTGTTTCATAGAATTTACAGTGCAGAAGGAGGCCATTCGGCCCATCGGGTCTGCACCAGCTCTTGGAAAGAGCACCCTTCCCAACCGCACACCTCCACCCTATCCCCATAACCCAGTAACCCCATCCAACATTAAGGGCAATTTTGGACACTAAGGACAATTTAGCCTGGCCAATCCACCTAACCTGCACATCTTTGGACTGTGGGACTGTGGGAGGAAACCGGAGCACCCGGAGGAAATCCACGCAGACACAGGGAGAACGTGCAGACTCCTCACAGACTATTTTTAAGGAAGAGCAAGATAGTTTCTTGATTTTCAAGAGAGTGAAAGGTTATTGGGGGTTGGCAGAGTTGAAGTTACAATCAGATCAGACATGATCCTATTGAATGGTCTTATGGAATGATTGAATAACCTACTCCTTGGTTCATATGTTGACCCATGCTTCTGCATGAACAAGCTGCGATTACCATAGAATCATAGAATTTACAGTGCAGAAGGAGGCCATTCGGCCCATTGAGTCTGCACCGGCCCTTACAAAAAGCACCCTACTCAAGCCCACGCCTCTACCCTATCCCCGTAACCCAGTAACCCCCACTTAACCTTTCTGGACACAAAGGGCAACTTAGCATGGCCAATCCACCTAACCCGCACATCTTTGGATTGTGGGAGGAAACCGGAGTACCCGGAGGAAACCGGAGCTGACATGGGGAGAACGTGCAGACTCCGCACAGACAGTGACCAAGCCGGGAATCGAACCTGGGACTCTGGAGCTGTGAAGCAATTGTGCTAATCACTATGCTACCGTGCTGCCCACAATACAGCATGCTTGCATTCATTGGCCAGGTCATTGAGTGCAAGAGTTGACAGGTCATGTTACAGTTGTATAAAACTTTAGTTAGGCCACATTTGGACTATTGCATGCAGTTCTGGTCGTCGCATTACCAGAAGGAGGTGGGTGCATTGGAGAGAGTGCAAAGAAGGTTCACCAGGATGTTGCCTGGTCTGGAGGGTGTCAGCCATGAGGAGAAGTTGAATAAATTTGGATTGTTTTCGTTGGCAAGATGAAGGCTGAGGGGAGACCTGATTGTGGTCTACAAAATTACGAGAGGCATAGACAGGGTGGATATTCAGAAACCTTTTCATTGGGTGGAAGACTCAATTACAAGGGGGCACAAGTTCAAGGTGAGAGGGGGCAAGTTTAGGGAAGATATGCGGGGAAAGCTTTTCACGCAGAGGGTGGTGGGTGCCTGGAACGCATTGCCGGTGGAGGCAGGCACAATAGCAACGTGTAAGATGTATCTTGATAGACACATGAAAGGGCGGAGAATGGAAAGATCTAGATCATTTGGGCAATAAATAGTTGTTCTAGATAAGGAATCTGGATCAGCGCAGGCCTGGTGGGCCGAAGGGCCTGTTCCTATGCTGTAATGTTCTCTGTTCTTGTTCTTTGACTCTTAACTGCCCTATGAACATGAATAGACCATTCAGCCCCTCAAAACTATTGCCCCATTCAATTAGACTGTGGATGATCTTAATTCATTAGCTCCATATCCTTTTATATTCAGTTATTCGTAAAGTCAATTCCACGTGCTAAATACCTTTTGTGTGAAGAAGGGACTTCCAAACCACTACCACTTCCACTACCAACTGGAAGGACAAGGGCAGCCGATGCATGGGAATGCCGCTACCTGGAATTTCCCCATCTTGACTTGGAAATAAATTGCTGTTCCTTCACAGCCGTTGGGTCAAAATTGTGGAACTCCCTCTGGAATAGCACTGTGGGTGGGTATACCTGCACCACAGGGACTGCAACAGTTCAGAAAACACCACCACGGCTGAACACCACCCTCTCAAGGGAAACTAGGGAAGGATAATAAAAGCTGACCCAGCCAGCGATGCCCACATCCCGCGACTGAATAAGTAAACTCAGCTACTAAAAGTAAACAAGAAAACATTAATTTGAGATGGGCAAAGAAATGCTGGGGGAAAATGGATAGGGAGTCTGGTAATGAGGAAAAAGAGAAAGGTTTACATTTATATTGCGCTTTTCACAGTTCCGGAATTCTCAAAATACCTCACAGCCAATGAAGTACTTTTTGAAATGCCGTTATCATTGTCATGTAGGAAACGCAGCAACCAATTTGTGCACAGCAAGCTTCCACAAATAGCAGTAGGGCAATGACCAGCTAATCTGGGGCACGATTCAGCAGACTGAAATCATTAGCGGGGAGTTTCTTGGCGGCTGCAGCATCGAGCAACATCCCGCTCTTCAACGACACTTTGCCCGTTTTTTAAAATCCTCAGGGAGATTCTCTCTGGCTGTCCCGATCGTCCCCGGCCCCTTTCAGACCACCCCCTTTGTGTTCCCTACTCATCCCCACCCCAACCTTGGGTATGCCCCCAAGAACCCCCCCCCTTCATTCCCATGCTACCTGGCAAGGCACCTCCCAGTCAAGCCTGACCCCTGGCAATGCCAACCGGGTACCTGGGCACCCTGGCACCCCACCTGGGCACCCTGGCATTGTCAGGATGGCATTGCCAAGGTGCCTGGGTGACATTGCCATGGGTGCCAGGTTGGCAGTGCTAAGCTGCCCGGGTGCCGGGGGAGGACCCTGCCCTGTCAGGGACCACCCTGGGGTCTTCAATGGGTTGGGTGACCCCGCCCCAGTTGTTGTTATGACTGGTCCACGTTTGTGTGGACCAGTACTGAACGTCACCCTAGAGAGGCCACCCACAGCAGTCGGTAAGTCCCGTCTGCCAGGTGAACCTGAGGTCCAGATCGCGCCAGGTGGAGCGACTCAGGTGACTTGCGATTGCCCCGGCCTGGAGCTCGCTTTGGGGCTCGCTCAGGTTTCAGCGGATTCGCGCCGAGTGCAACGGGATTGCTGAATCGCTCCCCTGGTTATTAGTGATTCTGACTAAAGGATCAACTTTGGCCAGGACACTACCCTGTTCCCACTCTTCTTTGATGAAGTGCCACAAGATCTTTTACATCCAAGCCCCGGAGGTCGATGTGAGGGGCTTTGGTTTACTGGGCGGGATTTTCCAGTCAAGACCAAAAATCCCCACCTGAGGTTAACAGACCTTTTGCGGGTTCATCAAACTTTACACCTGCTGCGAGACTGAGAAATACTGCCAAACGTCTTAATTGGAAGACAGGCCCTCCAACAGTGCAATCACCCCCCCCCCTCCCTCTCTCCGCCCCCCACACTGGAGGGTCTGCCTTGAACTTTGTGCTGAGCTCCGTGGGTCTTGAACCAGGGAATTCTTGTGATTTAGAGGTAAGCACACCATCAGCTGCATCCCACATGACGCTGTAAGATGGAGGAGAGCTTGACCAATATTAAAGGGTTGAGCTTACGAATGCAAACTTTGCATGCACATCAGTGGCTTTCATTTCTGTCATGTTTTTCAGGCAAAGGCGATATATCAAAGTGCTTGGCAGCCAACAGCTGCCTGCTGCTAACGGGCATCTCATTTCTAACCCAGAACCAAACGACTCAAAATCCTGAAGTAACATTTGGAGATTTTATCCTCAAGGTGATAATCCAATTCTTTCCCTTTCTCATGAACTGTTGCCGTGGGCAGTAATGAGTGGAAAAATGAAGCATGCGCGAATCTGAAGCCGAGGGAGGACTTCAAAGAAATAAAACATTGTGAGTGAAGGAGCTGGCATCAATCAGACAATAAGATGTAAATTTATGATAACACCTTTGAAACTAATTCCCATTTGGAATTGTATTAAGGAGTGAGTTAGTTGTTATCGGTGAAATTGTTTCTGAAGTTGGGGATTTGCTTTGATAGAAAATGAATATTCTTTTGCACTTCCCTGTCATATCAGTGAACGCTTTCACGTGTAACGTGGGGAACTAAGAGTCTAATGAGATTAAGCGAAGTGTTGCCTTTGAACTCATGTTATTCAGCTCCTATTGTTCATAGAATCATAGAATTTACAGTGCAGAAGGAGGCCATTCAGCCCATCGAGTCTGCACCGGCCCTGGAAAACAGAACCCTACTGAAGCCCACGCCTCCACCCTATCCCCATAACCCAGTAACCCAACCCAACTTTTTGGACACTAAGGCGCAATTTAGCATGGCCAATCCACCTTACCCGCACATCCTTGGACTGTGGGAGGAAACTGGAGCAGCTGGAGGAAACGCACAAAGACATGGGGAGAATGTGCAGACTCCATACAGACAGTCCCCAAGGCCGGAATTAAATCCGGGACCTTGGAGCTCTGAGGCAGCAGAGCTAACCACTGTGCCACCGTGCCATTCTTCTGCTTTGAAGGCAAGCTTGTATTTTTCTGTTCCCTGTTGAATGAGGACTCCGCCTAATGATTGAATGTCAGTGCTCCTGTTCTGTTGTCAACTCATGGGTGCCTCCAGGTTGTGCAGTAATTGTAACCGAGTGCAGTCTTTTTCAAACTTATTTTCCCGGGACCCACTTTTTTGCCAACTGGTCGACCACGGGACCCACATCATGTTTGACTATCTTTAATGTGAAAGGGGAGCCTGCTTGGTCCTCACAATTTCACACCAATCAGGTTCAAAGGAGGAGAGGGCAATGCGCATATCAGATGCTGAGGTCAGCCAGTTCCTTTGTGCCGTCTTCACCTTTGTGAGGACGGATAATCCAAGCTCGTGCCTGTAGGTCGGTGCGAAGGACAATAGCAACAAAATGTTTGCTTTCCTCAGCACTGGATAGTCCTTGGCAATGCTACTCCAGAAGGTGACAGCCCCCTGGGCTTCTAACGTGTTTTTAAAAATAAATTTAGAGTATCCAATTGTTCCCCAATTAAGGTGCAATTTAGCGTGGCCAATCAACCTACCTTGCACATCTTTAGGTTGTGGTGGTTAAACCCACGCAAACATCGAGAATACGCAAACTCCACACGGACAGTGACCCGGAGCCAGGATCGAACCTGGGACCTCGTCGCCGTGAGGCAGCATTGCTAACCATGACGCTGTCCCTTCTAGCGTGTTTTTAGTGTGCCATCACAGGTCAGGTACAGCAGTGTAGTCTTTTCATTTGGAGTCACCTGCAAGTTAATAACTGACTCTGGGGTCTCAACTTCAAAAGGAATTTTTCACCCACCACTTCTCTTTCAAAATCTAAAATTTCTCCACTTATTTACCAGTACTACCCTGCAGGTAACACACATGGAGTCTCAGATGGCCCGGGAACCCCCCTCCCCGGGTGCCATTCCGCCTGGTCCACGTTTATGTGGGCCAGCACTGATTGGTATCCGGCTGCAGCCTTCCTAGGGATGCCAGAGAATCGAGGGAGACCGGTGTATTCCGAGTGAGTCGATCTTAAGTATATATAAGACCTACCTCCGCGAATGCCGTTTGGTCCCGCCTCTTCTGGGTGGAGCTCCGACTCCGACATCGCGCGGGACTTGGGTGAATCCCGCAAGGTACAGAGGCTGCTGGGAAACCCACGAGAGGGCTCTCCCAGGATTCTCCAGCTGCGTTGTGCTCTCGCTCGGCGGCAGGAGAATTGCACACATACTGTTAGAACCATAGAAAAGCTACAGCACAGGAAGAGGCCATTCCGTCCATTCTGTCTGCGCCTGCGGAAAAAGAAAAAAATTGGCAGCCCATTCTAATCCCACCTTCCAGCACCTGGTCCATTGCCTTGCAGGTTAAAGCACTTTAGGTACAGATCTAGGTTCCTTTAAAATGCGACAAGGGATTCTGCCTCAATCACCAATCGAGGCAGAGAATTCCAAGCAACCACCACTCCCTGGGTGAAGACGTTTTCCATCATGTCCCCTCTAATCCTTCTTTGATACTTAGATGCTTAAACTGTGGGATGAGGGTGTTGTCTATCGACACAAGTAGGCTTTAAAGGACTGAAGCTCTCCTTATTTTCTTCTTATAGGTTGATCCTCCATCAACCTACTCCCTCCCTACATCTTTAGCATATTAAAAATCACAGGTCAACACATTGCATCTAGCCTCAAACACATTCTTTCCAGGAGCTCCAAACGGTGGAACTCCCCACAGACGAATTAGGAGCAGGAGTAGGCCACTCGGCCCCTCAAGCCTGCTCCGCCATCAATGAGATCTGATTGTAACCTAAACCACACATTCCTGTTGACCCCGATAACCTTTCACCCCCTTTGTCAATTAAGAATCTATCTGGCTCGGCCTTAAAAATATTGAAAGACGCTGCTCCCACTGCCTTTCAAGGAAGAGAGTTCCAGAGACTCACCACCCTCATCACGTCTTATTATCTCTTGAACTTCCTTTCCTCTTGCAACCTCAGAACATGGTGAACCCCATCCTGTACTCTTCTAAACGTTGCTTGACTTGCTGCAGGTTTGGTGCTAATATTACTTGACTGCTAATGCGAGAATCCCTGGCAGAAGGAGGCCATTCGGCCCATCAAGTCAGCACCGACCCTCCAAAAGAGCACGCCACCCAGGTGCACCCCACTCAGGTGCACCCCACCCCTCCCCCCATTCACTCCGCCTATCCCTCTAACCTAACCTGCACATCCCTGGACACTAACGGGCAATTTATCATTGCCAATTCACCTAACCCGCACATCTTTGGACTGGGGGAGGAAACCGGAGCACCCGGAGGAAACCCACGCTGACACAGGGAGAAGATGCAGATTCCAACTGTCGCCCAAGGCCGGAATTGAACCCGGGTCCCTGGTGCTGTGAGGCAGCAGTGCTAATCACTGTGCCACCATGGCGCCCTAATCAAAAGGCCTGAAATAATCCTCTGGGGGGGGGCCTGTGCTCAAACCCCGCTGTGGCAGCTCAGAGAAATTACAATCAATAAATGTGAAATAAAAAGTTAGTCTTAATAATAGCGATCATGGAATTAACAGATTGTCATAAAAACCTACCTGGTTTACTGATGTCCCTCAGGAGAGGAAATCTTGTATTAGTGAGAGGCAGCACGGTTTTGTGAAGGGGAGGTCGTGTCTCACTAACTTGATAGAGTTTTTCGAGGCGGTCACTAAGATGATTGATGCAGGTAGGGCAGTGGATGTTGTCTATATGGACTTCAGTAAGGCCTTTGACAAGGTCCCTCATGGTAGACTAGTACAAAAGGTGAAGTCACACGGGATCAGGGGTGAGCTGGCAAGGTGGATACAGAACTGGCTAGGTCATAGAAGGCAGAGAGTAGCAATGGAAGGATGCTTTTCTAATTGGAGGGCTGTGACCAGTGGTGTTCCACAGGGATCAGTGCTGGGACCTTTGCTCTTTGTAGTATATATAAATGATTTGGAGGAAAATGTAACTGGTCTGATTAGTAAGTTTGCAGACGACACAGAGGTTGGTGGAATTGCGGATAGCGATGAGGACTGTCGGAGGATACAGCAAGATTTAGATTGTTTGGAGACTTGGGCGGAGAGATGGCAGATGGAGTTTAATCCGGACAAATGTGAGGTAATGCATTTTGGAAGGTCTAATGCAGGTAGGGAATATACGGTGAATGGTAGAACCCTCAAGAGTATTGAAAGTCAAAGAGATCTAGGAGTACAGGTCCACAGGTCACTGAAAGGGGCAACACAGGTGGAGAAGGTAGTCAAGAAGGCATACGGCATGCTTGCCTTCATTGGCCGGGGCATTGAGTATAAGAATTGGCAAGTCATGTTGCAGCTGTATAGAACCTTAGTTAGGCCACACTTGGAGTATAGTGTTCAATTCTGGTCGCCACACTACCAGAAGGATGTGGAGGCTTTAGAGAGGGTGCAGAAGAGATTTACCAGAATGTTGCCTGGTATGGAGGGCATTAGCTATGAGGAGCGTTTGAATAAACTCGGTTTGTTCTCACTGGAACGAAGGAGGTTGAGGGGAGACCTGATAGAGGTATACAAAATTATGAGGGGCATCGACAGAGTGGATAGTCAGAGGCTTTTCCCCAGGGTAGAGGGGTCAATTACTAGGGGGCATAGGTTTAAGGTGAGAGGGGCAAGGTTTAGAGTAGATGTACGAGGCAAGTATTTTACGCAGAGGGTAGTGGGTGCCTGGAACTCGCTACCGAAGGAGGTGGTGGAAGCAGGGACGATAGTGACATTTAAGGGGCATCTTGACAAATACATGAATAGGATGGGAATAGAGGGATACGGACCCAGGAAGTGTAGAAGATTGTAGTTTAGTCGGGCAGCATGGTCGGCACGGGCTTGGAGGGCCGAAGGGCCTGTTCCTGTGCTGTACATTTCTTTGTTCTTTGTTCTTTGTCATTTCTGGAGTCAGGTAGACCAGAGTCTACCTGACTCCAGGCCCACAGTATTGCGCTTGACTCTTAGCCATCCTCCAGAATGACTCAGTTGCATCAAAGCACGACACAATGAATCACTGCGGGTGTACCTGCACCATGTGGACTGTGGTGTCTCACCGCCACTCCCTCACGGGCAATTAGCGATGGGCAACAGTTTCAGGCCTTGCCCAGGACACCCACATCCCAAGAATTATTTATGAATAGAAACCTGCAAATGCTCGGGTTTATCACCGGTGAAAACGAAACGATTCTTGGCTCACTCTCCATTCCGCAAACAAACGTTTTCCTTTCCAACCGACCCCTTGCTTGTTCCCTGAAAGCTATTCCGCTTTTACGCAGCCCTGCTGCGGCAGCGTTCAAAAACTGTGATCTGAATTACTGTATTCCAAATAACATACTTGAAAAACAAAGAGCTGTGCAGGGTTGACACAATAAATGTCATGTCTGCTTTTAGAGTCAGCTTTCTTTGATTGCTTCCAATGGGGAGTGGCAGTGGGGGGGAAGAGGGGAGGGGGTGTAGCCTGCGATTGAAGACATTTCTACAATTTGGGCATAATTGGCCGAAAATGGGAGGTGAAATTATTTTTCTTTGGTTGGAGCACAATGGAAAACTGTTTACGATGATTTCAACAAACCATTGGAAGCTATTTGTGTGACAGGCAAAGGGATTGAGACTCCTGAATGCACACAGACAAATTGTTTACTGATTGCGCGGTTCACTCGGAGACGCCTAACTTTGATAAGTTCAAAGCATACAAATGAAGAACAAAGGAGAATTGCGCGGATAAGTAAAATTACAGATCTTATCACATTGTTTAGTCATTTTGCTGCAGAAAGACAGCAATTATTGCGGTTTATCCTTTGAAAAAGCTAACTGGAGAGGATGGCTAAAGAGAGGATTTGTATCAAGCTTCTGTTTCTTTGATAATTTTGTTTTTTTCCATTTTAAAGTCCTTGATTTAACCCCTGTTCCCTTGTTGGCCGTCCAAAGGGGCGCGTGAGGCTGGGGTTAAGGTTAGGCCCCAAAACGTACTGATATGTACCAATATCGGGTCTAAATTTCAAATAGGCTCCCATGACGCAAGCGGGGAGGGGTCCCACTTTACAGTCAAAGGTTGCCGACCGATGGTGTCATTGAAAATGAATGAATGAAAATCGCTGATTGTCACAAGTAGGCTTCAAATGGACTTACTGTAAAAGCCCCTAGTCGCCAAACTGAGATGTGATTTTATTGTCGTGTTGGGGGATGGTGGAGGTCCGTACAGTGTTCAATCCGAACGGCAGACTGTGCCAGACTGGGCAGGAGAGGCCGAGGCTAGCTTCGTACTCTGAGCGTCAGAGAAATGCGAGACTGCCACATCCCCAGACCCCAGAAGGAATCTGTCCCACCCACCGCCACCACAGTCCTGGTCTTGACCATCTCTGCAGATTCTGGCACTGCCAGATGCAGCTCCAGCCCAAAGGTAAGCTCATGCTGAGGGCCATTGCTTCTGGTCAAAGAACAAAGAACAAAGAAAAGTACAGCACAGGAACAGGCCCTTCGGCCCACCAAGCCTGCTGCCCGTCTAAACTAAAATCTTCTACACTTCCTGGGTCCGTATCCCTCTATTCCCATCCTATTCATGTATTTGTCAAGATGCCCCTTAAATGTCACTATCGTCCCTGCTTCCACCACCTCCTCCGGCAGCAAGTTCCAGGCACCCACTACCCTCTGTGTAAAAACCTGCCTCGTACATGTACTCTAAATCTTGCCCCTCGCACCTTAAACCTATGCCCCCTAGTAATTGACCCCTCTACCCTGGGAAAAAGCCTCTGACTATCCACTCTGTCTATGCCCCTCATAATTTTGTAGACCTCTATCAGGTCACCCCTCAACCCCCGTCGCTCCAGTGAGAACAAACCGAGTTTATTCAACCGCTCCTCATAGCTAATGCCCTCCATACCAGGCGCCATCCTGATAAACCTTTTCTGCACCCTCTCTAAAGCCTCCACATCCTTCTGGTAGTATGGCGACCAGAATTGAACACTATACTCCAAGTGTGGCCTAACTAAGGTACTATACAGCTGCAACATGACTTGCCAATTCTTATACTCAATGCCCCGGCCAATGAAGGCAAGCATGCCGGATGCCTTCTTGACGACCTTCTCCACCTGTGTTGCCCCTTTCAGTGACCTGTGGATCTGTACATCTAGATCTCTCTGACTTTCAATACTTTTGAGGGTTCTACCATTCACTGTCTATTCCCTACCTGCGTTAGACCTTCCAAAATGCATTACCTCACATTTGTCCGGATTAAACTCCATCTGCCATCTCTCCGCCCAAGTCTCCCAACAATCTAAATCCTGCTGTATCCTCTGACAGTCCTCATCGCTATCCGCAATTCCACCAACCTTTGTGTCGTCTGCAAACTTACTAATCAGACCAGTTACATTTTCCTCCAAATCATTTAAATACTACGAACAGCAAAGGTCCCAGCACTGATCCCTGCAGAACACCACTAGCCACTGCCCTCCAATTAGAAAAGTACCCTTCCATTGCTACTCTCTGCCTTCTATGACCTAGCCAGTTCTGTATCCATCTTGCCAGCTCACCCCGATCCTGTGTGACTTCACCTTTTGTACCAGTCTACCATGAGGGACCTTATCAAAGGCCTCACTGAAGTCCATGTAGACAACATCCATTGCCCTACCTGCATCAATCATCTTTGTGACCTCTTCGAAAAACTCTATGAAGGTAGTGAGAAATGACCTCCCCTTCACAAAACCATGCTGCCTCTCGCTAATACGTCCATTTGCTTCCAAATGGGAGTAGATCCTGTCTCGAAGAATTCTCTCCAGTAATTTCCCTACCACTGATGTAAGGTTCACCGGCCTGTAGTTCCCTGGATTATCCTTGATACCCTTCTTAAACAAAGGAACAACATTGGCTATTCTCCAGTCCGCCGGGACATCACCTGAAGACAGTGAGGATCCAAAGATTTCTGTCAAGGCCTCAGCAATTTCCTCTCTAGCCTCCTTCAGTATTCTGGGGTAGATCGCATCAGGCCCTGGGGACTTATCTACCTTAATATTTTTCAAGACGCCCAACACCTCGTCTTTTTGGATCTCAATGTGACCCAGGCTATCTACACACCCTTCTCCAGACTCAAAATCCACCAATTCCTTCTCTTTGGTGAATACTGATGCAAAGTATTCATTTAGTACCTCGCCCATTTCCTACGGCTCCACACATAGATTCCCTTGCCTATCCTTCAGTGGGCCAACCCTTTCCCTGGCTACCCTCTTGCTTTTTATGTACGTGTAGAAAGCCTTGCGATTTTCCTTAACCCTATTTGCCAATGACTTTTCGTGACCCCTTCTAGCCCTCCTGACTCCTTGCTTAAGTTCCTTCCTACTTTCCTTACATTCCACACAGGCTTCGTCTGTTCCCAGCCTTCTAGCCCTGACAAATGCCTCCTTTTTCTTTTTGACGAGGCCTACAATATCTCTAGTTACCCAAGGTTCCCCAAATTTGCCGTATATATCCTTCTTCCACACAGGAACATGCCGGTCCTGAATTCCTTTCAACTGACATTTGAAAGCCTCCCACATGTCAGATGTTGATTTACCCTCAAACATCCGCCCCCAATCTAGGTTCTTCAGTTCCCACCTAATATTGTTATAATTAGCCTCCCCCCAATTTAGCACATTCACCCTAGGACCACTCTTATCCTTGTCCACCAGCACTTTAAAACTTACTGAGTTGTGGTCACTGTTCCCGAAATGCTCCCCTACTGAAACATCTACCACCTGGCCAGGCTCATTCCCCAATACCAGGTCCAGTACCGCCCCTTCCCTAGTTGGACTATCTACATATTGTTTTAAGAAGCCCTCCTGGATGCTCCTTACAATCTCTGCCCCATCTAAGCCCCTAGCACTAAGTGAGTCCCAGTCAATATTGGGGAAGTTGAAGTCTCCCATCACAACAACCCTGTTGTTTTACTCGTTTCCAAAATCTGTCTATCTATTTGCTCCTCTATCTCCCGCTGGCTGTTGGGAGGCCTGTAGTAAACCCCCAACATTGTGACTGCACCCTTCTTATTCCTGATCTCTACCCTTGTAGCCTTGCTGCCCTCTGAGGTGTCCTCCCGTAGTATAGCTGTGATATTCTCCCCAACCAGGAGTCAGCTCCGCCACCCCTTTTACATCCCCCCCTCTACCACCTGAAACATCTAAATCCTGGAACATTTAGCTGCCAATCCTGTCCAGCAATCCCTCCTACACCAGCTGTTTAGCCACGTGTTTAGCTGCTCTATCTTCCTATTTCTAACCTCACTGGCCCTTGGCACAGGGAGTAATCCCGAGATTACAACCCTAGATGTCCTGCCTTTTAACTTTCTGCCTAACTCCCTGAAGTCCTACTGCAGGACCTTATGCCCCTCCCTGCCTATGTCGTTAGTACCAATATGTACTACGACCTCTGCCTGTTTGCCCTCCCCCTTCATGATGCCCGCTATCCGTTCTGAGAGATCCTGGACCCTGGCACCAGGGAGGCAACATACTATCCTGGAGTCTCTTTCACGTCCACAAAAGTGCCCATCTGTGCCCCTGACTATAGAATCCCCTATGATTATTGCTCTTCTGCGCTTTGACCCTCCCTGCTGAACATCAGAGCCAGCCGTGGTGCCACTGCTCTGGCTGCTGCTGTTTTCCCCTGATAGACTATCCCCCCCGACAGTATCCAAAGGGATATACCTGTTCGAGAGGGGGACAACCACAGGGAATTCCTGCACTGACTGCCTGCCCCTTCTGGTGGTCACCCATTTCTCTGCCTGCACTTTGGGTGTGACCACATTTATATAACTGCTATCTATGATGCTATCCGCCATCTGCATACTCCTAAGTGCATCCAACTGCTGCTCCAACCGAACCATGTGGTCTGTGAGGAGCTCTAGTTGGTGCACTTTCTGCAGATGAAGCCATCCGGGATGCTGGAAGCCTCCCGGTCCTGCCACATCTCACAGTCAGAGCACTGCACCCCTCTAATTGACATTGCATTAATTAATTAGTAAATTATATTTTTTTAAATTGAAAAATTTTAAAGAAATTTAAAAAAAGTTACTGTTAACTATATGTTTCCTAGCACTAGATTTCTACTATAAATGTGAAAGCTAAATATAATACTCTCTGATCTCTGGCTTAGATACCCCTCTAAATTATAATTAAGTAATTAAGTAATTAAGTTTAATTAGTTTAACAATGTTTAATTTTTAAATTTAGTGTAGATTCCCAAGCAGCCAATCAGGTCACAGATTTACTGTGATGTCACTACAGTTTTTCCCCACCCACACAATTTGAAAAGGTAATAAAAATTAAAATTAAAAATTAAAATCACTTACCTTCCCAGGATGCTCTCTGGTTTTCTTCCTGCAAATTAAAAGTTACAGGCCAGAAGAAAGAGAACAAAACGGTAGGGAAAAAGCACCTTCTCCCACTGCACCAAATTACCAGGTTCCAATTCCCACTCTGGTTGTGTCTCACTCCGGCTGTGTCTCCTTGACCTGCGCAAAGCTTACTGAGTGCGCTTTCTGTCTGTCTTTTATACAGACCTCAGCTAACCAGGGTGACTCACACTACTTAAGCTTCAAAGAGAAGAATACAATGTACACACTTGTGCCACTAAACAGGCCTCAGGTGACTGACAGATAACTGCCTCTCAGCAATTAGAGTGGGGGCAGCATCAGCCAATCAGACACTAAGCTACACACTGCACTTTTAACTGAAAAACAGCAGAATTAGACTTAGACTAAGTCTCAGAATTAGACTTACCACTTACCTTTCCTGATTACTTCACTGCACCAAATTACCAAGTTCCAATTCTCACTCTGGATGTGTCTCACTCCGGCTGTGTCTCCTTGACCTGCGCAAAGCTTACGCAGTCAATGGCCGAACCAGTTTCTCACTCCCATATTTATCCTCCAACCAAAATCAATGAAGTAGATGATTTAATCGTGTATCTTATTATGGGACTCAAAGTGTTCAAATTGGCTGCTGCTTTTCTGACATTAATAAACCCCAAATGTACATAATTGCCTGTGAATTGCTTGGGGCTTGTCATGAATAGTGTCATATGTATACATGATATATATATATATACAGTGCTGTTAGAAAAGGAGTTTCAGAACGTTGATGCAGTGACAGTGATGGAACGGCGGGTGATACAGGTGCAGGTTAAGCTGGTGTGTAAACCTGCAGTTGGTGACATTCTCATGCTTCAGCTGCCCTGGTTCTTCTCACTGGTAGAGATCACAGGTTTGGAAGGTGGTGCCAAAGGAGTCTTGGTGAGTTGCTGCAGTGTGTCAGGTAGATGCTACACGCTGTGCATCAGCGGTGGATGGAGTGAAGGTTTCAGGTTGTGAATGGGCTGTCACCATTGTTAGCTGAGGTCTGTATAAAAGACAGACAGAAAGCGCACTCAGTAAGCTTTGCGCAGGTCAAGGAGACACAGCCGGAATGAGACACATGCAGAGTGGGAATTGGAACATGGTAATTTGATGCAGTGAGGCTGTTTCAATCTGGATGATGCGAGTTTCTTGATTGTTTTTGGAGCAACGCTCATCCAGGCATGGCGTGTATATTCCAGCACACCACTGACATGTGCCATGTCGATTGATTAGTTATAGAGCCAATGTTCCCTTGACTCTGTATGGGTGTGTGGCCATGCAGCAGTCTTGAGTGTATCATAATGTGCAATAAATGAAGAGAGCAATATTTGCGAAGTGAGGAGTTGAGTCATATTCATAGAATCTTTACAGTCCAGAAGGAGGACATTCAGCCCATCGAGTCTGCACCAACCTTCTGAAGGAGCACCTCACCAAGGCCCATGTCCTGTCCTCCACCCGTAATACCACATAACTGGGCACTAAAGGGCAACTTAGCATGGCCAATCCACCTAACTTGCATATCTTTGGAGTGTGGGAGGAAACCAGAGCACCCAAAGGAAACCCATGCAGACACGGGGAGAACGTGCAAACTCCACACACTCACCCGAGGCAGGAACTGAACCCAGGTCCTTGCCGCTGTGAGGCAGCAGTGCCAACCACTTGCTACAGAATTCCCAGCATCTGATTGCTCCCTAGTTCTGGAATTAATGTGGCTGGCCCAGCTAAGCTGCTGGTCAATGGCGACTCCATTGTTGATAGGTGATTTAATGATGGTATGCCATTGAACGTCAAAGGTCTTTGGTCAGAGATGAGCATTGCCTGACACTTGTATGGCACAATTGTTACTTCCCACTTGTTAGCCCAAGCCTGGATATTGTCCAGGTCTTGCTGAATAAGGACAATAACTGTTTCAATACCTGAGGAGATGCTAATTGTACTGAATACTAAGCACCATCAATGAACATTCCACTTCTAGCCCTATGTTTGAAGGAAGGTCATTGATGAAGCAGCTGAAGATGGTTGGGCCTGGGACACTATCCTGAGGAACTTCTGCAGTGATGTCCTGGAGCTGAGATGATTGACCTCCAACCACCACAACCATCTTCTTTTGTGCCAGGCATGACTCCGACCAGTGGACAGTTTTCCTGCTGATTCCCAGAATTCTGCTGGGGCTCCTTGATGCCACATTCTGTCAAATGCTGCCTCGGTGTCAAGGGCAGTCACTCTCACCTGACCTCTGGAATTCAGCGCTTTTGTTCATGTTTGGACCAAGCATGGAAGAGGCCAGAGGTCAAGTGGTTCTGGCAGAACCTAAACTGAGTGTTAATAAGCTGGTTATTGCTAAGTAAGCGCCACTTAATAGCACTGTCAACAATTTGTAGCAGTTTGCTGACCATCGAGAATAGGCTGATGGGGATGGTAATTGACCAGATTGGATTTGTCCTGTTTATTGTGGGAAGGACATACTTGGGTAATTTTGAAAATTGTTGTGCAGATGCCAGTACTATAGCTGCACTTGGCTAAGTACGTAGCTTTTTCTGGAGCACAAGTCTTCAAGCACAAAAAGAGGGATGTTGTCATGGGCGGCTGCCGATACTGTGTCCAGTGTATTCAACCGTTTCTTGGTGTCACGTGCAGTGACTCAAACTGATTGAAGACTGGCATCCGTGATGCTGCGGAGCTCAGGAGGAGGTAGAGATGGATCATCCACTCAGCACTTCTGGCTGAAGACGCTGGCAGACAATTCAACCTTGTCCTTTGCACTTAGGCATGTGCAAGATCTTCTTAGCAGGACCACAAAGCGCTGGTGACAGATCCAACTCACGCCTTATCAGTTCCTTTGCATATCAAGCATTAGATAAGACAGCAAACCTTCAGCTAAACTTAGGAATAATCACTCAAAGCTCGAAGAAAAAAACACTTCCTGTCAGTTTGATGATTACCCACAGCTGCTGGAGGTGGCATGATGCCACGATTCCAGGTGAAAGAGCTATAAGTGAAACAAAACATGTTTTCAAGCAACCAGCTTTCCTCTGGCTGTGCAGATGGTAGAAACTGAAAGGCTGAGCAACTTGAAGAAAATTTCAGCAAGTATTTCTATTCAATGACATAATAACGTAACAGCATCCAAATCTGGAGTGGTTTTGTGTTTGGGACGAATGCCAAAGCTGTTATAGGATAGGGTGGGGGGGGTGGGGAGGGTGCTCTTTCGGAGGGTTGGTGCAGGCGCGATGGGCCTAATGGCCTCCTTCCGCACTGTAGTTACTCTCTGATTCTATGCATGGATTACCGGCAGGGTAAGGGTAAATGTAGAGCTGCCGGAGCCCCAGATGACCATAGGCTGCTTTCCCCTCTGAGGGAGAGAGCTGACTGCTGGTGATTTAACCCGAGGGTCACCACACCTCAGATGAGGGGCAAGGTTGAGAAGGTGGGGCCTTCATGAAAATCTCCGGGAGGTAGATCTAATATGATGGCAGACCAGGAATAATAATAATCTTTATTATTGTCACAATTAGGCTTACATTAACACTACAATGAAGTTACTGTGAAAATCCACGAGTCATCACATTCCGTCACCTGTTCGGTACACTGAGAGCGAATTCAAAATGTCCAATTTACCTAACAGCACGTCTTTTGGGATTTATGGGAGAAAACCGGAGCACCCGGAGGAAACCCACGCAGACACGGGGAGAATGTGCAGACTGCGCACAGACAGTGACCCAAGCCGGGAATCGAACCCGGATTCCTAGGCTGTGAAGGACCAGTGCTAAGCACTGCATACCCGTGTCGCCCACCCAGGAACCACTTCTTCGCACATCAAAACTTGAAGATCTCACTCCCTCCGAAGGTTATTGTGGCACCGGGGAGGGGGGGAGGGGGGGGGGGGGGCGGAGTCAATTGAAAGTTTAGGTCAGAAGGTGGTGACGTTGTCATGTCACTGGATCTCTAATCCAGAGGCCCAGTCTAATGCTCTGGGGACACGGTTCAAATCTCACCACGGCAGCTGGTGGAATCTAAATTCAATTCATAAAATCTGGAATTGAAAACTACTAACCATGATATTATCATCAATGATTATAAAAACCCATCTTGTTCATGAAAGAAATCTGCCATCCTTACCTGGTCTGGCCTGCATGTGACCCCAAACCCTCAGCAATGTGGTTGACTCTTAATTGCTCCCAAGGGCATTAAATGTTCGGCATCAAATGCTGGCCTTGCTAGTGAACCCACACCCCATGAATAAATAAAATAAAACTGGGATTGTTATACTTTACTGGGCAGGGACATCAAGGGTTGCAAATGGAATTAATGTATCGATAAACCATGATTTAATTGAATGGTGGAGAATGGGCAGCACGGTAGCACATGTTCCTAGCACTGTGGCTTCACAGCGCCAGTATCCCAGGTTCAATTCCCCGCTGGGTCACTGTCTATGTGGAGTCTGCACGTTCTCCCCGTGTCGGTGTGGGTTTCCTCCGGGTGCTCTGGTTTCCTACCACAGTCCAAAGACGTGCAGGTTAGGTGGATTGGACATGATAAATTGCCCTTTGTGACCGAAAAGGTTAGGAGTTATTGGGCTATTGGGTTACGGGGATAGGGTGGAAGTGAGGGCTTAAGTGTGTTGATGAAAACTCGATGGGCCGAATGGTCTCCTTCTGCACTCTATGTTCTATGTTTGAAGGGCTCATTTCCATCCATTTAAGTGGAGTAGAGGAATGATTGAATGGTGAAACAGGCTTGATGAGATGAATGGCTTCTATTCCTCTATTACTAAATGGTGGAGAGGAATGATTGAATGGTGAAACAGGCTCGTCAAAAATACAGATAAAGGGGATTAGGAAGGGCATTCCAAAATGCGGCACATGATGCCGTGACAGCTCCATTGTTCAGGAAGCAGAGGACAAGTGGCTGGATGCACAGTCCGCCACAGGTACTGGAGGGTGTTTGCAAATTAAGTTCCTTGAGCAAAGAAAAGAGAGGGGTGATCCAATTGAAGTTAAAAGTATTCTATCAGATCAATAAAGAGAGACCTTTTTCTACTGATGGAGGGGGAGATCAGAATAATGAGACATCAGGTCACCTTTTTGGTGTTAGCTGACTCCAGCAGCCTTTAAAAATGGCTGACAAGCCCTGAATCTGTAGCTTCCTCCCCCATTCCCAGCAATGGCAGTTTCCAATCATCCAGAGAAGCAGATAAAAGGTCACCTGTCTCTCCTGATAGAGGTGAAAGATTTGAACTCCTTCTTTCAATGTCTGGATGTTTATTTGGAAAAGATTAAGAAGTGGGAACTGAGGTAAACGTTCTGTTATTAATACTGAGATGGCTCTGTCGGATCGATACATTTATAGGCTTGTAATAGGAGATTTCTGAATGGGTGTTTTTTCAAATTACATTTCAAGACATGCCATTATTATATGGCTCACTGTTTTTTATGCATACTATATTGAGTGGGTATGGAGGATGCAAAATGGGAATGGAAGGAGTGCATGGAGGCAGTATTGGGAGCAGGAAGGTGGTATGGGGGGTCTATGGGGGTTTATGATATGGGGAGCCAGTAGGGAGCATAGGGGAGATGAGGGGGAGTGAAGGGTGAGCACTCAAGGGTCTAACAGCTTTTAATGCAACTACAATAGTGTCCCTGAGAACCTAATGAGCCCACATCAGCACAGGCCCACCTAATGGTCACCTCCAAACTACTTCCAGAGGCATCTAGTCCCACTCTAATATGCATTCCCGAGATCTAACCAAGGCATGAGATCTAACCCACTCACCTTGGAGACGTCAGGCGAATGCCGTTCAGTGCAGGGCTCCACAAATGGGGGCCAGATGGAACTGCACTTGTGGGGTCTCCCAGGTGATCAGAGGCCCCAGGTGCTGGTCCTCTGGGCAGGATGGCAACCTTGCACTTATGGTGCCACCTGGGCAGCCTGGCACTGCCAGCCTGGCACCCTGGTTCTGAGCACCGGTAAACACCTGGCTAATCACGCGCGCTATCTCTGTTCCCATTCGAGTAGATTGTACCCCTCATCTCAAAGGTAAAAATCCAGACCATAATCTGAGTTGACATACATAGAATTCCTATAGCACAGAAGGAGGCCTTTTGGTCCATCATGTTTGTACCAAACCTCTGAAAGAACCAATCCCCATCACCCTACCTAACCCACACATCCCTGGACACTGAGGGGAAAGTTTTGCATTATGGCCAATCCACCTAACCTGCACATCTTTTGACCGTGGGAGGAAACCGGAGCAGGCAGAGGAAACCCACGCACACATGGGGAGAAAGTGCAAACTCCACACAGACAGTCACCCAAGGCCAGAATTGAACCCGGGTCCCTGGTGCTGTGAGGCAGCAGTGCTGACCACTGTGCCACTGTGCTGCCCTGTCAGGAAGCAATTCTGCACACAAAGGGTCGTGGAAAGCTGAAACATGTTTCCAGAAAAGCCTGCTTGGGTCAATTGGAATTTTCAACACTGAGATTAGCAATTTTTGTTTGTTAAGGGGATTAAGAGATACGCAGAAAGATGGGTAAATGGAATTGAGGTGCAAATCAGGCATCTTCTAATTAAATGACCAAGCAGGTGTCAGGGGATGAACTGGCCACTTCCCGATCCAAATGTCACGAATTGGACTGAAGATAAGTTGCTGACGCCAGTGGGAGGAGTCCAGCGACGAATTAACAGACATAGAACCATACATAGAAAATAGAAGCAGGAGGAGGCCATTTGACCCTTTAAGCCTGCTCCACCATTCATTATGATCATAGTTGATCATCAAGTTCAATACCCTGATCCCGCCTTCCTCCCAAATCCCATGATTCCTTTAGCCCCAAGAGCTATATCTAATTCCTTCTTGAAATCACACAAAGTTTTGGCCTCAACTACTTTCTGTGGTAGTGAATTCCACAGATTCACCACTCTCTGGGTGAAGACATTTCTCCTCACCTCAGTCCTAAAAGGTTTACCCCTTAACCTCAAACTGTGACTCCTTTGTGAATCTACCCTGTCTAATCATATCCCCTCTCACTATTCTAAATGCCAATGAATATTATCAAAAGCGACTTAGTCTCTCCTCACATGAAAATCCCGCCATCCCAAGAATCAGCCAGTTAAACCTTTGCTGCACTCCCTCCTTAGCAAGAACATCCTTCCTCAGATAAGGACACCAAAACTGCACAAAATACTCCAGGTGTGGCCTCACCATTGCCCTATACAATTGCAGTAAAGCATCCCTATTCCTATACTCAAATCCTGTCGCTATGCAGGCCAACATACCATTTGCCTTCTTTGCTGCCTGTTGTACCTGCCCGCTTACTTTCAGCGACTGATGCACGAGGACACCAAGGTCTCGCTGAGTATCCACCTCTCTGAATTTACACCCATTCAAATAATAATCTGCCTTCCTATTCTTGCTACTGAATTGGATAACCTCTCATTCATCCACTTTATACTGCATCTGTCATGCACATGCCCACTCACTCAGCCTGTCCAAATGCCGCTGAAGCAACTCTGCATTCTCCTCACAGTTCACCCTCCCATCCAACTTTGTATCATGTGCAAATCTGGAGATACGCACTTAATTCTCACGTCCAAATGATTACTATATAGGGCGGGATTTTCCGACCCCCCCCCCCCCCCCCCCCCCCCCCGCCCCCGGCCGGGTCGGAGAATCCCGCTCCCACCGTCCTCCTAATTCTCCGGCCCCCCAAAAATCGGAGAATGGCGGGGTCCGGCGCAACTCAATGGGCGCCGGGGCTGCCCACATTCTCCGGCCCGCAATGGGCCGAAGTCCCGCCTGTCTTTTGCCAGTCCCGCCGACGTAAATTGGAGTAGGTCCCTTACCGGCGGGACTTGGTGGCGCGGGCGGGCACCGGGGCTCTTAGGGGGGTGCGGGGGAATCTGGTCCCGGGAGGTGCCCCCACGGTGGCCTGGCCCACGATCGGGGCCCACCGATCCGCGGGCGGGCCTGTGCCGTGGGGATGACGCCAGCACGTGCTGGAGCCCCTGCGCTTGCGCCAACTGCCGCCGGCCAGCGGAGGCTCTTTGGCGCCGGTTGGCGTGGCGCCAAGCCCCTTTCCCACCGGCCGGTGGTGCGCAAACCACTCCGGGATGGGCCTAGCCCCTGAAGGTGCAGAGGGTTCCACACCTTTGGGGCGGCCCGACGCCGGAGTGGTTCACGCCACTCCGTCCCGCCGAGACCCCCCGCCCCGCCGGGTAGGGGAGAATCCTGCCCTTAATGTGAACAATTGGGGTCCTCGCACAGATCCTTGCGGTACCCCACAAAAAAATATCCATTTATTTGAACGTTTTGCTTCTTGTCTGCTAACCGGCTTTCTGTCCATTTCAAGACACTACCCGCAATCCCATGTGCTTTAACTTTACATCGTAATCTGCTATGTGAGATCTTGTCGAAAGCCTTCTGAAAGTCTAAATAAACCACATCCACCATTCTCCCTGCTCAACTCTACTAGTTACAACTTCAAAGAATTCCAGTAGATTTGTCAAGCATTATTTGTCTTTCTTAAATCCATGTTGACTTTGCCTCATACCACCGCTTTCCAAATGCTGTGCGGTGAAATCCTTCATAATGGGCTCTAGCAACTTCCCTACTACCAACATTAGGCTCACTTGTCTATAGTTCCCTGTTTTCTCTCCACCTCCCTTTTTGAATAGCGGTGTTATATTAGCCACCCCCTAATCTGTAGGACCCATTCCGGACTCCAAAGAATTTTGAAAATGGAACTACTATTGCAAGAGCCACTTCCTTAAGTACTCTGGGATGAGGATTATCATCCCCTGGAGATTTATCTGCCTTCATTCCCGTTAATATCTCCAAAAACGTTTCGCTACCAATTCTAATTTCTTTCAGCTCCTCACTAAAACTTGTATTTCTCAGACCTTCTGGTATATTATTCATGTCTTCCTTTGTGTAGACAGAAGTAAAGTACAAATTTAGTTTCTTAGCTATTTCTTTGTTCCGCATATGAGTTCACCCATTTCTGACTGTATTTGTTTTTATCAATTTTTTTCTCTTTACATACCGATAGAAACTTTTACAGTCAGTTTTTATATTTCCCGCTAGCTAACTTGCTTAATGTATTTTCCCCTTCTTAATCAATCCCTTGGTCTGCCTTTGCTGAATTTTAAATTGCTCCCAATCCACAGGTATATTGTTTTTTCTTGCTAATTTGTATCTTTGATTTGAATACTGTCTCTAATTTCCCTTGTAAGCCATGGTTTGGCCATGGTTCCCTTTCTTATCTTGCGCCAAATGGGAATAAACAACTTTTGGAGTTCACCTATTCGTTCCTTGAATATCTGCCATTGCCTGTTGCTGTCCTTCCTTTCAGTAATGTTTCCCAGTCCACCATAGCCAGCTCATGTCTCATACCCTCATAGTTGCTTTTATTGAGGCTCAAGTCCCTGGTCTCAGAATCTCCTCACTCTTCACCTTGATAAAGAATTCTACCATATTATGATCACTCATTCCCAAGGGTTCTCTCACACCCTGGGCGGGATTCTCCGAGCACCGCGCCGGGCCGGAGAATCACCGCAACCATGCCAGGCCACCCCGACGCCGGCACGCGATTCTCCGAGGTGCGGAGAATCGGCCCCATTTGCGCCGACGCGTTTGGTGCGGCACAGGTCGCGGGCCGCTGTCTGCGGCCGGGCCGCCAATTCTCTGGCCTTGATGGGCCGAAACGGCAGAGACCCACCGGCACCGTCCACACCTGTTCGCAGCCAGTGGGAACTCTGTGTGCAGGGTTGGGGGGCGGCCAACGGGGGGGGGGGGGGGGAGCTCCTTCACCGGGGGGGTCTGGCCCGCGATCGGGGCCCACCGATCGGCGGGCCGGCCTCTCCAGCCCCAGCTCTATTTTGTTACGCTGCCAGCCCCTGAACCCCCGTGCCATGTTGCGTCGGGACCGGCGCGTTGAGGAAGTCCCCCGTGCATGCGTGGGTTGGCGCGGCGCCACTGCGCATGCGCGGGTTGGCACGGCACCCAGGTGGCGCCGGGTAGGGAGGCTGGAGCGGCGTGAACCGCTCCAGCGCCGTGCAGGGGGCCAGAATCATTAGTGCCCGCGCCCGTTTTGCGCCGTCGTGAAGCGTGACAGTGTTCACGACGGCGCGGACACTCTGCCTCCATTTCAGAGAGTCCCGCCCCCTTTCTCATTGCACAACGAATCCTTTCTCATTGCACAACACCCAGTCCAAGATGGCCTGTTCCCTTCTTGGTCCCTCGACATCCTGGTCCAAACAACCATCCCACACTCCAGCAATTCTTCCTCTATTATACTGTGACTACTTTGAGTCCCCCAAGTTATATGCAGATTAAAGTCACAGATATTCCTTCATCACATACATCTTTGATTTCCTGTCTCATGATATTCCGAACATTACAAAGAACAAAAAACAAAGAAAAGTACAGCACAGGAACAGGCCCTTCGGCCCTCCAAGCTCTTGCCGACCATGCTGCCCGACTAAACTACAAACTTCTACACTTCCTGAGTCCATATCCCTCTATTCCCATCCGATTCATGTATTTGTCAAGATACCCCTTAAATGTCACTATCGTCCCTGCTTCCACCACCTCCTCCGGTAGCGAGTTCCAGGCACCCACTACCCTCTGTAAAAAATTTGCCTCGTACATCTACTCTAAACCTTGCCCCTCGCACCTTAAACCTATGCCCCCTAGTAATTGACCCCTCTACCCTGGGGAAAAGCCTCTGACTATCCACTCTGTCTATGCCCCTCATAATTTTGTAGACCTCTATCAGGTCACCCCTCAACCTCCGTCGTTCCATTAGGAACAAACCGAGTTTATTCAACCGCTCCTCATAGCTAATGCCCTCCATACCAGGCAACATTCTAGTAAATCTCTTCTGCACCCTCTCTAAAGCCTCCACATCCTTCTGGTAGTGTGGCGACCAGAATTGAACACTATACTCCAAGTGTGGCTGAACTAAGGTTCTATACAGCTGCAACATGACTTGCCAATTCGTATACTCAATGCCCCGGCCAATGAAGGCAAGCGTGCCAAATGCCTTCTTGACTACCTTCTCCATCTGTGTTGCCCCTTTCAGTGACCTGTGGTACTGTACACCTAGATCTCTCTGACTTTCAATACTCTTGAGGGTTCTACCATTCACTGTCTATTCCCTACCTGCGTTAGACCTTCCAAAATGCATTACCTCACATTTGTCCGGATTAAACTCCATCTGCCATCTCTCCTCCCAAGTCTCCCAACAATCTAAATCCTGCTGTATCCTCTGACAGTCCTCATCGCTATCCGCAATTCAACCCACCTTTGTGTCGTCTGCAAACTTACTAATCAGACCAGTTACCTTTTCCTCCAAATCATATATATATACTACAAACAGCAAAGGTCCCAGCACTGATCCCTGTGGAACATCACTAGTCACTTCCCTCCAATTAGAAAAGCATCCTTCCATTGCTACTCTCTGCCTTCTATGACCTCGGCTGTTTTGTATCCACCTTGCCAGCTCACCCCTGATCCCGTGTGACTTCACCTTTTGTACTAGTCTACCATGAGGGACCTTGTCAATGGCCTTACTGAAGTCCAAATAGACAACATCCACTGCCCTACCTGCATCAATCATCTTTGTGACCTCCTCGAAAAACTCTATCAAGTTAGTGAGACACGACCTCCCCTTCACAAAACCATGCTGCCTCTCACTAATACGTCCATTTGCTTCCAAATGGGAGTAGATCCTGTCTCGAAGAATTCGCTCCAGTAATTTCCCTACCACTGCAGTTTGGTGGTTTGTACCACCTAGAACATAGAACATAGAACATACAGTGCAGAAGGAGGCCATTCGGCCCATCAGGTCTGCACTGACCCACTTAAGCCCTCACTTCCACATTATCCCCGTAACCCAATAACCCCTCCTAACCTTTTTGGACACTTAGGGCGATTTCTCATGGCCAATCCACCTAACCTGCACGTCTTTGGACTGTGGGAGGAAACCGGAGCACCCGGAGGAAACCCACGCACACACAGGGAGAACATGCAGACTCCGCACAGAATGTGACCCAGCGGGGATTCGAACCTGGGACTCTGACGCTGTGAAGTCACAGTGCTAGCCACTTGTGCTACCCCTCTACGAATTTTTTTTGCCCCTTGATGTTTCTTAACTCCACCCGTACAGATTCCACATTATCTGTACTGGTATCTTTCCTGAATATTGTATCAACATCTTTAATCAACAATACAACTCCACCACCTTTACCTTTCTGAGTGTCCTTCCTAAAATCTGAATATCCCTCAATGTTTAGTTCCCAACCTTGGTCACCTTGGAGTCATGTCTCTGTATCCCAACTATATCATACCCTTTTACATCTATCTGCCCAACTAATTCGTCCATTTTATTTTGAATGCTCCGAGCATTCCGATATAAAACCTTTAGGCTAGTCCTTTTGACGTTCCGTGGCCCCGTTCCTACTACTTTTTTTTTACAGTGTAATTTTCTGACAATGGACTTTGGTTTCGCTGCCTATCACTTTTCTCCTTCTCCTCGCTGTATTTTTCTCTTGTTCTTGTTCCTCCCTGCTCTGAATCCTTAATTTTGTGAGGGCCACGAAGAATCCAGCACGAGTTTCAAGGATAAGACCATAAGACATAGGAGCGGAAGTAAGGCCATTCGGCCCATCGAGTCCACTCCACCATTCAATCATGGCTGATTTCAACTCCATTTACCCGCTCTCTCTCTCCATAGCCCTTAATTCCTCGAGAAATCAAGAATTTATCAACTTCTGTCTTAAAGACACTCAACGTCCCGGCCTCTACCGCCCTCTGTGGCAATGAATTCCACAGACCCACCACTCTCTGGCTGAAGAAATTTCTCCTCATCTCTGTTCTAAAGTGACTCCCTTTTATTCTAAGGCTGTGCCCCCGGGTCCTAGTCTCCCCTGCTAATAGAAACAACTTCCCTAGGTCCACCCTATCTAAGCCATTCATTATCTTGTATGTTTCTATTAGATCTCCTCTCAACCTCCTAAACTCCAATGAATATAATCCCAGGATCCTCAGACATTCATCGTATGTTAGGCCTACCATTCCTGGGATCATCCGTGTGAATCTCCGCTGGACCCGCTCCAGTACCAGTATGTCCTTCCTGAGATGTGGGGCCCAAAATTGCTCACAGTATTCTAAATGGGGCCTAACTAGTGCTTTATAAAGCTTCAGAAGTACATTCCTGCTTTTATATTCCAAGTCTCTTGAGATAAATGACAACATTGCATTTGCTTTCTCAATTACGGACTCAACCTGCAAGTTTACCTTTAGAGTATCCTGGACTAGGACTCCCAAGTCCCTTTGCACTTCAGCATTATGAATTTTGTCACCGTTTATAAAATAGTCCATGCCTCTATTCTTTTTTCCAAAGTGCATGACCTCGCACTTGCCCACGTTGAATTTCATCAGCCATTTCTTGGACCACTCTCCTAAACTGTCTAAATCCTTCTGCAGCCTCCCCACCTCCTCAATACTACCTGCCCCTCCACCTATCTTTCTATCATGATACAAAGAAATAACATTTATTTACAATAACATATATATACACAACAGCAGCAACTTCACTTGCTGCTTACTCCTTCCTGCTGGTTCCAAACTGGCCAGCTTTATTCATATAGGGAGTCTGCTAATGATTTCTCCGCTCCACTCATTGGGGAAGCTCATACTCCCACAGGATTGTGGGATTGTCATTAGTCCTCAGCCAATGGTAAGCAGGCAGGTTATAACACTTACATAGGTTCCCAGCGCCCTGCCATATTAGTTTAAATCCTCCCCAACCGTTCCAGCAAGTAACCCCCCTCCCCTTCCCATCCTAAGGGGGGTGATTTCGGAATCAAATGCACAGAGGAGCTGAGAGAGATTGGAAAGGGCAGATGCTGTAGGTGAGGTGAAGTTTTAAAAAAAAGAGTAAATTGTGAATGCTGGAACTCTGAAATGAAAACAGAAAGTGTTTGGAATATAGATCAGGCCTTTCAGTTGTTCAAAGGAAAAAGACAGGTCAATATTTTCCCCGAGGAAGGTACTTCACCCAGATCAGCAACCTGCCTTTTTCTCTGGTGGGTTGATTTCTCTTCCTTATTTTTTATTCAAACTGACAGTTTCTAAAAACCTGGAGGTGCCAAAATACCGTTGGATAGTGCTGTGTCTTGACTGAGAAGAGGCTGCTTTCCCCTGGCTGGAGAGACTGGAACTTGATTCAGTCTCAGGACATGATGCCAGCCGCTTCAGCCTGACTTCACTCAGACGGTTCTGAGTCCTTAAAATTCTCTAACCCATAAGGTTGTTGAATCTCAGTCATAGAATCATAGAATGTACAGTGAAGAAGGAGGCCATTCGGTCCATCGAGTCTGCGCTGGCTCTTGGAAAGAGCACCCTACCCAAGGTCAACACCTCCACCCTATCCCCATAACCCAGTAACCCCACCCAACACTAAGGGCAATTTTGGACACTAAGGGCAATTTTGGACACTAATGGGCAATTTAGCATGGCCAATCCACCTAACCTGCACATCTTTGGACTGTGGGAGGAAACCGGAGCACCCGGAGGAAACCCACGCACACACGGGGAGAATGTGCAGACTCCGCACAGACAGTGACCCAAGCCGGAATCGAACCTGGGACCCTGGAGCTGTGAAGCATTTGTGCTATCCACAATGCTACTGTGCTGTCCTTACGTACATTTCACTGATTACCCTGGAATGAAGAACTTGTCGTCTGAGGAACGGTTGAGGACTCTGGGTCTGTACTCGTTGGAGTTTAAAAGGATGAGGGGTGAATCTTATTGAAACTTACAGGATACTGCGAGGCCTGGATAGAGTGGACATGGAGAGGATGTATCCACTTGTCGGAAAAACTAGAACCAGAGGACACCATCTCAGACTAAAAGGACGATCCAGTAAAACAGAGATGAGGAGGAATTTCTTCAGCCAGAGGGTGGTGAATCTGTGGAACTTTTTGCCGCAGAAGGCTGTGGAGGCCAAATCATTGAGTGTCTTTCCGACAGAGATAAATACGTACTTGATTAATAAGGTGATCAGGGGTTATGGGGAGAAAGCAGGAGAATGGGAATGAGAAAACATCAGCCATGATTGAATGGCGGAGCAGACTCGTTGGGCCGAGTGGCCTAATTCTGCTCCTATGTCTTTGTGTCTTATGGTCTTCGGGCAGGAAATCCACCATGCTTACCCGGTCTGTCCGACATGTGACTTCATGCCCACAGCAATGTTACTGAGTCTTAACTGCCCTCTGAAATGGCCCTGGAAAGCCATTCAGTTCATGGGTAATTAGGGATGGACAACAAATGCTGGCCCACCCAGCGACACCCACATCACATGAGAGAATAAAGAAAAATAAATTTGAGACAGAATTTAATAGATTTTTGGATGCCAAGAGACTGCGCTCATCTGCACTGTTGAGTGCTGCTTTGGTTGAGTGAGAGTGCATTTGAAGTTGGATGGAAACAGGGAGTTTGATTGGTGAGTTATATGGGGGCAAGTAGCAATTTCAGGGTAGCTAAATTTGGTCTTTAATTGGGTAATTTAGCTATTTAGTTGGGTACAAAGAAAGAACAACGAAAAATTACAGCACAGGAACAGGCCCTTCGGCCCTCCAAGCCTGCACCGATCCAGATCCTCTACCTAAAACTGTCGCCTATTTTCTAAGGATCTGTATCCCTCTGCTCCCTGCCCATTCATGTATCTGTCTAGATACATCTTAAATGACGCTATCGTGCCCGCCTCTACCACCTCTGCCGGCAATGCGTTCCAGGCACCCACCACCCTCTGCGTAAAGAACTTTCCTCGCATATCTCCCTTAAACTTTTCCCCTCTCACCTTGAACTCGTGACCCCTAGTAATTGAGTCACCCACTCTGGGAAAACACTTCTTGCTATCCACCTTGTCTATACCTCTCATGATTTTGTAGACCTCAATGAGGTCCCCCCTCAACCTCCGTCTTTCTAATGAAAATAATTCTAATCTACTCAACCTCTCTTCATAGCTAGCGCACTCCATACCAGGCAACATCCTGGTGAACCTCCTCTCCACTTTTCCAAAGCATCCACATCCTTTTGGTAATGTGGCAACCAGAACTGCACGCAGTATTCCAAATGTGGTCGAACCAAAGTCTTATGCAACTGTAACATGACCTGCCAACTCTTGTACTCAATACCCCTTCCGATGAAGGAAAGCATGCCGTATGCTGTCTTGACCACTCTATCGACATGCGCAGCCACCTTCAGGGTACATAGAACACAGAATACAGAACAGTACAGCACAGAACAGGCCCTTCGGCCCTCGATGTTGTGCCGAGCATTTTCCGAAACCAAGATCAAGCTATCCCACTCCCTGGCATTCTGGTGTGCTCCATGTGCCTATCCAATAACCGCTTGAAAGTTCCTAAAGTGTCCGACTCCACTATCACAGCAGGCAGTCCATTCCACACCCTAACCACTCTCTGAGTAAAGAACCTACCTCGGACATCCCTCCTATATCTCCCACCCTGAATCTTATAGTTATGCCCCCTTGCAACAGTTACATACACACGAGAAAATTGTCTCTGAACATCCACTCTATCTATCCCCCTCATTATCTTACAAACCTCTATTAAGTCGCCTCTCATCCTCCTCCGCTCCAAAGAGAAAAGCCCTCGCTCCCTCAACCTTTCCTCATAAGACCTATCCTTCAAACCAGGCAGCATCCTGGTAAATCTCCTTTGCACCTTTCCAATGCTTCCACATCCTTCCTATAATGAGGTGACCAGAACTACACACAATACTCCAAATGTGGTCTCACCAGGGTCATGTACAGTTGCAGCATAACCCCGCGGCTCTTAAACTCAAGCCCCCTGTTAATAAACGCTAACACACTATCGGCCTTCTTCATGGCTCTATCCACTTGAGTGGCAACCTTCAGAGATCTGTGGACATGAACCCCAAGATCTCTCTGTTCCGCCACATTCCTCAGAACCCTGCCGTTGACCCGGTAATCCGCATTCAAATTTTTTCTACCAAAATGAATCACCTCGCATTTATCAGGGTTAAACTCCATCTGCCATTTTTCGGCACAGCACTGCATCCTATCAATGTCTCTTTGCAGCCTAAAACAGCCCTCCACCTCATCCACTACTCCACCAATCTTGGTGTCATCAGCAAATTTACTGACCCACACTTCAGCCCCCTCCTCCAAGTCATTGATAAAAATCACAAATAGCAGAGGACCCAGCACTGATCCCTGTGGTACACCGCTGGTAACTGGTCTCCAGTCTGAACATTTTCCATCCATCACCACCCTCTGTCTTCTATGTGATAGCCAGTTACTTTTCCAATTGGCCAAATTTCTCTCTATGCCACACCTCCTTACTTTCTTCATGAGCCAATCATGGGGAACCTTATCAAACGTCTTATTAAAATCCATGTATACATCAACTGCTCTACCTTTATCTACACACTTAGTGTAGACCTCCTCAAAGAATTCAATCAAATTTGTGAGGCAAGATCTACCCTTCATGAATCTGTGTTGACTACCCCAGATTAAGCTGCATCTTTCCAAATGGTCATAAATCCTATCCTTCAGGACCTTTTCCATTATCTTCCCGACCACCGAAGTAAGACTAACTGGCCTATAATTACCAGGGTCATTCCTATTCCCTTTCTTGAACAGAGGAACAACAGTCGCCACTCTCCAGTCCTCTGGCACTATCCCCGTGAACAGCGAGGACCCAAAGATCAAAGCTAAAGGCTCTGCAATCTCATCCCTTGCCTCCCAAAGAATCCTTGGGTATATCCCATCTGGCCCAGGGGACTTGTCGACCCTCAGGTTTTTCAAAATTGCTAATACATCCTTCCTCAGAACATCTACTTCCTCCAGCCTACCTGCCTGAATCGCACTCTCATCCTCAAAAACATGGCTCCTCTCGTTTGTGAACACTGAAGAAAAGTATTCACTCAACGCCTCTCCTATTTCTTCTGACTCCATGCACAAGTTCCCACTACTGTCCTTGACCGGCCCTACCCTCACCCTGGTCATTCTTTTATTTCTCACATAAGAGTAAAAAGCCTTGGGGTTTTCCTTGATCCGACCTGCCAAGGACTTCTCATGCCCCCTCCTAGCTCTCCTAAGCCCTTTTTTCAGCTCATTCCTTGCTACCTTGTAACCCTCAAGCGACCTTACTGAACCCTGTTTTCTCATCCTTACATACTCTTCCTTTTTCCTCTTGACAAGACATTCAACCTCTTTTGTGAACCATGGTTCCCTCACACGGCCATTTCCTCCCTGCCTGACAGGGACATGCCTATCAAGGACACACAGTATTTGTTTCTTGAACAAGCTCCACTTTTCATTTATGCCTTTCCCTGACAGTTTCTGTTCCCATCTTATGCTCCCTAATTCTTGCTTAATCGCATCATAATTACCCCTCCCCAATTATAAACCTTGCCCTGCCGTATGGCCCTATCCCTCTCCATTGCAATAGTGAAAGACACCGAATTGTGGTCACTATCTCCAAAGTGCTCTCCCACCAACAAATCTAACACTTGGCCCGGTTCATTACCCAGAACCAAATCCAATGTGCCCCCCCCCCCCCCCACCCTCTTGTCGGCCTACCCACATATTGTGTCAGGAAACCCTCCTGCACACACTGTACAAAAACTGCCCCATCCGAACTGTTCGACCTGTAGAGGTTCCAATCAATATCTGGAAAGTTAAATAGTCTTACAACACCAGGTTAAAGTCCAACAGGTTTGTTTCGATGTCACTAGCTTTCGGAGCGCTGCTCCTTCCTCAGGTGAATGAAGAGGTATGTTCCAGAAACACATATATAGACAAATTCAAAGATGCCAAACAATGCTTGGAATGCGACCATTAGCAGGTGATTAAATCTTTACAGATCCAGAGATGGGGTGACCCCAGGTTAAAGAGGTGTGAATTGCATCAAGCCAGGACAGTTGGTAGGATTTCGCAGGCCAGATGGGGCCAGATGAATGTAATGTGACATGAATCCCAGATCCCGGTTGAGGCCGCACTCATGTGTGCGGAACTTGGCTATAAGTTTCTGCTCGGCGATTCTGCGTTGTCGCGCGTCCTGAAGGCCGCCTTGGAGAACGCTTACCCGGAGATCAGAGGCTGAATGCCCTTGACTGCTGAAGTGTTCCCCGACTGGAAGGGAACATTCCTGCCTGGTGATTGTTGCGCGATGTCCGTTCATTCGTTGTCGCAGCGTCTGCATGGTCTCGCCAATGTACCACGCTTCGGGACATCCTTTCCTGCAGCGTATTAGGTAGACAACGTTGGCCGAGTCGCACGAGTATGTACCGCGTACCTGGTGGGTGGTGTTCTCACGTGTAATAGTGGTATCCATGTCGATGATCTGGCACGTCTTGCAGAGATTGCCATGGCAGGGTTGTGTGGTGTCGTGGTCACTGTTCTGAAGACTGGGTAGTTTGCTGCAAACAATGGTTCGTTTGAGGTTGCGCGGTTGTTTGAAGGCAAGTAGTGGGGGTGTGGGGATGACCTTGGCAAGATGTTCATCGTCATCAATGACGTGTTGAAGGCTGTGAAGAAGATGACGTAGTTTCTCCGCTCCGGGGAAGTACTGGACGACGAAGGGTATTCTGTCGGTTGTGTCCCATGTTTGTATTCTGAGGACGTCGGTGCGGTTTTCCGCTGTGGCGCGTTGGAACTGTCGATCGATGAGTCGAGTGCCATATCCCGTTCATACGAGGGCATCTTTCAACGTCTGTAGATGGCTGTTACGCTCCTTCTCGTCTGAGCAGATCCTGTGTATACGGAGATCTGCCTTCAAACAACCGTGCAACCTCAAACGAACCATTGTTTGCAGCAAACTACCCAGTCTTCAGAACAGTGACCACGACACCACACAACCCTGCCATGGCAATCTCTGCAAGACGTGCCAGATCATCGACATGGATACCACCATTACACGTGAGAACACCACCCACCAGGTACTCCTCCACCTCTTTTACCATCTTCCCTACTCTTACTGAAACATCTGTACCCCGGAACTTCCAACAACCATTCCTGTCCCTGTTCTAACCATGTCTCTGTAATGGCCACAACACCGTAGTCCCAAGTACCAATTCACGCTCCAAGTTCACCTACCTTATTCCGGATACTCCTTGCATCGAAGTAGATCCACTTCAACCCACCTTTCTGTCTGCCAGTACACTCCTGTGACCTTGATACCCTCCTCAGTACCTCATCAGTCTCGACACTGGCTTCTAGACTACAGCTCATTTTCCCATCCCCCTGACAAATTAGTTTAAACACCCCCGAAGAGCCGTAGCAAATTTCCCTCCCAGGATATTGGTGCCCCTCTGGTTCAGGTGTAAACCGTCCTGTCTGTACAGGTCCCACCTTCCCCAGAATGTGCTCCAATTATCCACGTACCTAAAACCCTCCCTCCTACACCATCCCTGCAGCACCCTGTTTATCTGCACTCTCTCCCTGTTCCTCACCTCACTAGCACGTGGCACCCGCAACATACCAGAGATGACAACATGGTTTGTCGTGGCTCTCAGCTTCCACCCTAGCTCCCTAAATTCCTGTTTTAAATCCCCGCCCTTCTCTTACCTATGTCATTGGTACCGATGTGTACCACGACTTGTGACTGCTCCCCCTCCCCTTTAAGGATTCTGAAAACACGGTCCGAGACGTCACGGACCCTGGCACCCAGGAGGCAACATACCATCCGTGAGTCTCTTTCGTTGCCACAGAACCATCTAGCTGTCCCTCTAACTATCAAGTCTCTTGCTCTCCTGCTCTCCCTCCTTCCCTTCTGAACCACAGGGACGGACTCAGTGCTGGAGATCCGTTCACCGTGGCTTACCTCTGTTAGGTCGTCCCCCTCAACAGTATCCAAAACGGTATACTTGTTACTGAGGGGAACAACCGCAGAGGATCCCTGCACTGACTGCTTCCTCCCAGCCCCTCTCACCGTCACCCATCTACCTTGATTCTTCGGAGTAACTACATCCCTGAAGCTACTATCTCTGACCACCTCTGCCTCCCGAATGATCCGACGTTCATCCAGCTCCAGTTCCCTAACGCAGTTTCTGAGGAGATGGAGATGGGTGAAATCAGCAGGGACACTGACGGCGTCCCTCACCTCAAACATTCTGCAGGAGGAACATTGCACTGCCTTCCCTGCCATCCCCTCTAGATAAAAAAAGAAAAAGTAAGAAAGAGCTTACCTGTTATTCACTCTACCCCTTAGGTTAAAGGAGGTGGAAGGGTGGGGGACACTACAAGTGTAGTGTCTAGGGTTTAGAAACTGCCCAACTTAAACACAGGTAAAAATAAAACACCTAACCAGCAACCACTGCGCCCCACACGAGAACAGCAATCAGCTGTTATGGGCCTGTGCAAACAATTTAAATCATTACTACTTACCCAGCAGTCACTCTGTCCTCACTCTGACCGGATTCAGCTGGAAACTCTCAACAGTAGTCTTTTTAAAAATTTACTCCCCTTCTCAGCACGCACTCACTCAGCAACCACTGTGCCGCGCACGATAACACCTCAGGAAAAAGAAAAACTACTTACCAGTCACCAGCCAATCACTTACCTGCAGGCTGTGATGTCACGGTTCAACTTCTTTCTACTTCTACCTGCCCTCGAGTCTCCCTCTTGATCTTTACTTGGCTGGGATCCTTACAGTGATTGTCTTTTTTTTTTGGTTAGAGGAGGAGGTAGGGAGGGAAACACTGAAGAAGTGTTTTGGGTTTAACTGTCACTTGACAACAGTTCCTCCACAAACCACCTTCAAGATACGGTGACCGCAATGCACTGATGCAAATGTTTCCCGCAACAGCCAATCAGCAGCTCCGCTCTACTGCCCTCTGCTGGATCTCTCCTGCCCTCTGCTGGATCTCTCCTGCCCTCTGCTGGATCAATGGACCTGAACACCCAGATCTCTCTGTACATCAATTTTCCCCAGGGCTTTTTCATTTACGATACAGTTCGTTCTTGAATTGGATCTTCCAAAATGCATCACCTCGCATTTGCCCGGATTGAACTCCATCTGCCATTTCTCCGCCCAACTCTCCAATCTATCTATATTCTGCTGTATTCTCTGACAGTCCCCTTCACTATCTGCTACTCCACCAATCTTAGTGTCATCTGCAAACCTGCTAATCAGACCACCTATACCTTCCTCCTGATCATTTATGTATATTACAAACAACAGTGGTCTCAACACGGATCCCTGCGGAACACCACTGGTCACAGTTCTCCATTTTGAGAAACTCCCTTCCACTACTACTCTCTGTCTCCTGTTGCCCAGCCAGTTCTTTATCCATCTAGCTAGTACACCCTGGACCCCATGAGACTTCACTTTCTCAATCAGCCTACCATGGGGAACCTTATCAAATGCCTTACTGAAGTCCATCTATATGACATCTATAACTCCACGCATAACATTCCTCGTTTGTCCTTGAGTGGGCCAACCCTTTCTCTAGTTACCCTCTTGCTCCTTATATATGAGTAAAAGGCTTTGGAATTTTCCTTAACCTTGTTTGCTAAAGATATTTCTTGACCCCTTTTAGCCCTCTTGATTCCTCGTTTCAGATTGGTCCTACATTCCCGATATTCTTCCAAAGCTTCATCTGTCTTCAGTCGCCTAGACTTTGCTTCCTTTTTCCTCTTAGCTAGTCTCACAATTTAACCTATCATTCATGGTTCCCTAATCTTGCCATTTCTATCCCTCAATTTCACAGGGACCTGTCTGTCCTGCACTCTAATCAATCTCTCTTTAAAAGCCTCCCACATATCAAATGTGGATTTACCTTCAAACTGCTGCTCCCAATCCACATTTTGGGATAGTTGGCCTTCCCCGAATTTAGCACTCTTCCTTTAGGACCACTCTCGTCTTTGTCCATTAGTATTCTAAAACTTACGGAATTGTGATCACTATTCCCAAAGTAATCCCCGACTGAAACTTCAACCACCTGGCCGGGCTCATTCCCCAACACCAGGTCCAGTATGGCCCCTTCCCGAGTTGGACTATTTACATACTGCTCTAGAAAACCCTCCTGGATGCTCCTTACAAATTCTGCTCCATCTAGACCTCTGACACTAAGTGTATCCCAGTCAATGTTGGGAAAATTAAAATCTCCTATCACCACCACCTTGTTGCTCCTACATCTGTCCATAATCTGTTTACATATTTGTACCTCTATCTCACGCTTGCAGTTGGGAGGTCTGTAGTACAGCCCCAACATTGTTACCGCACCTTTCCTATTTCTGAGCTCTGCCCATATTGCCTCACTGCTCGAATCCTCCATAGTGCCCTCTGTGATAGTGCACAGCTGTGATATCCTCTCTGACCAGTAATGTAACTCCTCCACCCCTTTTACCTCCCTCTCTACCCCGCCTGAAGCATCGATATCCTGGGATATTTTGTTGCCAATCATGCCCTTCCCTCAAGCAAGTCTCAGTAATAGCAATAACATCATACTCCCAGGTACTAATCCAAGCCCTAAGATCAGAGGGTAATTAAAAGCTGCACTCTATTTAGTTGCATTCTCGCAATAAGAGTCAGCTGAGTTTCACTCAACTGTAGCTTTGGTTGGTTAATTGTTCAACTGGTTCAAACCAGTAATTTGAAACCTATAAAAGCAGAAGCTTCTAAGTGCTGCTTTAGCTGAGTGAGAGTGCATTTGGAGTTTGGTGGAAACAGGGAGTTCGGTGAAACGGGCAGCTGTGGCTACAAGGGAGAGAACTGTCTGGTAAGTCTCCCGGGAGCAGAGTCGGAGCGAGGAGTTCCAGACACTGGTGAGTAAACAGAGCAGCTGATCTGAGGTAAAAACAAAATCAAAAAAAGTGATGTCACTGGAAAGCGGTGACTTGCTTTGCCGGTAGGGAATCTTCACTCAACTTGAAACTAAAACATTGTTATGCTAATTAAGCCTAATTCATTACTTACTAAATCATACGTAGAGGGTTCTGTAAACCAAAGGCAGGTAAAAAGAAAGTAAAGAAAAATTAATTAATTGATTATTTTAACTTATACAACTTAATCTTCTGTAAATAGGGAGTAAACAATGGGTCTTGTCATGGCAGGAGTGCTTGCACCTGTGGTATTCTCCTCCTGTGCTATGTGGCAGATCATGGAAGCTCCAGTTGTCCCTGGTGGCCAAGTGTGCAGGAATAGTATGTCCAACTGCAGCTACTGACTAACTACATTTCAGAGCTGGAGCTGAGGGTGGATTCACTGTGGAGAATCTGCGATGCTGAGCAGGTCGTAGATAGCATGTTCAGTGAGGTGGTCACACCGCAGGTGAGGATTGAGAGGGCATAGGTGACCTCCAGGAAGAGTAGAGGAAGGACTCCTCTGTGGTCATCCCCCTTTCTAACAGATATACCATTTTGGATACTGTTGGGGGTGATGACTGTACAGAGGAAACGTGTGGCAACCAACTTAATGGCACCATGGGTGGCTCTGCTGTGCAAGAGGGAGGGGTGGCTATAGTGGTAGGGGATTTAATTGTTTGGGGAATAGATGGACACCACTGTCGTTGTCAGCATGACTCTCGGATGGTGTATTGCCTACCTGGTGCCAGGGTCCGGGATGTCACTGAAGGCTGCAGTGCATCCTGAAGGGGAGAGTGAGAAGACAGAGGTCGTGGTACATGTTGGTAACAATGACACAGGTAGAAAGAGGCATTAGGTCTTGCATCAGGAATTCAGGAGCTAGACTGTAGACTAAAAAGCAGGACTAAAATCATCTTGTAATCTCTGGATTACTCCCAGTGTCACACGCTAGCGAGTATAGAAATAGGAGAATAGCGCAGATGAATTTGTGTATTAAGATTTGGTACAGGAGGGAGGATTTTAGATTCGTGGACCACTGGAACAGTTTCTGGGGAATGTGGGACCTGTACAAGCGGGACGGTCTATATCTGAACCAGAGTGGGACTAACATCCTTGCTAGTGGGTTTGCTAGTGTTGTTGGGACGAGTTTAAACTAATTTTGCTGGAGGAGGGTGACGCAGACTGTTAGCAGAATAGGGCCACAGTGTATCACAGAAAAACAATCTAGTCAGAAGGAATACAGCAGTAATAAGTTTCAAGGCAGTAAAACAAGGCTGAATGGCCTCTATTTTAATGCCCGGAGTGTTACAGGTAGAACGGATGAGTTTTTAAAAAAAAGTATTTTTATTAAGGTTTTGCAGAATTTTTCATAATAAAACAGTAGTAACAATAATAACAAAACAAACTAGAGTGGACATTAACATAGTTCAAACAGAGAATATACAATAACAATTAAATAGACATTACCCCACGCGACTCAATCTTCCCACACCATCCCAATGAAGCACTCACCCCCCCCCCCCTCCCCCGCCCCCCACGGATTGCTGCTGCTGCTGATGTTTTAATTTTCCCCGAGAAAATCGACGAACGGATGCCTCTTCCAAGAGAACCCTAGCGTAGACCCTCTTAAGGCAAACTTTATTTTCGCGAGGCTGAGAAACCCAGCTATGTCGTTTACCCAAGTCTCTACACTTGGGGGCTTCGAGTCCCGCCACATGAATAAAATCTGTCTCCGGGCTACTAGGGAGGCAAAGGCCAAGACGTCGGCCACTTTCGCCCTCTGAACTCCCGGGTCTTCTGACACTCCAAGGATTGCTATCTCTGGACACGGCACCATCCCTATGTTAAGCACCTTGGACATTGCCCTCGCGAACCCTTGCTAGTACTCCCTAAGCTCCGGGCATGCCCAAACATGTGGACATGGTTTGCAGGGCTGCCCTTGCACCTCATACAACTGTCTACTACCCCAAAAAACTTGCTTATTCTCGCTGCCGTCATGTGTGCCCGGTGGACCACCTTAAATTGAATTAGACTGAGCCTGGCTCATGATGAGGAGGAATTAACCCTGCCCAGGACCTCTGCCCACAGACCCGCTTCCAACTCCTCACCTAGCTCCTCCTACCACTTGCCCTTGAGCTCCTCCACCGGGGTTTCCTCCGCCTCCTGTAGTTCCTCGTAGATATCCGACACCTTCCCCTCCCCCACCCAGGTATCGAAGACCACCCTGTCCTGTATCCTCAGTGGTGGCAGTGTCAGAAAGGCCACTACCTAGTTTTTCAGGAAGGCTCGTACTTGCAGATATTTAAAGGCGTTTCCTGGCGGCAGATTAAATTTGTCCTCTAGCGCCTTCAAACTGGGAAAACTTCCATCTATGAACAGATCTCCCATCCTTCTGATGCCTGCCCTCTGCCAGCTCTGGAACCCACCATCCATCCTACCCGGGACAAACCTGTGGTTGTTACATATCGGGGTCCAGACCGACGCTCCCTCCACCTTCTTGTACCTCCTCCACTGTCCCCAGATCCGCAGTATCGCCACCACCACCGGACTTGTGGAGTAACAGGTCGGCGAGAACGGCAAAGGAGCCGTTATCAAAGCTCCCAGACGGTACCTTTACATGACGCTGCCTCCAGCTGCTCCTACGCCGCCCCCCCGCTCCACCAACCGGGTCAGGTTGAGCCTGTGCAGGGCATCCCATTTTCTGGCCACCTGTATACCCAAGTAACGAAAACTTTTCTCTACCATCCTGGGCAGCAGCTCTTTCAGTCTGTACCCTGAAAACTACCAAAGTCCCTCAGGATCCGCAGAACCTCCCCCATTCCCTCCACAGGGTCCGAAATGTACAGGAGCAAATCATCCGCGTATAGCGAGACCGGATATTCCAAACCCCCCCCCGAACCAGTCCCATCCAGTTCCTCGAAGCTCTCAGCGCCATAGCTAGTGGTTCTATAGCTAGGGCAAATAGTAAGGGGAGAGGGGACACTCCTTCCTCGTTCCCCGGTGAAGCTCGAAGTACCCTGACCTCAGCCAGTTTGTACATACACTTGTTACAGGCGCCTGGTACAGCAATTTCACCCAGCCAATAAAGCCCTCACCAAACCCGAACCCCCCCAGCGTTTCCCACAGGTACTCCCACTCCACCCGGTCAAAGACTTTCTCTTCGTCCATCGCTGTTACCACCTCCACCTCCCCTACCTCTGAGAGCATCATAATAATATTCAAACGTCTCCGGACATTGGTATTGAGTTGTCTGCCTTTCACAAACCCAGTCTGGTCTTCCTCTATCGCCCCTGGGTCGCAATCCTCAATTCTTGTGGCCAGAACCTTAGTAAGCAATTTGGCATCCACGTTTAAAAGCGAAATCGGCCTGTATGACCCGCAATATTCCGGGTCCTTCCCTCATTTAAGAATGAGTGAGATCAAGGCCTGTGACATTGTTGGGGGGAGGGTTCCTTTCTCTCTAGCCTCATTGAAGGTCCTCATCAGGAGTGGGCTCAATATTTCCAAAAATTTCTAATAGAATTCTACCTGGTAACCGTCCGGCCCCGGGGCTTTACCCGATTGTATGCTCTCTATACTGTTGACAATCTCCTCCACTTCAATCGGGGCCCCCAGCCCCTCCACCAGGTTCTCTTCCACCTTTGGAAACCTCAACTGGTCCAAAAATTGCCTCATCCCTTCCGCTCCCGTCGGGAGCTCCAACTCTTATAGTTTACTATAGAACACCTTAAAGACTCTGTTCAACCCCCCGGATCCAAAACCATATTACCCTCCTTATTCTTTACTCCCCCGATTTCCCTGGCCCGCCTCCCTCTTTCGCAGTTGGTGTGCCAGCATTTTACACGCTTTCTTGCCGTACTCATAGACTGCCCCCCTTGCCTTTCTCAGCTGTGCTACCGCTTTCCCTGTGGTCAGCAGTTGAAACTCCGCCGCTCCCTCAGTAGCCCAGCCTCGGGGGCCTCCACGTATCTCCTGTCCACTCGGAGTATCTCCTCCACCAGTCAAAACGGATGAATTAAGGGCAAGGGTTGACATTTGGAATTACGGTAGCCATCACGGAGACGTGGCTGAGGGAGGGGCAGTATTAGCATCCCGGGATACAGAATCTTCAGGAGGGACAGGGGAGGGGGCAAAAGAGGGGGAGGCATTGCACTATTAGCTAAGGAGTCAATTACTGCAGTTAGGAAAGATAATATCTTGGGGGTGGTGTTCAATGAAGCTTTGTGGGTAGAGTTTCGGAATAAAAAAGGGACAACCACATTGCTAGGTGTTTATTACAGACCCCCAGATAGGGAAATTGAGGAACAAATATGTGTGCAATTTGCAGAAGTGTGAACAAATAATAATAGGGCAATTCTGGTGGGTGATTTCAACTTTCCCAACATGCACTGGGATAATCATTGTGTTAAGGGCTGAGATGGAGCAGAGTTTGTAAAATACATACAAGAGAACTTTTTAGTTCAACAAGTAGCATGTCCAACAAGGGATGGTGCAATTTAGCTCAACATGTAGAGTGTCCAACAAAGGATGGTGCAGTGCTGGATCTAATTCTGGGGAATGAAGCTCGACAGGTAGTTGATGTGATGATGGGGGAGCATTTTTGTGATAGTGACCACAACATGGTACAATTTAAGTTTTTGTTATGGACAAGGAAATAGTCAAATTTCAGATAAAGGTCTTGGATTAGGAGGGAGCAGACATTTGTAAAATAAGGCAGGATCTGGCCAACGTAGATTGGAACAAGTTACTGGTGGGGAGATCTGCAGAAGAGCAGTGGGGGGGGTGTTCAAAGAGGAAATGGGGATGGTACAGGCCCAAATTGTTCCCTCTAGGGTAATAGGAAGGAGTAACAAGCCCAGGGAACCATGGATGACCAAAAATCTTTGGATATTTTGAGCATGAAAATAGAGATACTTTTAACAAGTACAAGAGGATCAAATCAACTGAGGCATTAGTGGAGTACTAAAGTGCAGTTTGGAATTTAAGAAAGTAATTAGGAGAGCAAAGAGGTGATATGAGAAATCTCGAGCTGGCAAAAGTAGAGAAAATCCCAAGATATTCTACAAGTGTATCAATGGGAAAAGGATAACTAGAGAAAAAGTAAGGTCCATTAGGGACCAAGGGGAGAATTTGTGGGTGGGGCCAGAGGACATTGGTAGGGTATTAAATGAATATTTCACATCTGTCTTCGCTCAAGAGAATAAGGAGGCAGATATGAAACTTGGGGATAGAGACTGTGAGATTATTGGGAAAGTTGTCATAGGGAGGGACAAGTTATTGGAGGTATTGGCGGGCTTAAAAGTGGAGAAATCTCCAGGTCTGGATGAATTGTGTCCCAGAATGCTGTGGGAGACGAGAAAAGAGGTTGCAAGGGCCCTGATTCTTTTCTGGCCATGGAATAGGTGCCAGAGGACTGGAGAACCGTGAATGTGGTTCCACTATTTAAGAAAGGCTGTAGATTTAAGCCAGGGAACTACAGACCTGTGAGTCTCTCATCAGTGGTAGGGAAACTAATGGAGGAAACTCTGAAGGAGAGAACCTATTTCCATTTGGAGAGGCCAGGTTTGATCAGGAATAGTCAGCATGATATTGTCAGAGGGAGGTCATGCCTAATAAATTTGATTGAATTTTTTGAGCGCGTGACTAAGTGTGTAGACGAGGGTAGTGCAGTTGATGCAGTTTACATGGATTTCAGCAAAGCATTTGACAAGGTCCCACATGGGAGACCTATAAAGAAGGTAAATACCATGTAATACAGTCTAACTTGATAAGCTGAATTCAAAGCTGGCTGAGCTGTAGGAGACAGAGGGTGATGACAGACGGCTGCTTTAGTGACTGGAAGCCAGTGTCCAGTGGTGTACCACAGAGATAGGCCAGGTGGTTAACAGAAAGGCTGAGAGTATTGGGTTATTGGAAGATGGTCAAATGGGCATAAAAGTTGCAGATGGAATTTAATCCTGAAAAGTGTGAGCTGTTCCACTTTGTAAGGAGCAATTTGACAAGGAAATATTCAATGAATGGCACTGTACGGGAAGTCCTGAGGAACAAAGAGAGCTTGGCATATTTGTAAATAGATCTCTGAAGGTAGAAGGGCAGGTTAATAGGGTGGTGAAAAAGGCATATGGGACACTTGCCTTTATCAATCGTACCATATATTACAAAAGCAAGGAAGTCATGTTGGAGTTGTATAGAACATTGGTGAGGCCACAGCTGGAGTACTGTGTGCAGGTCAGGTTGCCACATTATAGGAAGGATGTGAGTACACTGGAGCGGGTCAGAGGTGTTTCACCAGGATGTTGCCTGGGGTGGAACATTTAAGTTATGAAGAGAGGTTGAATAGGCTTGGGTTGTTTTCCCTGGAGCAGAGAAGACTGAGGGGTGACCTGATTGAGGTGTACAAGATTATGAGGGTCATGGACAGGGTGGATAGGGAGCAGCTGTTCCCCTTAGTTGAAGGGTCGGTTCCAAGGGGACAACAGTTCAAGGTGAGGGGGTGTGGATTCAGGGGGGATTTGAGGGAAACCTTTTTTACCCAGAGGGTGGCGAGGGTCTGAAACACACTGCCTGGGAGGGTAGTAGAGGCAGATTGCCTCACATCCTTCAAAAAGTACCTGGATGAGCACTTGGAACGTCTTAACATTGGAGGCTATAGGTCAACTGCTGGCAAATGAGATTAGGATTGGCAGATCAGCTGCCTTTCATGCGGTGGTGCAGACTCGATGGGCTGAAGGGCCTTTTCTGCACTGTATTTTTCTGTGATTCTGAATCCGGTTATAGGATGGGCAATTGTCAGAATTGAACAGCAGGGCAGGCTCAGTAGACCTTGGGGTCCATCCCTTCCCCTGTTTCCTATGTTCATTTGTCTTTGCATGAGTATCTCTATTACTTGAACCTGTAGTGTGTCCACACTATTGCAGCCTCATCCCTGGCGTCAAACTATCCCCCCACAACCATGCCAATGTGAGCGCCGTGGTGATGGGATGATGAGTTGTCTAGCCACTTCCCTGGACCCAATTGTGCCTCCCTTGCCTTGTTTCCCTGTCCAGCGGGATAGAAAGACGGTCAAATTCGAAATGAATCATAAGCTGTCTCAGATGATAAAATTGTCCTTAGAATAGAGGCATTCAAAATTATGATGCAGCCATTCAGGTACTCTTGAGGTACAGTCACTTTTGCAATGTAGGAAATGCTGTCATCAAGATGCACATTATCAAGCTCCCACAGGCAACATGTGATAATGACCTGATAATCTGGGGCAGCATGGTGGCACAGTGGTTTGCACTGCTGCCTCACAGTGCCAGGGACCCATGTTCAATTCCTGTACATCCCAACACCCCCCCCCCCCCCCCCCCGCAACCTCCCACTGGCAAACCCCCTCACTTTCTGCAAAATAATGTGCGATCTTCCATGTTCACTTGAGCAGGCAGGTTGGGTCATGGTTTAATACTTCATCCAATAGATGGCAGTGTAGCATGCCATCAGTCATAATAATAATTTATTATTGTCACAAGTAGGCTTACATTAACACTGCAATTAAGTTACTGTGAATGTACCCTAGAAAATACCATGCTACTACTTTACCCTTAATGCCATGCATCTTTATCTTATGCAGCAACCTTTTGTATGGCACCTCGTCAAAAGCTTTCTGGAAATCCAGATATACCACATCCATTGGCTCCCCATTATCTACTGCAATGGTAATGTCCTGAAAAAATTCCACTAAATTAGTTCGGCACGACCTGCCCTTTATGAACCCATGCTGCGTCTGCCCAATGGGACAATTTCCATCCAGATGCCTCGCTATTTCTTCCTTGATGATAGATTCCAGCATCTTCCCTACTACCGAAGTTAAGCTAACTGGCCTATAATTACCCGCTTTCTGCCACCTCCTTTTTTAAACAGTGCTAATTTCCAATCCGCCGGGACCACCCCAGAGTCTAGTGAATTTTGGTAAATTATCACTAGTGCATTTGCAATTTCCCTAGCCATCTCTTTTAGCACTCTGGGATGCATTCCATCAGGACCAGAAGACCTGTCTACCTTTAGCCCCATTAGCTTGCCCATCACTACCTCCTGAGTGATAACAATCATCTCAAGGTCCTCACCTGTCATAGCCGCATTTCCATCAGTCACTGGCATGTTATTTGTGGCTTTCACTGTGAAGATCGACCCAAAATACCTGTTCAGTTCCTCAGCCATTTCCTCATCTCCCATTATTAAATATCCCTTCTTATCCTCTAAAGGACCAATATTTACCTTAGCCACTCTTTTTTGTTTTATATATTTGTAGAAACTTTTACTATCTGTTTTTATATTCTGAGCAAGTTTACTCTCATAATCTATCTTTCTCTTCTTTATAGCTTTTTTAGGAGCTTTCTGTTGCCCCCTAAAGATTTCCCAGTCCTCTAGTCTCCCACTAATCTTTGCTACTTTGAATGCTTTTTCCTTCAAATTGATACTCTCCCTTATTTTCGATTTTCCCTATTTCTACCGTCCTTCCTTTTTGTTGGTATAAACCTTTGCTGAGCACTGTGAAAAATCACTTGGAAGGTTCTCCACTGTTCCTCAACTGTTTCACCATAAAGTATTTGCTCCAAGTCTACCTTAGCTAGCTCATTTCTCATCCCATTGTAATCCCCTTTGTTTAAGCACAAAACACTAGTGTTTGATTTCACCTTCTCACCCTCCATCTGTATTTTAAATTCCACCATATTGTGATCGCTCCTTCCGAGAGGATCCCTAACTATGAGATCCTGAATCAATCCTGTCTCATTACACAGGACCAGATCTAGGACCACTTGTTCCCTCGTAGGTTCCATTCCATACTGTTCTCGGAAACTATCGCGGATACATTCAATAAACTCCTCCTCAAGGCTGCTTTGACCGACCTGATTAAACCAATCGACATGTAGATTAAAATACCCCATGATAACTGCTGTACCATTTCGACATGCATCCGTTATTTCTTTGTTTATTGCCTGCCCCACCATAATGTTACTATTTGGTGGCCTATAGACTACTCCAATCAGTGACTTTTTCCTGATTTCCACCCAAATGGATTCAACCTTATCCTCCCTAGCACGGATGTCATCCCTTACTATTGCCCGGATGTCATCCTTAAATAACAGAGCTGCACCACCTCCCTTACCATCCACTCTGTCCTTCCGAGTAGTTTGATGCCTTTGGATATTTAACTCCCAGTCGTGACCATCCTTTAACCATGTTTCAGTAACGGCCCCTAAATCATAGTCATTCACGATGATTTGCGTCATCAACTCATTTACCTTATTCCGAATACTATGAGCATTCAGGTAAAGTACACTTATGTTGGTTTTTATACCTCTGTTTTGAATCTTACCACCTTGAACAGTAACCTCTCCTAAGTTATTTTTCCTCTTAACTTTTCTCCTAATTTTCCTTGTCGTTGAACCCATATCCATGTAACAACGTGCCACGCTGCTTTTGATTTATGTTTTTACTTCCTGTTTGATTCCTTTTAGTATTACTGGACCTATTTGATGAGCTCCCCTCAGTCACTGTACCTTGTACTGTCACCCTTTTTGATTTTTACTATGGCTTCTCTGCCTTACACTTTCCCCCTTATTGCCTTTTGTTTCTGTCCCTGTTTTACTACCTTCCGACTTCCTGCATCGGTTCCTATCCCCCTACCACATTACTTTAAACACTCCCCAACTGCTCTAGCAAATAGCCCCCCTAGGACATCAGTTCCAGTCCTGCCCAGGTGTAACCCGTCCAGTTTGTACAGGTCCCACCTCCCCCAGAACCGGTCCCAATGTCCCAGGAATCTGAAACCCTCCCCCTGACACCATCCCTTCAGCAATGTATTCATCCTATATATCCTGTCATTTCTACTCTGACTAGCACGTGGCACCGGTAGTAATCCTGAGATCACTCCTTCGAGGTCCGATTTCTTAACTTCCTTCCTAGCTCCCTGTATTCTGCTTTTAGGACTTCATCCCTTTTTTTTACCTATGTCGTTTGTACCGATGTGTACCACGATCACTGGCTGTTCACCCTCCCCCTCCAGAATGTTCTGGGCGCAATTCTCCCATCGGGAGACTAAGTCCCGATGCCAGAGTGAAAGCCGGGCCTTGGCACCGCGTAAAGGCGGCGCCGCTTAAATGATGCAGCCGGCGCCGCGTAAATGACGTACCCCGCGCATGCGCGGTTGTCGTCCTCCCTGAGGCCGCCCCGCAAGAAGATGTCGGATGGATCTTGCAGGGCGGCGGAGGAAAGGAGGTCCTCCTTCAGAGAGGCCGGCCCGCCGATCGGTGGGCACCGATCGCGGGCCAGTCCCCTTTTGAGGCCGCCCCCGGTGCAGGAACCCCCCTCCCCCCCCCCCTCAGAGGCCGCCCCCCCAGCGTTCCCGCGCTGTTGCCGCCGGCAACGACCAGGTGTGGATGGCGCCGGCGGGAAGCCGTCGTGTTGGGCAGGCCGCTCGGCCCATTCGGGCCAGAGAATCGCCGCTCGCCTGTTACAAACGACGAGCGGCGATTCTCCCAGTGGCCAGCCGTGATTCTCGCCGCGCTGGTTTGGGGGGGGTGGGAGAATCGCATGCGGGTGCCGGGGCGGCGTGGCGGGACTCGTGCGGCGCCCCAGCGATTCTCCCACCCGGCATGGGTGGGGAGAATTCTGCCCCCTGTATCCGCTCTGAGATATCCTTGACCCAAGCACCAGGGAGGCAACCCACCATCCTGGAATCTTGTTTGCGGCTACAGAAATGCCTGTCTATTCCCCTTACAATTGAATCCCCTATAACTATTGCACTGTCACACTTATCACCCCCTCCTCTCTGCAGCAGAACCAACCGTGGTGCCACGAATTTGGCTGTTGCTGTTTTCCCCTGAGAGGCCATGCCCCGAACAGTATCCAAAACGGTATAACTGTTCTGCAGGGGAATGGCCACAGGAGATTCCTGTGCTACCTGCCTCACTCTCTTTCTCTGTCTGGTGGTCTCCAATTCCCTTCCTGCCTGTGGAATCTGAGCCTGCGGTGTGACCACATCTCTGTACATGCTATCCTGATTTATTTTCTGCTCCACACCCTGCCTCCTGCTAGGGGACGTACATAACTCCCATCAGGGTCTTTTAACCTTTGCGATTCCTTAGCTCTACCCACAGAGATTCTATGCCTTCTGATTCTACATCGCTCCTTGCTATCGATTTAACTTCATTCCTTACTCACAATGCAACCTCACCCACTTTGCCCATCTGTCTGTCCTTTCGAAAGGACACATATCCTTGTATGTTTAGATCCCAGCCCTGATCACCTTGCAGCCACAACTCTGTGATACCCACAAAATCGTACCAATTTCAATGTGCGCAACAAGCTCATTTACCTTGTTCCCTATACTGCACGCATTAAGGTAAAATACCCTCAATCCTGCATCGACCACCTCCCTTCTCACACTTGTCACCTCTTTTGCTCTGCCTGAGGGTGATGTTCTATTATTTTTGTTCTCTATTTCCACTTCAGTTATGACACCTTCTAAGCTAACGCTCTGATTCCCACCCCCCTGCCATATTCGTTTAAATTAACATCTCCAAACCTTGCACTCCATCTGAATATTTTTAAAGGGTTTTGTTCTTCCTTGTTGATCTTTCTTATTCCTCTAATTTCTCTCCCTTTCTCTCTCTCTCTCTCTCTCGATATGCAAGCATGATCACTCACAAGTCTCGTCATTTGACGCACAAAGGTTGAGGAGTCCTTTGCAGGTTAATTAAGGTTGAAATGAATATTCAGCATCACCGTTGGGTTGGACTGCAGTTCCAAAATTCAGGCACACTTGTAAATGAATCATGGACAATTAACCATAGAGCTACCTGTGCGGTAACAAAACTGGGATTTGCAAGGGTTGGATTCAGTTTTAGAGAATTCCTGTCAAGCTAAGGGATGTTCAGGGATTGAGCATTTCCCTGTCTCCAGCACCTAATGTCAGCATCTGTGGAGGAGTCGTTCCATAATGTTTTCAATAATGTACCTCAAAAGAGCATCTACACCAGCATTAGATAGCAATATTCATTTTTCACTTTATGCATCTGTAGTGTTTCTGAAATTGATGAATTATTATCAGCGGCAAGAAAATAAAATATTTATGAGCAGTCTCAAAGTTGACAGCCAAAGAAGAAAACACAAACTAGCCCAAAATCCCAAACACATTTAAGTTCTTAAAGGTCATTTTTAACAGCCTTATTTTAATTCACTGCAAATGAGCAAACCCTCATAGTACGCAAAAAATATTGCCCTCCCAGGATTGTTAACGATCTACGCACGAGTTGAAAGGCTTGACAGAAACAAGCTTTGGAACTGACTGGAATATGGAATCAATAAGACAGAAGTGACTGCAGACAGCGTGCCCGCCGTTTCTCCTTCAGGCGACGCCGCCTCCCTCCCCTCGTAGCGCCAACCCCGTGAATCCCGCTCCCATAGTTTTCACTTTGGGTGAGGAGAAACAGTGATTGCTCCACCAGTTTATTCCCTCATGAGGACGAAGGTGCACAGTCACAGGCAACACCACCTCAGCTTAGCCAGCCCGCTCATTCCGCCAGCACAACCAACCATTGCAGACACTACCCGATGCACTTGATTCCGGAACGTTCTGCGTAAGTAAAGTAAAGCATTGGGCGGTGAGGAGTTTCGCAGCAGATTCAGTCGGTTGATGAAATGAGCAGGCGCATGGCCGATGGAAGCCTCGTGCAGAAAAAAGGTGAAGTGACGCATTTTGAAAGGAAAGGTGAGGGGAGGTAATAAAAAAAACAATTGGTGTAATTTCAAAAGAGGTGCAGGAAGAGAGAGACCCGAGCGGGTACATACACACGCCTCTTTCATGTGGGTGCCGCCACATAATCCTGAGGCCCATCCCAAATTGTCCTTAAACTGAGTGGCTCGCTCGGCCATTTCGGGGGGGGCAGTTAAAAATCAACAACATTGCTGTGGATCTGGAGTCACATGTAGGCCAGACCAGGTAAGGACAGCAGATTGCCTTCCCTAATTGAAGCAGATGAGTTTTTACAACAATCGATGATAGTTGTCATGAATACCATGACAGAAACTAGCTTTCAATTCCAGATTTATTGATTAAATTTAAATTCGGCTAGCTGCCGTGGCGGGATTTAAACCTGTGACCCCAGAGCATTACCCTGGGCGTCAGGATTTCTAGGCCAGTGACATTACCGTGACGCTACCACCTCCTCATCTTGGAGGTGACTGGACAAGACGAGAAGGCTGTTTAAAAATAAACAACAGGATCCATGTTTGCTAAATGGAGGCAAAGAGTAAAAAAGGAAGGAGGTTATGGCAGCCTTTACTATCACTGGTTGAGCCTCAGCAAGAGCTTTATGTCCTCTTTCAGGCACCACACTTTAGGAACGATATCAAAGTCTTGAAGAAGATGTGAAGGAGATCATTAGAATGGTACTGGGATTGAGGGATTTCAGAGAGATGGTGAAATTAAAGATGTTCATTCTCCTTAGAGCAGAGAAGCAAAAAGAACGAGAGGGATGGGGCCATGAGATTTTTTTACATATTCAGTGAGTACTTCTAGGGCGTGAGAACTACCACACTATCAAACAGGACTCCGCCGACATCCGTGGCCTAAGTGGGGAACACCGTTTCCTGCCCTGAAGAGCTCCACTCACCAGAACTCCTGGAGATTGGGATGCCATTTGTTAATGGTGCCTGATCTCTTGACACCCCTGGCATTAGCCCGGACCCCCAATTCACCTATAAGGGGTCCTTGGGTCCCCACCTCATGCAGGGCAGGGCAGGGCAGGGAACCCTCCCCGGCAGCCCCCCCCGGCAGTACCCCCCACACCCCCACACTTTTCAGAGCAGGCACAATGTCAGCCTGACACCTTGGCATTGTCAGTCTGGCAGCACCACCTGGACAGTCAGTGCTAGGTCAGCACCCAGGTGGCACTGACAGGCTACCATGGCCAGATGCCAGTGCCATGGTGTCCAGGTGGCAACAGCAGGCCAGGGTACCAGCATGTCTGGAGGCCAATCACTCAGGTGCCTCTGATCCCCTGGGAGAGATTCCCAAGTACCATTCTACCTGGTCTCCAAGGGAAAGGGTTAGATTCTAACGCCACGGTTAGATCAGCCAAGCTGCACATTAGAGTGAGACTAGCTACTCACTCTAATATGCAGATTTGTCAAATACTGATTCTGCCCACAATGGGCGAGATCCAGATCATGATGTCATGCAAGATCCTGTTAGATCTCGCAAGGCGTGGCACACCAGGTAAATCCCGGAAGAGGCCTCTCCCACCATCTACCGTCGGTGACGTGCCCCGCATTCGGACGGGACACGGCCGGCAGATCGTACCCATGACCTGAAATGCTCTTCTAGAAAGGGTGGTGGCAGCAGATTCGACAATAACTTTCAAAGGGGAATTGGAGAAATATTTGAAGAGAATAATTTGCAGGTCATGGGAACGGGAAAGAATGTGGGATAATTGGATAGCTCCTTCAAAACGCCAGCCAAATGGATGGGCCAAACGGCCTCCTTCTTTGCTGTCTGATTCCATTACTTAGGCCGGAATTCTCTGGCTATTGGGAATCTTGATTCCTGCCAGCAGTGCCACCTTTCAGGCGCAAAGTGGCTGGTAGATCATGCCCATCTTTGAATCAAAAGGCAATTAAGCCAAAGTTCAGCAGCGGCATTCTACGACTCCCCCGCCAGGTCGGAGAATCCCCGGGGGGGGGGCGGTGCGAAATCCACCCTGCCGCCAGCTGCCGTGTTCTTCGGCGCCATTTTTCGGTTGGGGGCAGGGTTCACGCCACGCCGGTCGGGGGCTGTTGGCATCGGCCATTCGTTTCTGCCCAGTCCCGCTGGCGTGGGTTATGTATGGTTCCACACGGCGGGACCTGGCAGGGAAGTCGGCTGGGGCTGTCCTCGGCGGGGGGAGGGGGGGGATCTGACCCCGGGGGGCCCGATCGGGGCCCAATGGACTGCGGATGGGCCAGTGCCGTGGGGCACTCCTTCCTTCCGCACCGGCCCAAGTAGGGCTCCACCATGGCCGGCGCGGAGAAAACAACCCCCTGAGCATGCGGCAGAATACGCCGGTTGGTCTGCGCATGCGCGGAACCACCCCGGCCCTTCGGCGCATGCGCTAACTCGCGCAGTTCTTTCGGCACCGGCTGGCGCGGTGCCAACCCCTCCGGTGTCCACCTAGCCCCAGAAGTGCGGACAATTCCACACTTTCGGGGGCTGTTGATTTCGGAGTGGTTCGAGCTGGTTTTCCAGCCAGCATGGGAAAATCCCACCCTGATTACCCATCCAACACCACATCCCTACATTCCCTACACCACAATTTCTGTTCACCCCGAAGAATGAACCCGCATGCCCTATTTGAGGAGTCTGTACAGACTGGACAGGTTGAATGTCCTCCTTCCATGCTATATTGTTATATGATTGACATAGTGTCTACTTTTCCTGGTATGATTGGAGGAACGAACTAAGCAATGCAGTCATAAATCTGAACCCGGAGCAGTTGTAGGCCCCTCAGGCCTGCTCTGCTATTCAGTAATATCATGGCTGGTCAGAAGCTGACAGTCATGTGGCGTGTAACTCGCCTCCTATCTCCTCAAAGCCTGCCCACCATCGACAAGGCACAAGTCAGGGGTGTAATGGAATACTCTACACTTTCCTGCATGAATGCAGCTCCAACAGCACTCACGAAGCTCGACACCATCCAGGATGAAACAGTCCATTTGATTGGCACCCCACCCACAAACGCTCAGTCCCTCCACCCACTGACACACAGTAGCTGCCGGGTGTACCATCTACTTGCGGCACTGCAGCAACTCACAAAGACTCTTTAGATAGAACCTCCCAAACTCACAACCAGTACCTTCTCAAAGGACAAGAGCAGCAGATACTTAGGACCGCCATCAACTCGAAGCTCCCCTCCAAGTCACTCAACACCCTGACTTGGAAATATATCTCCATTTCTTCACGGTCGCTGGATCAAATCCTGGAACTCTCTACCTAACAGCACTGTGGGTGTACCTACACCACAGGGACTGCAGCGGTCCAAGAAGGCAGCTCACTGCCAACTTCTGAAGAGCAATTAGAAATGGCAATAAATGCTGACCTAACCAGAGACGCCCACTCTCTGCAAAATAGTTTTATTTAAAATTTCAGAATACAGAAATTCAGCATCGACAATCCCAAGAGTGAAGGAGTTAAATCTATGCTTTCTTTGCACCCCTTAGTTCTAGAATTTGTGGTGATTTTAAGCCTCAGGGTTCAGAATGCTCTTATCTCTCTCTCTATATATAGCTCTCCTATTTTTCTAATGGGTACAAATAAAAAAATTAATCTGCCTTGGCACAATTAGGAGCTCAAGTATTTAGTCAGTAAGGTTAAGCGACTTTGAAGTTGACCATTTGGCATCTTGGGCCTTTTGAAATTGACCTCACCATATGTGTTTAGCTGTATCTTTGTAAAGTTTTGAACCATAAGATCACTAGTGCCTGACAGCATTCGCAAGTTCAATGCAAATAAACCCCATGTAGACCAATTAGGAGTGAATTCGGAGCTCACTCCCTTCGGCCTTAGGCCTTAAAACTTAGAAATGCAGTTGTGCTTGAGGTTGGCCCTGTGGTAAAGGTAGGCCTTTTAATGTTGATGTAATTTTGAAGCTTTAGCCCCACCTCTGCAAATCCTTGAAACATTTGATGACTTTTACATCGCCGTTCCAAATTTTCCAGGCTTAATCAGGTATTCACCAATCAGTAGGCCTGAGACAATTTGTCTCAATTACCAGACAGTTCAGTGGCTGTTTTCAATTAACTCTAGGTTGTTAAATCCTGTGGCTTTCACTCCAGCTATCAATGGATTTAATTTACTGTTATCCAGGAGCAAGTGAAGGTAATTTATGACCAACTGATTTTAAAGTGAGTGAGTGATTTTTGAATTGCCTTATCATTAATTGAACATATAACTGCAATACTACATAAACGATTAACAAATGATTTGAAATACTGCAGGATGAAGGAAGTGAGCTTTGCTTCGTAGTAAGAGTGTATGCAAGGAAATATTGCATTCCATTCACTCCCTTCCCTGCGCAGTGTCAGCAGTGCCTACAAGATGCTCTGCATTAACATGTCAAGCTACCTTTGTCAGAGCCTGACAAACCCGCAACCTCTACCATTTATATAGACAAGCGCAGCGGATGCATAGGAACACCACAAGCAGGATTTTCACCCCCGATGTGGGTAAGTATGGAGGTCGGTGGGAGCAAAGCTTTGTGCCTTTTTGCTGGCACAATCCTACCCCTGCACCATTTTCCAAATTACGATATGGGATCGGCAGGGCTATCCGCCTGCAAGCTTCTAATCAAAATTAAGACGAATAATAGCCTATTCAGGCCTATTATCATAGGCTGACCCGAATTTTTCTGTTGGCCTTCAGGCCCTTCAATTCATCAGGGTCGAGCCAGTCGCCTCGGGGAGGCGTCCGAGGCCATGGGGCTAGTGCTCCAGGCAGGCTAAGGGGCCTATTCCACCTGCCTGATCACACTTGGGGGTGTTCTCCAGCTGGATAGAGCACTTGCCTCCCCACCGCAGTCTGTGGCCAGCAGTTCCGCCTCCATCTCTTGACAGTGCTTTGCCCTCAATGGGGGGGCCCCCGCATGCTGACTGGAAAACTCTGCTGCATGACCTTAATAGACTTTTATATTGGCCAGAAAGGCTGCCCACATGCTTCCGGATGGGCAGTTGTCAACCCCTCTCAGTCCTTTGGAGCAAAAATAACCAGGAGATGGCAGCCTGTCCACCTCTGATCCTGCCTCTGTGACCATTTAAAAATCATTTTCGATCAATAAGCTTTCATCGGAGCAACCATTGACAACAGGACTTATACTTCATTGCTTATTGAGAGGCCTTGCTGTCAAGAAGAATTATCTTTGTACGTGAGCATCAGATTGGCTCAGTGGCAGCACGTTTACCAGTATGTTGAGAATGTTGTGGATACAGTGGCCACCTGCAGGGCAGTGCAGCACTGACTGAAACTCTCATTGGCAGAAACCACGGGTGCAATTTAATGGAAATGAAACAGAGTACAGTGTTGAGCGCATTTAGCCAGGTGTTTGCCAGCACGAGCAGCGGCGAGAATGGCCCGTTATTTAAACAGGACCTCTGTTTCATTTCGGGGCCTCGGCGAGGAACTCGCCACCGAGACCACACTCAGCCCCATTTCCTCCACTAACGAGCTCTGCTCACCAGTCCAGGAAGAGATCCGGGTGCCATTTCTAAATCTCAAGTCCCCCCAGCGTAGCCTCTAGACCCTCCCAACGTACCTATAAGGGGCCATCATGACCCACCCCCCCTCCCACTCCCCAGCATCTCACCTCATAAGGGCAGGGCTTCCTTGAGCCTGATCCTCAGCATGGGCAAAATGCCACCCAGACATTTGGCATTGCCAGCCTGGAAGTGCCCCTGCCAGTGTGCCCAGGTGACAGCAGGGGTACCAGCATACTACCATGCCCAGACCTCTGCCCCTCTCTCCTTTAGCCCCTCTCTCCCTCTCTTGAACCAACACTCGCTCAGGGTCTCCGAGGCACAAGGGTTAGATCCCGCGCCTTACATAACTCTGGAAAGAGCGTGTTTATTTGGGCCCAGCCCATTGTGCACGGGATCCAGATTGCGACGCCTCGCGAGTTCCCGTTAGGTCTTGTGAGGCATAGCAAAATGGGTAAATCTCGCAGGCCTGGGCGCATCCTGAGTTGGCCGCGAGATTTCGACCCCCCCCCCCCCCCCCCCCTCATTTCTCAAATTGGGATGTCAATCCGAGGTCCTGTTCACTTTCAATGTTGAAGATGAGCCAGGAACGTCTCTTTGTGTCCTGATGAACATGTAACCCCATAACCTCAAATTGTCAGATTTGTTTTACTTGCAAAACACAAATTATTACACATCTAAAGTCATTAATTAGTGGCTGAAGAATTTTGGGGAGCCCTGAAGATGTGAAAGTTACAGCATAAGTTCGAGAGTAGAAGACTTAAACCAGGGAAGCCATATCCCGGAATGACATTGTCCCTTGAACAGACTGAGCAATCAGCTGGCATATTTGAATATCCTGCTTCCATTTCTCACAAAGACCTCGCTGCCTTTCATTCATAAGATTAAGTAACATGAAGAGCTAGTTTTCAGAAATAATGGACTGTGTGAAGTTGTTCCAACAATCACATAAGATGTTATATGAATAGAAAATAATGATTTATTTTTATTTGAAAGTAGTTCTTCGATCTTTAAATCGTCCTGCATGAATTTAATGACTTTCAGTTTGGTCCGGTGCTTATCCCAGTCCTTGGCACAAGCACCTGTTTCATAAGTCAGCGTCTTGTTCAAATTTGGCAAGTGAAGAATGGTGATGCATGTGCCTCTTCCACTGATTTACACACACGGCTCTGAAAAGGCCTTTCGGTCCAATTGGTCCATGCTGATGATGAGATAAGCCCCCTCCCACCCTACTTCAACTAATTATTTCAGTGTAAACTTCTATTACTCTCGCCCTCGTGTACTCATCCAGCTTCCCCTTAATATAATGCTGGTCACCTTAACCGCTTCATGTTAAGAAGTTTCACCTTCTCTCTGCTCTTTGAGCAAAAAGGCTTTTCCGAAATTGGATTTACTCATGATACCTTTTATTAGTGTCCCTGGTTGTGGATGCCCTGACAAGTGGAAACATTCTCAGAACCGTTTCCATTTCAAACCCAATCATGATTTGAAAGAGCCCTGAGTTATCCCTTCAGGTGTTTAAACACCCCATTTGCATTACCTTTGTCTTTCTGTCCACGACATCTTTGTCAATCTCCACCTTTCACTGGTCCTCTATCCAGCCCCACTATACCACTCCCCCCCCACCCCCCAACATTGGTCCTCTATCCAGCCCCACTATCCCCCCCCCCCCCCCCCCCCCCACCCTCCTCCTCTCTCTGCAGTATAAATCTGACCTTATTTCCAGTTGATTGATTTTTGTTTATTGTCACGTGTACCAAAGTATTTTTCTGCGGGCAGCTTAACAGATCATTAAGTACATGAAAAGAAAATACATAATAGGGCAACACAAGGTACTCAGTACATAAGCACCGGCATCGGATGAAGCATACAGGGTGTAGTGTTAATGAGGTCAGTCCATAAGAGGGTCATTTAGGAGTCTGGTAACAGCGGGGAAGAAACTGTTTTTGAGTCTGTTCGTGTGTGTTCTCAGACTTCTGTATCTCCTGCCCGATGGAAGAAGTTGGAAGAGTGAGTAAATCAGGCGGGAGGGGTCTTTGATTATGCTGCCCGCTTTCCCCAGACAGCCGGAGATGTAGATGGAGTCAATGGATGGGAGGCAGGTTTGTGTGATGGACTGGGCTGTGTTCACGACTCTCTGAAGTTACTTGCAGTCCTGGGCCGAGCAGTTGCCATACCAGGCTGTGATGCAGCCAGATTGGATGCTTTCTATGGTGCATCTGCAAAAGCTGGTAAGGGTTAATGTGGGCATGCTGAATTTCCTTAGTTTCCTGAGGAAGTATAGGCGCTGTTGTGCTTTCTTGGTGGTAGCGTCGACGAGGGTGGACAAGGACAGATTTTTGGAGATGTGCATCCCCAGGAATTTAAGCTGCTAACCATCTCCACCTCGGCCCCGTTGATGCTGACAGGGGTGTGTACAGTACTTTGCTTCCTGAAGTCAATTACCAGCTCTTTAGTTTTGCTGGCATTGAGGGATAGATTGTTGTCGCTACACCACTCCACTAGGTTCTCTATCTCCCTCCTGTCTTCTGACTCGTCGTTATTCGAGTTCTCTCCAGCTTTGACAAAGAGTCACCCAGACTCAAAACTGTTAGCTCCCTTCTCTCTCCACACATGCTGTCAGACCTGCTGAGATTGCCCCGTATTTTCTGTTTTTGTTTCAGATTCCAATGTCCTCAGTAATTTGCTTTTACCTTCAGGTCTTCTGTTTTCCAGGGAAAAGCACGTTCAACCGTTACTGCTAGTTGCACCCTTTCAGTTCTCTCATCACCCCTCTCAATTTACAGTGGAAAGAGAGTCGGGTGCTGTCATTGGAGAATTGTTCCAGAGTTCTGACCTTTGACCCTCTCACATTTGGTCCTCTCCTCAGGTCAGCACAAGATCCGCTTTATCCCGGGAATGGTCGGGCCAATCCTGGAGATGACGCTTGTCCCAGAGGTGGAGCTTCGCAAGTCTACAATACCCATCTTCTTCGACATGATGCACTGTGAGTTCCAGTACAAGGGGGACTTCAGAACGGTAAGTGTCTCCTAGTTTACATTAGCTGTGAAAACTGTCGACCAGATAACTGGCAAAAGGGGAAATGATGAGAGTACTTTTTCTTAAGCTGTGAGTTCTGGTGATACACTTTGGTAAGAAGAACATGGGGAGACAGTGTCAAATGAAGGTAAGGTTATACTGAACTTACACAAGATACTTGAGAGACCTCAGCTGGAATATTGTGCGGAATCTTACCAAAAATTGGAAAAGTGTCAGTGCCGGCGAGAAGAATGGTACGAATGCCGGCGACCGTGTCAGCGGGGGACTTCTCACGGAATTCTGAGCCTCTTTGCCAAAACAAAGTGAATGGGCATGGTTTATACCATCACACAGGTTCCAAACAGGTGGGGGGGGGGGGTGCCACCTTACAAGGGCGTCCCGACCAGTGCTTCAGGCTAATGGACCCCAGCCCACATCACTGAGGTCTCAGGGGCTCTACCCAATGGCCCACCCACCCCCACCCGCCAACATTCATCATGGGCAAACCACCACCCTCCCCCACTGACATTCGTCACCTGCACGCTGCCCCCAATATACGCTCATCCCCCTGCCCACCAGACATATATGCATCACCCCACCCGCCCCTTCCCACCCATGGGGCTCCTGCTAGGGTTCACCCCGGCATTACCCCCTGGCCCAGGTTGACACTGACAAATTGGCAATGGAATCCTGGCAGTGCCAATTTATGCCAGGGCCACTGCCTGGGCTCTTCCAGGCATACATATCTAACCCCCTCCCCCTCCCCGATCCCCGGCCGGCGACCGGTGGATATTCGATGAAGGGGGTGAAGGTCTGGAGAGATTGTTCGCTAATGACATGCGAGTATATTAAAATGAGTTTCCCTGGCTTCAACGTTGTGGTTTGCACTAATCCAGGTTCAGTGTGAAAATTGCAGAACCCAATCAAGTTTTGAGACCAGGCCGAGAGTGCGCACCTACAATTGTCGCTCATGGACATAGAAGGAGGCCATTCTGCCCATCGAGTCTGCACCGGCCCTTGTAAAGAGCACCCTATCGAAGCCGACACCTCCACCCTATCCCCGTAATCCCACCTAACCTTGTGTTTGGACACTAAGGACAATTCAGCACGGCCAATCCATCTAACCTGCACATCTTTGGACTGTGGGAGGAAACCGGAGCATCCAGAGGAAACCCACGCAGCCACGGGGAGAACGTGCAGACTCCGCACAGACAGTGACCCAAGCCGGGAATCGAACCTGGGACTCTGGACCTGTGAAGTCACTGTGCTAACCATTGTGCTACCGTGCACTGTCCTGTGTGCCACACTATCGGAAGGATGGGAACGCATTGGAGAGTGCAGAAATGGTTCCAGGGATGAGAAACCTCAGCAATGAGGATGGATTGGAGAGGCTGTGGCTGTTCTCCTTGGAGAGAAGAAGGCTAAGAGGAGATTTGGTAGAGATGTTCAAAATCACAAGGGGTCTGGAAAGAGTAGACAGGGAGAAACTGTTTCCGTTCGTAAAAGGATGAACAACGAGAGGTGACAAGTTAAAAGTGATTTGCAAAAGAAGCAAATGCGATGTGAGGAAAAAACGTTTTCACACAACGAGTGGTTCAGGTCTGGAGTGCGTTGCCTGGAAGTGTAGTGGAGGCAGGTTCAATCGAGGCATTCAAGAGAGCTTTAGATTGTTACTTGAAGAGAAACATTGTGCAGGGGTACGGGAAAAAGCCAGGGGAATGGCACTAAGCCATGATGTGCAATTAGAGAGTCGGCGGCAATAGCTTCCTTCCGCGCCCTGGCAATTCTGTGATTCCGCGATTTCACACAAAATGGTTTCCCAAAAGAACAACAGGTTGCAAAATCTGCTGATGAAAACACAACAGCCGAAACAGAAACTGCTGGAAAGATACAGAAGAGCAGTTGGCATGTTTGTTGAGAGATTGGATGAGTTTATGATCAGGGTGTGGAGATTTCGTCAGAGCGCTTGGCCTATTGTGAAAGAATCCCAGAAATCAGGGCAGTGGGGGGGGGGGGAGGGGGGGTGGGGGGGAGGGGGGTGGGGGGGGGGTGGCGGGGGGGGGGGGCTCAGGCACTAGAAAGCTCAAACGTGTCCCTTTTCTGCTGCACTTGTATATTCCTCTTCACAATTTCCTAAAATTCTCAAATGTGACACGGCCATATATCAGCACAGGCTGCGACATATAAGACATTTGGCTACTGCATCAGCAGTCGATAAATCTTATTCAGTAATAATGAACAGAAGCAGCTCTTCGCAAACACTGGTTTGGCAAAAAACAAAATTGGTACAAAAGAAATGCTAATCAGCTCATTCGCTCCAAACCAGACTGGAAGAAAGGCCAAATCAATTGGCTCAGCACAGAACGGCTACCTCCAGGAAATGTGATTGGAGAGTCTCCGCCACTGGTGCAACCACTGGGTGGATGGACAGGGGAAACTAAACGTCAATTTTGCTCTGCACCAAATCCTGGCATTGCTCCCTGGGTTGTACCTTTCAGCTCTGTTCTTAGTTGACTTGGCATGAATGCTCTCTCTGTTCGGTCCTGATTAGCTATCATGTTGGCAGTGTTACTGAGCAGGACGCTGGCTAGTAAGTGAAGAAAATGTATTCCTGGAAGAGGTTTTTGCATTACACCCAGGTGTAACGAGATCTGTTCGTCTAAGTTTGACACTAAAATGCACTGCAGGCACACAGCATGGTAGTCTAATGGTAAAGTTCTTGAAAGTGTGGATGAGCAGAGGGATCTAGGTGTCCATGTACATAGATCCCTGAAAGTTGCCACCCAGGTTGATAGGGTTGTGAAGAAGGCCTATGGAGTGTTGGCCTTTATTGGTAGAGGGATTGAGTTCCGGAGTCAGGAGGTCATGTTGCAGCTGTACAGAACTCTGGTTCGGCCGCATTTGGAGTATTGCGTACAGTTCTGGTCACCTCATTATAGGAAGGACGTGGAGGCTTTGGAGCGGGTGCAGAGGAGATTTACCAGGATGTTGCCTGGTATGGAGGGAAAATCTTATGAGGAAAGGCTGATGGACTTGAGGTTGTTTTCGTTGGAGAGAAGAAGGTTGAGAGGAGACTTAATAGAGGCATACAAAATGATCAGGGGGTTGGATAGGGTGGACAGTGAGAGCCTTTTCCCGCGGATGGAAATGGCTGGCACGAGGGGACATAACTTTAAACTGAGGGGTAATAGATATAGGACAGAGGTCAGAGGTAGGTTCTTTACGCAAAGAGTAGTGAGGCCGTGGAATGCCCTACCTGCTACAGTAGTGAACTCGCCAACATTGAGGGCATTTAAAAGTTTATTGGATAAACATATGGATGATAATGGCATAGTGTAGGTTAGATGGCTTTTGTTTCGGTGCAACATCGTGGGCCGAAGGGCCTGTACTGCGCTGTATTGTTCTATGTTCTATGTAGTCACGGAGGAGTGTGGAAATGAGAGTCAAAAAAGGTTTATTTCCAACCCTTGGTTTGAGGAAGGTACATACAAGCAACAGTTCAAGTCACAGCTGGGACTGTTCTAGTACCCTGGCTCCTAACTGGGCCGGGTATCCTGTGGAGTTAAGGAGCTCGCTGATGGGCCTCTGTCTCTGGTACTCCCACGAGGCTCAGGGGGAGATTAATCGGGTCATCCGCCTGCGTCTAGTGGAGCTTACAACATTTTAAAATAAATTTTAAAATTTCTCTTCCCTGTGTCATGTAAGAGTACCTTTAAGAAATGGGTGTTTATAAATGGGTGTGTATATCGGTATCTGTAGTGAGGGTACCTTTAAGAAATGGGTGTTTATTACTGCAGTGATGTCAGAGAGTGGGTGGAGCTGGGCTGTCTGTCAGCTTTTTACTTTCGTTTTAGGCTGTTTGCTGCAGGGTGTGTTTTAGTTTTGTTTGTTTTCAGAGCTGTATAGCTGCAGTCACAGCCAAAAGGTGTATTAGAGTCTCTCTCTGTAATCTAAAGACTGTAAATCGATCCTGGTGATTTAAAACTAATAACAGTAGTGACTTTAACCTGATGTGCTCTGGTAAAAGGTGTTTTAAGTCTTATGGATGTTAAAAGGAAAGCTTAAAGGATTACTTAGTGTTGTATTCTTTGGGGATTGTATTTGAATTAATGGTGCTAAGATGTTCACTGTATGTTTTAAAAAGGTTAACTTGAGTTCATAGAATAAACATTGTTTTGCTTTAAAAAATACTTTTCCATTTCTGCTGTACCACACCTGTAGAGTGGGCTGTGTGCCCCCATACCACAATCTAGTAAAAGATGTGGGTCAGGTGAACTCCATGATACATTTTGCGGTTCTCTAAACCCTGGCACATAACACCTGGGAGCTCTTTGCTATGCTTTTGGACGTACTCAAATTGCTTGACGTATCACCAATTCATAGAATCGTAGAGCTTTACAGCAAACAAGGAGGCCATTCAGCCCATGATATCCCTGTCAGACAAAGACAAAACACAGCCTAATCCCACTTTCTAACTTTTAGTATGTAGCCCTGTGGGTTGTGACACTTCAAGAGCACATCCGAATACTTTTTAAATGTGATGAGTGTTTCTATCTCTACCATCTTTTCAGCCTTGATTCGCAGGAAATCAATGAGCCAATTTGTGATCTAATTTCATGTTGTGTTATTATAATAATATCATACCTTGAGCATACGTACTGTACAAGACACAAGGCACCAATCATTTAAAAGGGATTGGGTAAACGTGTTGTTGCTTAATTTATTAAGACTAGATACATGAGAACTGTTATACATAGGTACAAAACCTGAAGACATTAGAGATGTGTGTGTGCGCTCTGCTCAGTGCAAAAGTGAAACTAAGACTGGATCACACACAACATATTTCCCTGTTATTGATCTCAAGTTAATATCCCGGAAAGGCACATTACAACACTTTTAATTCTCCCTCTGATTCCATGGAATTTTACTTGCCACAAGATCACAGAATGATTACAGCACAGAAAGAGGCCATTCACCCCATCGTGTCTGCGCTGGCAACTTACCCAGTGCCAACCTTCCCGGCCTTCTTCCCATAGTCCTGCACAGTCTGCCGTGTGATATCTTGTGACAGATTAGGAAATCACAGTATTTCCAAAATCCCAGGTAAATCACATCAAATCAGTTCGTGCACGCACCAATCAAGGGCCCTCCTCGAACAATTTGATAAAGTTAGTCAGACAGGGCATTCCTTATAGAAGGCCATGCTCACGACTCTGATTATCCTGTACCTCTCTAAATGACAAGTTGGGCATTTCTTCCATTTTAAATAATGGTATAATGTTTCCAGCCTGCCAATAGTTTCCCCGTAATTCAGAACAGTTAACTATAGACCAGCTAGCTTAACATCTGTCATTGGGAAAACATTAGTGTCCATTATAAAGGATCTAATATAGGAGGCCTCTGAGCCCCGAGTTCAAGTCCCACCCCAGGACTTGGTAGCCAAGGAAGGTGTGTTCATTCAGTGGCCAAACACACCACTAGCTGGTGGTAAAAGTGGGAGACACTCCTGGTCAGCCATGTTTGGTGTGGAGCGGTCTCCCTCAAGTGTTAAGCCCCAGGTGATAGACTAGCGACCTGTAACCGGAATTACTAGCTATGGAAACAAAAGTCAGTCTTAGAGCACAACGAGGTGCGAGAAGAGAATTGGAATGGAATAAAGGAGGTAATAGCAGAGGATTTAGAAATACATGCTATCATCAAGCAGAGTCAGCATGGCTTCATGAAGGGTAAATCATGCTCGCCAAACTTGTTAGAATTCTGTGAGGTGGCAATAAACAGGATAGATAAAGGGGAACCAGTAGATGTATTAGACTTGGGTTTCCAAAGAGCATTTGATAAGTTACCATGCAAAAGGCTAGTTAGTAATAAGCTAAGAATCCATGGCGTTGGGCTAGTGTATTAGCTTGGATAGAGGAGTAGCTAACTGATAGAAGGCAGAGTTGGGATAAGAGGGGCGTTTTCAGGATGGCAACCTGTAACTAATGGAGTGTCACAGGGATCCTACTGGGGCCACAATTGTTTATAATATATATGAATGAGGAGTGAAGTGAGTGTTCTATTGCCAAGTTTGCAGATGACACAAAAATAGATGGGAAGGCAAGTGATCAGGATGACAGTCCATAGAGGGCTCGAGGCAGGTTAAGTGAATGGGCAAAAACTTGGCAGATGGACGATAATGCAGGAAAATGTTATGTAATTTGGTAGGAAGAATAAAGCAGCTGAATATTATATAAATGGAGAAAGACTGCAGAAAGCTGCAGCACAAGATGAATTTGGGGTCTTCATGCTTATATCACAAAAAACCAGCATGCAAGTTCAGTAGGTAATAGGGAAGGCAAATGGAATGTTGGCCTTATTTCAAAAATAATGGAATATAAAATAGGGGAGTGCTGCTGAAATTGTACAAAGCATTAGTTAGACCACACTTGGAATATTGTGAACAGTTTTGGTCCCCTTAGATAAGGAAAGATATATTGGCATTGGAGGCAACCCAGAGAATGTTGATCCCAGGTATGGACGGATTTTCTTATGAGGAGAGGTTGAGTAAGTTGGGCAAGTACTCAATGGATGTCAGAAGAATGAGGCCCGATTGAGCCACATAGGATTCTCGGGGGGCTTGACAAGATAGATGCTGTGAGGTTGTTTTCCCCTTGTGGGAGTGACTAGGACCAGAGGGAAACATTTCAAAGTAAGGCTAATTTAAGACCGAAATGAGGAGGAATTTGTTCTCTCGAGAGGGTTGTGAATCTGTGGAAGTATTTACTGCAGAGAGCTGTAGAGGCTGGGTCATTAAGTATGTCTAACATAGGCAGATTTTTAATCAATAAGAGAATCAATGGGGATATGGCAGGAAAGTGGAATTGAGGATCATCGTATCAGATCAGTCATCATTCCATTGAATGGCGGAGCAGAATCTATGAGCTGAATGGCCTACTTCTGCTCCTATGGCTTATGGTCTTGTATGTTTAACACTCTCTGGTTGAAGATGTTTCTCCTAAATTTCCTATAGGATTTATTAATGACTAGTTGATATTTATGACTCCTAGTCTTGGATTCCCTAACAAGCGGAAACATTTTCTCTACTTCGGCCCTATCAAACTCCATTGTAGACCACATTCGCATAACTCTGAACATGAAGTCTAACAGTGCATTGAAAGATAAAGCAATGAGGGTACATGAAAAAATACTGTCAAGGAAAGCCTAAAGATGTTTTATAAATGCATAAAGTTCAAGGGGATAAGTAAGGAAAGAGTCGAGACATCTTGCCCTATTTCACCCAATGAGATCCGTTTTAAAAGCAGCCTGCCTGATTGGCACCCCATCCACTAACTTAAATATTCTATCCCTCTGCCACCAATGCACAGTGGCAGCCGTGTGTACCATCTACAAGGTGCACTGCAGCAACCCCTCCCCCCCGGTGGATGTGAGTTTATGTACATTATCAGAGGATGCCTATAAAGCCCCAGGTTTGGGAAAGTGAGGAGATATAACATTTATTGGCACCTTCAGCAAATTTCAATCGATCTGACCCTATTATATATGACATTTTGTTGATATTTTGGCCAAAAAAGAAAGCTGAATGAGGTATTTATGAAAAATAATAACCCATAAATAAATTAGAGATAACCTCTGAATTGTGGGAGAATTAAATTAACATCTCCGTAGAACATACTAAAAGTTGATGCTTGGCTTATTTCATGTTTATATAATGTGACCTTGCTGTGATTACAGTAGTTTTCCCCACAAGTCATCTCATTTGTTTGGAAGATGGCCGTTCTCTGCTCAGTGACTTCTCATGAGCTTTCCTGATGTCTCGCCTAGCATTCCTGCCCTAATTATTCCCTCGGGTTCAGCGGGTTGAAGGGCGACCAGACTTCCAGTGGTTGATAGAAGGAAAGAGTCAATTGCTAATTTCCACCTACCGCCCTCCCAGATGATGAATCGGCACTCATCCATTTTGAACAGTACTTGGAGGAAGAATTGAGCTTAGCTTAGAACCAAAGTGGTTCATTAGCACTACTACTGACTAAATTGGCTGAGTCCGAGAGGACAGATCTGGAGCTGGGCTTACAGCAAGTGGTGAGCGAACAAGAGGGGAAATCATGGTAGCGTAGTGGTTAGCACTGTTGCTTCACAGCACCAGGGACCAGTGTTCAATTCCCGGCTTGGGAAACTGTCTGTGCGGAGTCTGCACGTTCTCCCAGTCTCTGCGTGCGTTTCCTCCGGGTGCTCTGGTTTCCTCCCACAAGTCCTGAAAGATGTGCTTGTTAGGTGAATTGGACATTCTGAATTCTCCCTCAGTGTACCTGAACAGGTGCCGGAGTGTGGTGACTGGGGATTTTCACAGTAACTTCATTGCAGTTTTAATGTAATCCTACTTGTGACAATAATAATTATTATTATTGGTACATTTAATCTTCTCCAGAATGGGAGCAATGACATCATGTCTTCTCTCCATACGGATGCTTTAATTGAGATGGGAGACCTCCAACTAAGCAATATTCGTCTCCTGGCTATTAAAAAGGCAACGGCGGGAATGTCCGCCCATACCCTCAAATGGAATGCTGGAGATATACTGCTACCAGTGGACAAGGTTCTAGGGCCACCCGTAAAATCTTAGATATGGTATTAAAAAAGGAATTCCTGTATCCAGACAGGACCAAAACAGCTGGTATAAGTGAGCAGCGATCACACTTATTCCCCACATCTCAAAAGAATCCACTCATCTTCGCCATAGTCCAATGTGTTCTATGTCACACTTTGAACTGACTCAAACTCAGTCTGGTGCAAGGTGAAGTGGAATTCACCCTGTCGAGGGCTTCCTTCCAATCCTCCTCAGTAAATACAGGGCCCAGCTCCCCAACTCATTTCTCCCATGAAAGAATTTTAATTACAACAAACACAATTCATTTATTCAGCCAAAAACAACTCATCCGTACAATACAGCCCATGTATAGAGGGCGAACCATCCACATCCACAGGCCAAATACAACCCATCTTTATAGCCCATAGGCTTAATACATCTGAACAGGCAAAATGTTCAATTAATTCATACAAGTACCGACAACGCAGTTCCTCTCTCTCTCAGCAGCCTCTCCACATGTCGTTCACCCCTCGATTGTCTGAAGGGAGGAGTGAAAATGGCAATTGGTGACACGACATGCTCCCTCATGCCCTCATGCTCCATTACATCTTTCACGTTTGTGCCTTTTGCCCACAATAAGACCAGCGCAGAATCTTCAGCAGCCGGATCCTCACACGACTACAGCAACATCTCCAAACGAACCGCACCTGTAATATGAATGGGGTCGAAGTGTAAAGCAGCTATTTTACAGCTCGCAGCAAATCAATGACTGTAATCGCCCTTTGTAGATAATAATCAGTGACTACGCGTCTGTGGGGATGAGTCCAACACCTCATTATAACTGCTTTGTGCATTAGCACATCCACTATTTCTGACAAGCATTTTACTGTGTGTAGAAATTGTTCTTTTTCACTTTTTTTTGCTTCCCCCGAATGCCTAATTTGAGAAGGAATATGTGACAATGGTGAAGAGTTTTAAGAGAGAACTCAAATTGTTCACTCATTTTCTTGATGGTCTCCAGGCTCAGTGCATTATAAAAGGCCTTGGATGGGGCTTGTTGGCAACTCACTGCTCATGTCTTTCCACAGTCTCGGAAAAACGTTATGATAAGGAGCTCAAAGATAATTGGAGTTGCACTGATTCTGCTCAGGCATATTGCATGAAGAACTTTGTCAGAAAAAGTTTTCACCCCGTGCCTGTGCTTTGAATTCACTTGAATGCACTAATCTGCTGTCCAAGGCCCAGAGGCAAACGTATCTTCTATCAGCCCAAGGCACCAGCCAGGATCGAGAGATGGAGCAACCTTTCCCAGCCCAAAACAACATTTGGATCATAGAGATGAAAACACTTGGTGTTGTTCCAGTGCAGTGCCCGGAGATGGCAGGGTATCTCTGGATACCCTGCCATCTCCGGACCTCTGGATTCCGCTCCACCAGACTGCTCTCAATCATCAGAGAAATGATGGAAGGTGTCATCGACCGTGCTATCACCCACCACTTACACAGCAATGACTTGCTCACTGATGCTCAGTTTGGGTTCCGTCAGGGCCATTGAGTGCCTGATCTCATTATAGCCTTGTTTCAACCACTGATTAAAGAGCTGAATTCCAGAGGTGAGGTGAGAGTGACTGCCATCATCAAGGTTCACTTTTAGTCCCACTCTCACTCCTCAAGAGAGTGAAACGGGTCATGCCAGCTTGCAGGAGGACTCAGCTTGGACTGATACGTGGCAAAGAATATTCATGTCACTAAGTGCCAGACAGTAATCATCTTCAACAAAAGAGAGTTTAATAGGCTCTCCTTGACAGTCAATGACATTATCATCACTGAATCTTCTGTGATGAATGTGGGAACTTCAGATTTACCGTGGCATGGTGGCACGGTGGTTAGCACTGCTGCCTCACAGCGGCAGTGGCCCGGGATCAATTCTGGCCTTGGGTGACTGCCCATGTCTGCATGGGTTTCCTCCGGGTGCTCCGGTTTCCTCCCACAGTCCAAAGATGGGGGGTGGGATCATGTGATCCTGAGGCTAAGTGTTGGCGCCGTCAGAAACGCTGTTGCGTTTCTCGAGTTGAGCGTTAGTCGGAGATGTGAGCGGAAGTCAAGCATTTCAGTTGAGTTAAAAGATACGTCTGTAGATAGATTAGCAATTCCTTTCCAAACAGTTCAGAAGAGTGTCATAAGAAGGTGAGCAGAAACAAAACCTACAGCCAGAGGGCGTGATCTAACCAAATTGCGATAGAACCCCGTGCCGAGCGTGTTTAGCCGGGTGTTTCCCGATGGTCTCAATGCTGAGAAAGACCACGCTATTGAACAGGACTCAGTTGCAATTCAGGGCCTCAGCGAGGAACAGCTCAGGTCAGGAGACGATCGGGACGCAGTTTTTAACTGCTGCTGCGACGTTTCAACACACCCCAACCCGACATCCGGACCTCCCAGAGCCCCAACTCACCGAATAGGGGTCTACAAACATCGGCCCTCAGGTGGTTGGCTTCTGGCCAGGGTGGCACCTTGGCACTGCACGTACCATCCGGGTCCTTGACACTGCCAATCCGGCAATGCCTGCCTGGCACCCTGGCAGTGCCCCTGAACACCTGGCAGTGACACCCAGACAGACACTGTCGGGGTGGGTCTACGGGGCAGCAAATCATGTTGAGAGCGCAGAGGTTTGGGGGGGCTTGGAGTTTGGCAGCAAGGGTGCGGGGGTGGCTGTCAGCAGCCAGCCTTTTGCCATATGTTCATACCCACAATCCTGCACAGATTGATGTAGATCGAGTGACCACACCCTCTAACTGGCATGCAGCCTGCAGGTGAACCAGTTGTGTAGCCTGCATGTCGGCTGATCCAACTGAGGCCGGGAAGATAGCAGCCGAGGTCAGGAGAGATCTTTAATTGGTCATTAATTGACCAATTGGAGATGGGAAGGTCATCCCGCCCAGCACTTATTTCCCACTGGAAGTGTGGGATAATGGTCCCAATGCCAACCCATATCATTCTTAGGCCCGTCCGCTTCTTTTGACGCCTCCTATGGAGATAGAAGATTCCGGACCGTGGCTCCAAGAACAGGTCAAAGGCTGTCCACCATCTACAAGGCACAAATCAGGAGTGTGATTGAATATTCATCACTTGCCTGGATGGATGTAGCTCCAAAAAGTCAAAAGATTTCAGCTTTTCCAGAATAAAGCAATTTGAGGCATTGTGGCAGTGTAATGATGTTACTGGACTCGACCCAGATTAATGATCCAGAGACATGGGCTGGGATTCTCCGAGGCACCGCGCCGCAATCGCGCCCGGCACAGGGGCGGAGAATGGGGCGTCGGACCTGCGACGCCTTCATGAACCGCCACCAGTTGCGCGCGGTTGACGCAGCGCCGGTCAGGGGCCATTGAAAGAGGCCCCCACGGCGATTCTGCGCCGGCAACTGGCTGAGTTCCCGCCACCGTGGTTCTAACATTGTTCCACCTGCTGAGAGATTGAAGTTGTGGCTTCGGTGGCCGTCCTGGTAAGAGCGGGTGGGGGGTCCGTCACCGGGGAGGGGAGAGGGAAGGGGGGGGGAGGGAGGGGTGGGGGATGGAGGGGGGGTGGGACGGGGGTGGGGAGGGAGGGGGGATGGAGAGAGAGAGGGTGGGTGGGGTGGGGAGGGAGGGGGGATGGAGAGAGAGAGGGGGTGGGGGTGACAGGGAGAATGGGGGGGGAGGGGGGGAGGGAGGGGGCAAAGGGGGGGTGGGAGGCCTCAACAATTGCTAGGCGCGCGATCAGGGGCAAACTGGGCGATCTGGGGGGGTGTCTACCTCTTCAGCGTCGGCCCGCTGTGTGGTCCGCCATGTCGCACGGGGCCGCTGTCGGAAGTGTAGGGCTCCGTATTGGCAGTCAGAGCTGCGTGGAGCATTGAGGGCCCTGCAAGCCCCCTTAAAAACAGAGAGTCACGCCGGACTTTCTAGAAAAAAAGCCCTGAGTGATTCGCTCCCATTTTCTCGCGGGCATGGGGACATAGCCCCATTATTGGAGAATCCCGCCCATTGGCCGGGGTTCTCCGAGTCCCTGTGCCGCAATCGTGGCTGGCGCAGGGGCAGAGAATGGGGCATCGGTCTCGCGCCCCTTCCCGCGATTCTCTGGCGACCGGAGAATCGCCGCCAGTTCCACGCGCGCGGTTGAGTTCCTGCCGAAGTGGTTCACTTAGGGTTCAACCCGGCGGGAGCTCGGTCACGGCTGCGGGGGATGTCCTGCCATTTTGATGGACTCGGCTATCAGCCATCCGTCTCTTCTGGAATTTCAGACTTTTTCATATTTCCACTGGTGATTGGTCAAGTACTTCAGAATGTTCTGGAGAACCGAGGCAAGCAATTTTGTTCTAGTTTCACTTTGGGGTTTTAGGCCGGATGGCAGCTCAAAGCAGATCTCTCTTTCTCTCAGCTTTCAGCTTGAAAATTTGAACTGGCTCCAGACAAGCATGGGGAAGTCCCTTATGCCGGAAGGCAATTGTCAGTCAGGTCAACCTGCGGAAGGACCTAGTCCAGCGTCACCTGCAGGAAAAAAGGATTGTTTAAAAACCTAGTGAAATTTATAGGTGAAGAATTCTAATATTACGTCAGTGGGTCCTCGGTTGCAAGCGAATCTCTGGAGGGAAATCTACCACTGCCATGTTCTAACCAAAGACAACCATTAGGAAATGCAAAGCAACCGAGGAGTTCGAAGATCACAGACATCAAAAACCATAACCTCATCAGCGGCGATTCTCCAATCTCTCATACCTCTAAATCCCTGTTAGCACTGTTGCTTCACAGCTCCAGGGTACCAGGTTCGATTCCCGGCTTGGGTCACTCTCCTGTCTGTGTGGTGTTTGCACGTTCTCCCCGTGTGCGTGGGTTTCCTCCAGGTGCTCCGGTTTCCTCCCACAGTCCAAAGATGCGCAGGTTAGGTGGATTGGCCATGCTAAATTGCCCTTAGTGTCCAAAAGGGTTGGGTGGGTTGGTCGCACTAGTGCCCTGTCCAACTGAACCATAACCTCCTTACTTTTGTATTCAACTACACTGGCAATAAATGATAACTTTCTATTAGCCAGCTAAATAATTTACTGTACCTGCAGACTAGCCTTTCGTGATTCACGTTCTAGGGCACGCAGATCCCTTGAATCCCAGAGCTCTGCAATCGCTCTTCTTTTTTTTCTTCCTGCCAAAACAGACTATTTTACCTCATTATCCTCCATTTGCCAGATCTTTACCCACTCACTTAACCTATCTATGTCTGTTAATCGCCTCGTTCTGTTCTCTTCACAGCTTACTTTCCGACCTATCTTTGTATAATCAGCAAATTAGACAGAATCAACATGGATTTATGAACGGAAAATTGTGTTTGACAAACCTGTTGGTGTTTTTGAGGATGTTAGATAAATGAGAAATGAAATGAAAATCACTTATTGTCACAACTAGGCTTCAAAAGAAGTTACTGTGAAAAGTCCCTAGTCGCCACATTCCGGTGCCTGTTCGGGGAGGCCGGTATGTGAATTGAACCCGTGCTGCTGGCCTGCCTTGGTCTGCTTTCAAAGCCAGCGATTTAGCCCTGTGCTAAACCAGCCCCTTGGTGGATGCCAGTGTATTTAGAACTAGTGTATGCAGTGTATTTGGATTTTCAGGCGGCTTTTGATAGGGTCTCATACAGGAGATTAGTTAACAAAATGAGAGCCCATTGCGTTGAGTGTAATATACTGCCATGGATTGAGACTTGGGTGTGAATTCTCCGCCTGCCACTGGTAGCGGTGTTCCTGATCGAGCGGGGAATTGAGCCCCCGGCAACTTAAATGGATCGGCGCCTATTTCACTGATACCCCGCTACCAGTGATTAACGGGCTGGAAACCTGATTCTCCAAGGCCTCATGATGTTCTGACCCTCTTGCCCAGGATTCACGTGGGCATGGATTGGTGCAAGTATTTTCAAGCATGCCCCTGACCCGATCGATGGACCTCGCGTTGGGTCAAGGGGGCAAGTATTTAATGTTTGTGCCCCCAATGTCCATTGGAGGAAATCCTTGTTCACACAAAGCAAATCATGCCCACCCCAGCCCCCATCAGACCCGCAACAGAGACCACTCACCAAACCCCCACATCACAGACCCCCCTATCAGAGACCCCATGAGCGACCCCCATATCAGAATCCCTCATCAGAGACCCACCATCAGAAACCCCCATCCATGACCCCACATCGGAGTCCCCCATATCAGAGACCCCACATCGGAGACCCCCATTTCAGAGACCCCCCTCCCTCCACATCAGTCACCCTTACCTGGAATCTAAAGAATCCAGGCAGAAGCAGTGAAAAAGTCACTGCTTTTTCACTTACCAACCCCTTACACCTGCTGCCTCAAAGATAAGTGTTGAAATCAGCAGCTGTTACTTCATAGAAAGGCAAAACACATCAAAAGGCTTTAAACCCTCTCATATCCTTTGATCTGCAAGGCTACTATTCACTTTCAAAGATAAATAGCTTTTAGAAGGCTGTAGCTGACTGGAGAATAGCTTCCAGACAACCAAATGTCTGGATGGTTCAATTTAATTTCTCATCATGCTTGAATGTACTCTGCTTGAAGCTGGGGTTAATGTTTTGAGTCTGCATTACTCCTACAGAGCTCCGAAGATGCGTCATATAGACTTGAAACATTATCTCGTGTTTCTCTCTCCACTGATGCTACCAGACCTGATGGGTTTTTCCAGCATTTTCTGATTTTATTTCAGATTTTCAGCATCTACAGTATTTTGCTTTTATTAGAGCAATAAAGATGTCTTTCTGCAATTCTATAGAGACTTGGTGAGACTGCGTCTGGGGAATTGCATACGGGTTTGGTCTCATGATATGGGGAACAATTTATTTTCCAAAGAGGGGGTGCAACAGAGATTCAGCCAATGAATCCCCGGAATGGCGGGATTGTCTTACGAGGAGAGATTGAGAAAACTGCCTGAATTCTCTAGAATTTCAAAGGATGAAGACTGATCGCATTGAAATTTACAAAATGCTTACGAGTTCTGGGTACGACAGGATAGATGCGGATAGGATGCTTTCCCCTAGCTGGTGAATCCAGAACATGGGGACATAGTCCCAGGATTAGGGGCAGGTCATTCAAGACTGAGATCCATAAGACCATAAGACATAGGAGCGGAATTAGGCCACTCGGCCCATCGAGTCTGCTCCGCCATTCAATCATGGCTGATATTTTCTCATCCCCATTCCCTTGCCTTCTCCCCATAACCCCTGATTCCCTGAAGGAGAACTTTGGAATTCTCTACCCCAGAGGGCTGTGGGAGCTCTCAGTACTTGAGCATGTTCAAGACAAAAATTGATAGATTTCTGGATACTGACAACAAGGGATATGGGATAGTAGGAAAAAAGACATAAGTGGCAAATGATCAGCCATAACCGCATCGAATGGTCGCACAGGCCCGGTGGACAAAATGGCCTACTCCTGCTGTCAATTATGATGTTCCTAACGAGCCAAATGTACTTTGGCATCTCACAAATCCCCGCCCCTCTCCTCTACCTCCTAGAAGGATAAGGGTGGCAGGTACATGGGAGCATCACCACCCTTCCAAGTCAGTAACCTTCTTGACTATATCACCATTCCTTCTCTGCCACTGGATACGAAATCTGGAACTCCCTCCCTCGCAGCACTGCGAGGATAGAATCATAGAAGTTGAATCATAGAATTTACAGTGCAGAAGGAGGCCATTCAGCCCATCGAGTCTGCACCGGCCCTTGGAAAGAGCACCCTACCTAAGCCCACACCTCCACCGTATCCCCGTAACCCAGTAACCCCACCCAAACGTTTTGGATACTGAGGGCAATTTAGCATGGCCAATCCACCGAACCTGCACATCTTTGGACTGTGGGAGGAAATGGAGCACCCGGAGGAAACCCACGCAGACACGGGGAGAACGTGTAAACTCCACACAGACAGTGAACCAAACTGGCAATCGAACGTGGGACTCTGGAGCTGTGAAGCAACTGTGCTAACCACAGTGCTACCGCGCTGCCGTACGTTTCCTTGTAGCAATATACAATGAAGCCCAACCTGAGACTTGTCCGCAATGATATCGGACACAATGTTCAGGCCACATGGACGGTAACGGTTCAAGATGACGGCTCCTTTTGAAGAGCAACTAGGGTTGGGCAATAACCCCTGACCTTGCCAGTAACGACCACGTCCTGTGAGAAAATAAATGAAACAATTAATTTTAAAACGTGGAAAACACCTCATAACCAACCAAGGCTCTGCTCAGGACCAAGAGATGGTGAAAGATGTGCGTATAGTGATTTCCCTGAGCTGACAGTTTTTAATCACACTTGGTGAGGGGTGAAATGACATTCTTTTAAAACCTCTGTGTTGTCCCTCAGAGTTACAAATTGTTTGCTCCTTTAGCTCAGCCGATTAGATCTAACCCTGACAAGCCCGTAACTCAGCAAATCATACCTTGTATGTATTCAGAGCAAAACAGAGAAATCAAACGTTGCAGGAAAACTGACAAGCACTAAAGAGGCTAGTGGATTTAATTAGCAGACCTATTAAGAGAAATTACAGCTATTACCTCAGCTGCATCTGGATAGATCTGCACAAGTCTTCATGTCTCAGTGACATTTAGGTGACCAATTACAGGAATAAGTATCACAGGCACGTCTGAAACAGCTCACGGCTGCTAAATTTAAATGTTAATTGTCCTCTCTCATTATTGATCTACATTTGCAAATATAATGCCTGGAACGCGTGTGTTTTTACCTGCCCTCGCTATTTTGGGTTGGAAGGGGCCCCATCTATCAATTAAATCTTTTGGGGTCTGGCAGATGCAGATATCTGTGGGACACCCCCTTCTGCCATTGGAAGAAGCCGTCAGCCTGTCAGAGGACAGGCTGGACGGCATGGGTTCCAGCCATCTCGTAGCTGGCAGATGTGAAGTGAGCTCGCTTGAAAGCACCATGTGAATGCATGAAGAGATACTCTACAGATGTTTTCTGCCAGGTGATGTGGAACCGATGGAGTCCATTTCTCATGGAACCTGGCCTGGGTATATGTGAGGGGGTGGTAACTGTCGTGTTAATCACCCTGGGGTAACACGGACTGCAACTGGATGCAGTTGTACTTGAAAGTAGACTCCAAACTTTGATGTTAGCTCAATACGCTTTATTGAACTGGTTAAGCAGTGCACACATTTCGCTGTGGGTTTGACAGTCTACTAATCTAAGGGTGCTTGCTATAACTAGCTAGAGCAGACTAGCTCTGAGCCACGTGTAGAAGGTGCTAACTGATATATACACCCTGACTGTCACTACAGTTGTCACCAGTGGAAAGAGGCAGAGTGTTGATGCCTCGTGTGTTTTATAGTGCAAGACCATCTTCCAGTGTTCTGCCTGATGATTGGTTGTGTTCTGTCCTGTGTGTTGATTGGCTGTACTGGGTGTCTGTCACTGCCTGTCTGTATCTCATTTTGTGCATGAGTGCATATCATGACAGTAACAGTCTCAAAACAGAAGTTGGTAGCCTTGTTACCCTGATGCATTTCTACAGCACCTCTTTCATTCTCAGAAGTGGTTTACAGCCAATTATTTAATTTGAAATGTAGTCACTGTTATAACATAGGCAATTCGGCCGCCAGGTTGCACATAGCAAGCTCCCACAAACAGCAATGTGATAACAACCAGGTATGGTGGCACAGTGATAGGCACTGCTGCCTCACAGCGCCAGGGACCTGGGTTCGATTCTGGCCTTGGGTGACTGTCCGTGTGGAGTTTGCACTTTCTCCCTATGTCTGCATGTGCGTGAGTTTCCTCCGGGTGCTCCAGTTTACTCCCACAGTCCAAAGATGTGCAGGTTAGGTGAATTGGCCATGTTAAACTACCCCTTAGCGTCCAAAGATGTGCAGGTAAGATGGGGGTTGCGGGAATAGGGTGGGGGTGTGGGCCTCGGCAAGGTGCTCTTTCAGAGGGTCGGTGCAGGTTCAATGGGTCGAAGTGCCTCCTTTTGCACTGTAGGAATTCTAATCCTTTCGTGACTATTGAAGGTTGAAAATTGGCCAAGGCACTAGGAGAATAGTTCCTCTCTTCTGTGTCATCTCAAAATTTGTAGAAATGAAGATTGGAGTCATTGTCAACTGTGATAGGAATAATCTTGAACTTCTAAAGGTCATAGATATATTGGGGAATTGAGCAGGCAAGTGGCAGATCAATACAGAGAAGTGTGAGGTGACTCATTTTAGCAGGAAGAATATGGAGAGACAATACAAAATAACAGAAGAAACATTAAAGGAGGTGCAGGACGAGCCCCTGCTGTATTTGCACATATGTCATTGAAGATGGCAGGGCAAGTTGAGAGAGCAGTTAATAAAGCCTATAGTATCTTGGGTTTTATTAACAGTACAAGAGTACAAGAGTAAGAAAGTCATATTGAACTTGTATAAGGTGCTAGTTAAGCCTCACAGCTCTGGGCTGAATACTTCCTCATACTTGAGGAAGGATGTGAAAGCGTTGGAGAAAGTAAAGGTGAGTTTCACAAGAATGATTCCAGGGATGAAAAACTGTAGCTATGAGGATAGATTGGAGACATTGAGGCTGTTTCCATTGGAACAAAGGAGGCTGAGAGGAGATTTGATAGAGATATCAAAATCCTGAGGGGTACGAACAGGACAAATAGTGAGAGACTGTTCCCACTCAAGGGAGAATCAGGAAGTAGAGGCACAGATTTAAAATAATTGGCATAAGGAGTTAAATTGATGTGAGGAACAAGTTTTTAACCCAGAGGGTTGTTGGACTCAGGAACAAACTTCCTTTCAGGGTAATGGAGGCAGGTTTGATCGAGGTATTCAAAAGGGAATGGTTTCCTATCTGAAAAGGAAGAATGCGCAAGGTTACTGGGATAAGGCAAGGGAGTGGGGCAAGGTAGAATGCTCTTTCAGAGACTCGTTGGGCCGAATGGCCTTCTGCACTGTGTCCACCAGAGAGGGCGGACAGGGACTTGGTTTAAATTCTCATTGTTAAATTAACCCCAACATTGCATCATCAGACGTTCAGTACTCCTTCCTCGGGGGGGGGGGGGGGGAGCAGTGGGGGGGGAAGCAGTGGGGGGGGGGCGACAGCCTGGATTTTATGCTAAAATCTTTGGAGTGGGACTTTATTATGGGCCAGGGTTTAGATAAAGTGTATCATGGCGTTCACCTGACCCACAACTTTAAATAGATTTTGGTTATGGGGAGCACAAGGGCCCACTTCACAGGTGTGATGCAACAGAGAGCTAAAGTACTTTTAAACAAAAACAATGTTTATTCTATGAATCCACTTAACATTTTATAAGCCCGCAGTAAATATCTTACCAATTACCAACACTGATAACCCCCCAAAAAGATACAGTACTCTATAGATAACCCTTATTAACTTCCCTAACAACATCCATAAGCCAAATACCTTTTAACAAAGACAGTAGGTTTGCATTCCTTACAGAAACAGGTATTACTTGGAAATCATCAAGTGATCTGGAGACATTCTTTATCATGCAGAGAGAGAGGCCAAACATACATCTGCTTGGTTTGAATGAAGCTCTCCAACTGAAAACAAAACTAAAAACACAGAGCCAAAAACAGCTTCCAGCTCAAAACTAAAGTAAAAGGCAGAGACAGAGCTCAGCTCCACCCACACAATGACATCACTGCAGCCACTTGAGAAGACAAACATTTCTTAAAGTGACATTCACATGACAACTTGAACCTGTGACTTTTAAATGTAGAGACGAGAGAGATACTCATTAAATCATGGCGAACGCTGCCGGACTAATTATAAGGTGGTGTCAGAGATGCCCCCCAATGTGTTGCCTGCTGGTTTCTGAGCAGTTGCTGACTGAGAATGTGTAATATTTAAACATTGTTGTTCATGAATTAGAATTAAACTTTTTCTTCTCTTTATATTCTGATATTTAGTTTGAGGATGAAATTATCAAAAACCTGGACCATGAAGTGGAAGGTGGTCGAGGAGATGAAGAGTACAAGCACCTCTTTGAAAGCATGTGAGTTTATTATATGATCTTCCATATCTGTTTTAATCATATTATGGATATGTAAGATGAGCACAAGTGGGGAAGAAATTCTCCTCGGCCCATTTAGGCATGAGCTGGGCCATTTACTTTGACTGTGTTCCCCGCCAGGAAAGAAGCCTAAGGTCAGCATGTAAGGGAAGCATCGGGGCCTCCTTAGTATTATTTAAGGGAGATGCCAATGCTTGTCACTCCTCACCTGAAGATAGTTCACCAATTTTATAATGGTGGATGGGGCTTGCTTTACCCTGTGGAGGAGGACACCATGACCAAGAGATTGATTGGGTCGTGGCAGCAATCCAGGATAGCGTTGTAAGGCTACAATGATCGACATATTGGGCGCAATATCTCCTGTGGAGAGTTTGTTGGAGAGGGGGGCCCAGCCATCTTCTCGCCCAGCCCCTGAGTAAGTCTGTCGTGGGAAGGTGCGTGCACACCCTTGGTGCCCCACCTCCAATTGAAGGCTTTAAGTGGGTAATTAATGGCCACTTAAAAGCCTCATCCTGCCACCCAGTATTAACCCAACGGGCGGACTGAGGGCTCACCATGTAAGGAGCACAACAGGCAAACCACGGGCAGCATGGTAGCACAGTGGTTAGAATTGTGGCTTTACAGCGCCAGGGTCCCAGGTTCGATGCCCCACTGGGTCTCTGTCTGTGCGGAGTCTGCACATTCTCCCCGTGTCTGCGTGGGTTTCCTCCGGGTGCTCGGTTTCCTCCCACAGTCCAAAGACGTGCAGTTTAGGTGGATTGGCCATGCTAAATAGCCCTTAGTGACCAAAAAGGTTAGGAGGGGTTATTGGGTTACGAGGATAGGGTGGAAGTGAGGGCTTAGGTGGGTGGGTGCACACTCGATTGGCCAAATGGCCTCCTTCTGCACTGTATGTTCTATGTTCTTTCGGGTGTTTCCTATGGGTTCCTGGGAAGGCAGTGGGCCCTTTTTTCAACGGCTCTCATTGTCTAATCAAGGGACCTGACATCAGGAAGTTTGTGGGGGGCGGGGGGGAGGGGGTAAGTCTGCGAGCCGTACTCCTGCTCCCCCCCCCCCCCCCCCCCCCGCCCCCATGGTCCCCCTCCCAGATCACTCGCCTGTGACTTGGATTCCAGCAACAATGCTGGTCTCGGGTAGGTGTAGTACTGGAAACAGCCACCATATCCCTGGTGGCGCTGCCATTCAATAGAGTTATTCATTGATCGGAAACAGGCAGGACATCGGACCCAGAGGCCCTTGATCCCAGGGAAGGCCCTCACCTGTCTTAAGTCCAGTTAAATGAAGTGATAAGGGGCTCTTGCCGGCTTTCCAACCAACGGAGGAGACCCCACATTGCCTCCATTAAATTTTACCCACGCAGCTATCTCTTACATTTGTGCAGCTTCAGTTATTCACTTTGTTAGGAACATGGGAACAGGGGTAGACCAAAGAGCCTCTTGCCACTGTTCCACTGTTCAGGTGAGATCAATGGTTGTTCCCTTGATGACCGCCTTGCCCCATATCCCCTGACACCTGTGTCTAACAAAAATCTGCGATTAAAATTAGTAATTGATTAAGCATCAATTACCATTTGCGAAAGAATTCCAAACTTCTACCATACTTTGGCGAAGAAGCATTTCCTAATTCCATTCCTCAAAGTTCAAGGTCTAATCATTTGATCTGACTCCTAGTCCGATAATCTGCAGTTTACATAAAACCATAAGACCTAGAAGCAGAATTAGGCCATTCGGCCCAGCGAGTCTGCTCCGCCGTTCAATCATGGCTGATATGTTTCTCATCCCCGTTCTTCTATCTTCTCCCCGTAACCCCTGATCACCTTATTAATCAAGAACCTATCTATCTCTGTCTTAAAGACACTCAGTGAATTGGCCTCCCCAGCTATCTGCGGTAAAGAGTTCCACAGATTCACCACCTTCTGTCTGAAAGAATTCCTCCTCATCTCCATTTTAAAGCATTGTCCCTTCAGTCTGAGGCTGTGCCTTTGGGTTCTAGTTTCTCCTACTAGTGGAAACATCCGTTCCACATTCACTCTATCTAGGCCTCTCACTATTCTATCAGTTTCAAAAAGGAAGAGTTATATCTGTTCCCGTAAATACATTTGATCAAATGACCTCTTAATCTGCCAAATTCCAGGGAATACAGCCTTCATTTGCGTAGTCTCTCCTCATAATGTAACCGTTCGAGTCCAGGTATCGTTCTGGTAAATCAACATTGCACTCCCTCCAAGGACAATATAGCCTTCCTGAAGTGTGGTGGTCAGAACTGCTCAGAGGTAGGCCTGGATTTTCATCCTCGAGGCAGGTAGGGGGAGTTGGGGAAATTCCTGGCTTGACCCACCTGCCTCGGGAGAAAGTGCTTGCAAAGTCTAGAATGGATCTTCATTACTGGGGACGGGGCTTCTGCCAGCTGACTAAAGAAGAAGTGCAGATGCAGCCCCAGGGGTTTCAGAATACAGAGTCGGATCTTTTAAAAGTCCCGCCTTGGGGGACTTTGTCCTAATTAAAATTAAAACCACAAAAGCTCACCAATCACCCTCTCATACTCCATCGCCTTCCAAACAAGGTCCATGCCCTATCCATGCCACATCATGAGCAGATGCACCATCGATGTCCCATTATTTTCCCTATGTTAGGCTCTCCCTTTCCACGCCCTATGTCCCCTCATGCCTCCTATGCCAAACTTTATCTTTCCACCCACCCCATCAGGATCCTTATACTCCCAAGCCCCTAAAAACTACTATTGACCCTCCTGGCCCTTTGCCAAGCTATGGTACTTTCATGCCCATGAATGCACTGAATATTTTCCAGAACCAATGAATATTAGAGTGTGTATTGTGATGTGTGAAACACGGTTTGATAAAAGGTAATCCATTGGTAACTTTCTCCACTGCTGAAAAAAGTTGAGACTGTAAGCTAATAAAAATGTCAATCATCCAGGCCCTTTTAAGTTTCAAATATCACAAACCCTTGAAACTACTTGACTTGTGCAAACAAACATTGTGAAATTGACAATAGAGATCATAGAGTCTGAGTTGTCAATCAAACAATGTTTCCTTTGGGATACTGGTGTTCTCATATTATACTAGACAATGGTGGAAGGGGGTGGCATGAGGGGTCATGAAGGTTACTTGGGAGGATTAACTTGGCATGAGAGATATAGGGTGCCATAGGTGTTGGATAGGAAAGTTTACCTTGTCATGAAGATTTAAGAGGGGCTACAGAGTGTGGATGAGAGCATGAGGTGACACGGATGGGACATGGGAGGGTGAGGGGTGAGGGGCCAGTACCGGAGGACATTTTCACTTTTATTATAACTGGGATAAAGTCCCACAACCAGGAGCCGACACCTCGAAACACCCCACCTCCCCAGCAGGCATCCCTTGTGGCTGCATTTTACCTCTTTCCCGAGTTGGTTAGCCTGCACCTATCTCTCCAGCAATGAAGATCCCACATTTAGGGCAGCACGGTAGCATTGTGGATAGCACAACTGCTTCACAGCTCCAGGGTCCCAGGTTCGATTCCGGCTTGGGTCACTGTCTGTGCGGAGTCTGCACATCCTCCCCGTGTGTGCGTGGGTTTCCTCCGGGTGCTCCGGTTTCCTCCCACAGTCCAAAGATGTGCAGGTTACGTGGATTGGCCATGATAAATTGCACTTAAGTGTCCAAAATTGCCCTTAGTGTTGGGTGGGGTTACCGGGTTGTGGGGATGGGGTGGAGGTGTTGACCTTGGGTGGGGTGGTCTTTCCAAGAGCCGGTGCAGACTCGATGGGCTGAATGGCCTCCTTCTGCACTGTAAATTCTATGAAATTTACGGGCATTTTCTCCAGAGGTGGGTGGGCCCTGCCAGAGATTTTCCAGATTCCCAATATCCGCTCGGTGTTTAAAAATCCAGGCGTCAGCCTGGTTCAAGGGGTAGCTCCTGATTCAGCATGTTACAGATTCATGTCACCCTCCAGATTGGAGGGCAGTTAGAGACAGACAATAAATTCTGGCCAGCGAGGCTCGCGTCCCATAAAATGAACTTAGAAAAAAACCTTCCTGAGTCATGGGCAATATTTATTCCGCAATCAGCGCCACTGAACACAGAAGACTTGGTTGTTATCATATTGCTGTTTATGGGAGTTTGTTGTGCACGGAATGACCGTCCCATTTCCTGGGTTGGTGGTGGCGCAGGGGACTTATTATCCAGAGACCCAGAGTAATGCTCCTGGTTCGAATCCCGCGGCAGATGATGAAATTCAATAAAAATCCGGAATTAGAAGTCTACTGATGATTGTGAATTGGTTATCATATAAACCCACCTGAGCCCATGAGGGAAGGAAATCTGCCATCCTTGCCGACAAATCTATTCCACAAAAATGTGCTTCACTCATAATTGGCTGAGCAAGCCTTTCAGTTCAAAGGCAAATAGGAAATAGGGGCTGGTTTAGCACAGGGCTAAATCGCTGGCTTTGAAAGCAGACCAAGGCAGGCCAGCAGCACGGTTCAGTTCCCATACCGGCCTCCCCGAACAGGCACCGGAATGTGGCGACCAGGGGCTTTTCACAGTAACTTCATTTGAAGCCTACTTGTGACAAAAAGCGATTTTCATTTCATTTTCAATTCATTTCATTTTCAAATAAATGCTGGCCCCAGCCAGCGACTCCCACATCCCATGAATGCATTAAAAAAACAGTCACTTCAAAAGTACTTCTATGTAATGCAACTTTGGGTGTCCCGACATTGGGAAATACTGGCAAATAACAGAAAAAGGTCGACTGATATCTGCTCATAGAGTCAGCAAATCCCCAGTCTGTATGAGATGGAACGCCACTGCTGTTCAGAATGTAGCCCTCTCATTGTTTCTCTCCCCCTATTAATCCTATTTTGACAGACAAGTATAAATAATGATTAAAAACTTTCCACTGGAGTGAGTATTTTTAATTGGGTAGTATTGCTGTTATAAAGAGTTTTTGCTTCTCATTTTCCCAGGAAATTAACCTTTAGTTTAATTTTCTAGCTTTGCAACAAGCATCATAATACTTGTCTTTTTATATTTTAATATCACATTGGAATTCCTTTCATAGCTGAACAGCTTGAAATAAAAATAGATTTCAACGTGGGTGGGCCACACATCTCTATAGCTAATCAGCCATTCAATTATATCATAGCTCAGCCGTGCCTCAGTTTCATTTACCTGCCTTAGCTCCATGTCACTTTACACCCTTACTTAAGAAAAATCCTATACTCATTGGGATTTAGAACAATGAGAGGTGACCTTATTGAGACATGTAGGATGCTCAGGGGGCTTGACAGGGTAGATGCTGAGAGGATGTTTCCTCTTGTGGGAGAGTTTAGGACCAGAGGGCAGAATCTCAGAGTAAGCCCATCTAGTCTGCTCCGCTATTCAATGAGATCATGGCAGATCTGATGTACTCCACAATTCCACTTTCCCACCTTATCCCCATACTGATTAAAAATCAGGCCATCTCAACTTTAACGTACTTAACGACCCGGCCTCTACATTGGTAAAGAATTCCACAGCCCTCTCCCCTCTGAGAGAAGAAATTCCTCCTTATCTCTGTCTTAAATGTGCGACCCCTCACGCTGAGAGGGATTGTCCTTCTAGAATGGTAGCTGCAAAGTGGGTGGGAGCAGGTGAATCCACAGGGTCAGCACGGGTGTGGGGGGGGGGGGGGGGGGGGGGGGGGACTGGACTGTGAGGTCCCTGTGCGGGTCCCATGAGATGCCAGGCTGCATGGGTAGAGTGCGGGGCTCTGAGAAAGAGTGGTTGCCAACTTCCAGAGGGCTGAAGACCCTTACACTGCAGGAGGACCAGTGCAGTCAGAATGTACCCCACGCTTAGTCAGATGTCTGGAAGGCCAAGACCACTGGTTATGCAGGCCAGGCTGTCAGGCAGTAGTGTACGGGTGGCTGGCTGTTCAAGTTAGAAGGCTTGTTCAATACAGAGCCCATGAGAGCTGGGGAAATAAGCGTGCGCTCTCAAACATGATGTTGACTGCAAATTGCAGGCTTCACATGCATCAGGTTTGCCTTGCCTGTCACACGGGAAAGCTAATTCCTAATCAGCTCCCAGACCCTTTCCTGAGGAGACAACAGTACCAATTTAGTCAGCATTGCAATGCCGCTGATTGGCGCCCAAGCGGCCCAGATATGCAGTGGACTCCCGTCTGAGCATACCCCTGCTCAGACGGAATTTCACACTGGCATCATGTCCTGACCCTCAACAGACCCCCCCCCCTCCATCCTCAGGAGCTGGAGCCTCACATCCCAAGGAACCTTGAGGAAATGACCTCTATTCCCTTTTGCATTGTGCGGAGAGGTTTCCTGTATGGGCTGCTGCTGCACAACCTTCACTTCCTTCCCATCATCAGGACATGCCTAGGCACGCCATGTTACCATCCGGTGGTGATGCCCGGTGGAAGTCCCACTACTGACGAGTCCTCGCCCTTAACTTCAGGGAGCTGGGGTGGAGGGTGTTGCAAGCAGTCCCATAAACTGGAGGATGCATCGGTTTACAGACTCCCAAGATGCCTGCTCGTTTTGCGGTCTTGTGGATTCCAAGGACCATGTTCAAATAGATTGCTTTAGACTGCCCCCCCCCCCCCCCATTTTCAGTTGTTTCAAAAACATTTTGTTGCACTTTTCTTTGCACTTCAGCCTCACGTTCCTAATCTATGGGCATCCGGTGCAGAGAAGGTTGATGAAGGAAGAGCTCCTCTTCATGTACCTGCTCCTGGACCTGGCTAAACTTGTCATCAACAGGTGCAGGCAGCGAGCGACCGAGGGGGTAGTCCGACTTGACTGTCTGGCCCTCTACCGCGGCTACATTCATGGCCGGGTGTCCCTGGAGAGGGCGCATGTGGTGTCCAGTAGCAACATTGAGGCCTTCCGTGCCGTTGACCTCTTCAACCACATTTCAGTTTGATGTTTTAAGTCTGATTTGTGATTCACTTTTTGTTTAAGACAGTTTCCTTTAAGGGAAACCTTTAATTTGTCCCTTTATTTATTTAATTTTGTTTACTTGGTTATTTATGTTGATCAAAATAGTTGGAAGACTAAGCCCCAAGATTTGAACCCCAAGGCTAATACTCATGTCTCCATGGCAGAGAGTAACACAGATGTGACACAGGTGTTAAGGTGAAGACGCTCATCAGTCACCCCATTCAGGAGATGACGGGTGGCAGCATTTCATTCCCTCTTAAGGTTAGAACCCAGGACCATTGAATGCACTCAACGGTCCTCACTCTTCACCCTGGGCGGGGGAATTATCCCGATCTGCTGAAGCTCTCAAGAGTCAAAGTGCTTATTCAGATGGATTTGAGAGGGGCAGCGGTGAGGAAGCGGCTATTGTGTGACAGGCTCATTGAAAAGGCACTCACATAGGGTGATACGCATGGTTGGATATCCCAGATTCTGATAGGGCTGAGGGTCGGGGCATTGTCAAGACACCTCATTGCTCATTTTGATGTTTGCTTCCTTTCTGTTGTTGATTCGAGAGAATCATACAGCCAGTCGAGCTGGCAATTCTTGCATGCAGCCAGGACCAGTGCCCTGTAGAGGACAAGGAGGCCGGGGCCGTTGATCTTCTGGGAGCAGGAACACAGAGTCTGCACATTCTCCCCGTGTCTGCGTGGGTTTCCTCCGGGTGCTCCGGTTTCCTCCCATAAGTTCCGAAGGATGTGCTGTTAGGTAATTTGGACAATCTGAATTCTACCTCTGTGTACCCGAACAGGCGCCAGAGTGTGGGTTGCTAACCTTGCTTCCTGGACGTCTGGCCGATTGAGGTACAGGATGCCACACCTCTGCCCCACACCATCCAGGAGTTTGGTGAGTGCTTCCCCCCCCCAGCACCCCCCCCCCCCAACACCCTCCCCCCCCCCCCCCAGCTGGACTTGGAATAGATGCTGGGGAGGTGTTTTAAAGGAGCCCCACTGATTGCAGAGATTGAGTTTTCTCGAGCGAATTAGAGACAAACTGTCATGAGTATGACACGCATCATGTGGAGAAAAGTTGTTAAAGAGGTTGAATACCCAGCAGGTTTTTCGGTTGTTGGTGTTAAGGAATTCTCCCTGGTCTTCTTGTCGGTCACCCCTCAGTCTTTTGAACTCAAGTTGAAACAATTCTACAGATGAAACCGCAGAATAGGAAATGCAATTCTGCCTCTTAAACACACTCCACCCACGGCCACAATTCCATATTCGGACTCTTACTGCTGCACCCTCCCTGCCCCACCCCCCAATCCCCAACTTTTAAGACACCCTGGGCGGGATTCTCCGGTCTCCGATGCTGAAATCGCATTCGGTGATCGGCCGGAGAATCCCCGTTTGCACCGAAATCGGGAGCGGCGGCACTTTCGCGATGCTCCGACATCTCCACAGCTGCATATTCTAGGAGTACGGTGCACGCCATATCGACGTTACCTGAGGCCCTTGCCCCGATGCTCCTCCCCCGACCGGATCGAGATCCCGACGGCTTGGGTGTCTCATGCTATCTTTTTGTCGGGAACTCGGCGTGGCGACTGCGGACCCAGTCCAGCGCGCCCCCGTTGGGGGAGAGCCGGTCTGCGGGCAGGGGGGACTTTGGCAGGGGCTGGTGGCACTGTTGGGGGGCTGTCCGGGAGCGCGAGCCTGGCCAAAGGGGGGGGCACTATTTGGTAGGCCGGGTCCACGCGCGGCCAGCACCATGTTGCACGCCGCGGCCGCTGCGGGCCGCCACTGTGAGCATGCACGCCCATGAACCCAGCAATTCTCCGGCTGTGTAGGCAGCAAGAGCATAGTGCTCTACGCTACCTGCCTGCTAGCCCCCCTCCAAAAGGAGGATCGGTGGCCGTTTTGCGCCGGTTTTTCGATTGTGAAACATTCCCGTTCCCAAGCCTGCATCAGGACACAGCCTGAAAATCGGAGAATCCAGCCCCCTATTCCTCAAAATATAAAGTTTACCTATTCATATTTGCACTCCCATGTATGTGCAATCAACTTCAACGACAACACTTTGCATTTATACAACATATTTGATATATCACAGTGTCCCAAGGCACTTCACAGGAGTGCTATTAAACAAAATTTGACACTGAGCCACATTAGATTTGCTCATATAGTTATTTAGTTTTTAGGAGCACCATAAAGAGAGGGAGGGCGGTAGAACCTTTAGTGAGGGAATTCCATTTCCTCGGACCCTGGCATCTTAAGGCATGGTCGCCAATGGTTGAGCAAAAGGCCAGGACTGGAATACAGAGTTCTCAGGAGATTGTTAGACTAGAGGAGATAAGACGGAGTTATGGACCCGGCCAAGCTATAGAGGCATATGGAATCAAGGATGGTAATTTAAAAATGTTACTCATGAAGGAGTTAGTTGCCCTCAAATCAACTCCCTGCTCTGTGAGTCAGCCTACAGCTCCACTAGTTTGGGTATGGCAAGACACAACAAATCAATGCCTTTATGGTGTGGAGGGAGGAACATTGTCCTGGATATTGGGAGAACTTGCTGCTTAGAAAACATCAAACTCGAGTTTACAAAGCTGGGAGCTATTTACAATTTGTGAGTGCAGAGACAGAAAGGTTACCTGCATTTTAACTTTATGAATTTGTGTTTGCAATGTGCTGCTTTGTTCATGATGCTGGCAGCTACACTTCACTAGTTGCCAAGAATTTTAAAATGATCTCTGCAGACCTGCAGGGGAATTATATCACACAGCATTAACTTGTGTGTACAATATAGAATAAGGGGCATTTTATGCCAGTGTTTGCGCTCCACATCAGCCTCCTCCTGTTTTGTTTGGTCTTCTATCCCTTGCAAAGGACTCCACCAAACACCTCGACTTGTCCAAACCAGGATCTTTATTGAATCACACGTGGTAAGATAGTGATCTGTTACAGAGCAAGTCATCATGGCGTTTCTTTGTACTCCTCTGGAACTACACCTAGCACGATTGTTCACCTGTATGTCTTACTACCATCTCCTGCAACCATCTGCTGCTGGCCAGATGTGTCTCCACTTATATGGGAGTCCCTGATCACATGACCACGGTCTTGAGACCGCATGGTGTGTCTGCGCTGCCATGTACTCGTTGGATGTCGCACACCATCCATTTTTGATATTGCTTACAGGCATAGCATCATACCTCTCACCCTACTTCATCTTCATCTTTCCATATCAACCACCCCCTCCTGCACCCCCCCCCCCACTCCCCCCCCCAGCTCACCCACCTCCAGCCATTCACCATCCTGACTGTCACCATTCCTTCACTGTCGCTGGGTCAAAATCATGGAATTCCTCCGTAACAGCACTGTGGGTGCACCTACACCGCATGGATTGCAGTGGTGCAAGAAGACAGCTCACCACCACTTTTTCAAGGGCAATTAGGGATGGGTAATAGATGCTGCCCTGGCCAGTGACGCCCACATCGCATGAATGGATAAAACAAAATATCCTTCTGTGCCTTTCTCTCTCCTACACCTCCAGCTTCCCCTTAAAATGCATCTATGTAATCACTCCAACTACTTCATGTGGTGACGAGCTGCACATCTCATCACAGTCTGGGTAAAGAGGTTTCACCTCAGTTGATGATTGGATTTATTTGTGATTATCTCACACTTATCGCCCCTATTTCTGGCACACCTCACAAGTGGAAACGTTTTGTCTACAGCTGCAATGTCATTTGCCAAAATTGCTCCACCTTCGGCCTTCTCATCTTCAATCCTCAACCCCCTTGTTGTTGATCAAGTATATTGTTAGGTTCCAGCTCACTGGGGTCTATTATAATTTGGAGCTCAACTCTCTTGTCTATGATATTGGTTTAGTTGTCTTTAACTCGACCCCTCCTCTCCCCCCCCTCCCCCAAATCAATGAAATACAAAGTGGAAGAGTGTGTGTGGTCACGCACTTTGGAAGGAGGAATGGAGGCATTTTCGAAGTGGGAAAATGCTTAGCAAATCAGAAGCACAAAGGGACTTGGGAGTCCTTGTTCAAGATTCTCTTAATGTTAATGGGCAAGTTCAGTCGGCAGTTAAGAAGGCAAATGCAATGTTAGCATTCATGTCGAGAGTGCTAGGATACAGGAGCAGTGGTGTACTTCTGAGGCTATCTAGGCTCTGGTCAGACCCCATTTGGAGTATTGTGAGCAGTTTTGGACCTGCTATCTAAGGAAGAATGTGCTGGTTTTGAAGGGTCCAGAGGAGGTTCACAAGAATGACACTGGAATGAAGAGCTTGTCGTCTGAGGAGAGGTTGAGGACTTTGGGTCTGTACTGATTGGAGTTTAGAAGAACGAGGGGGACCTTATTGAAACTTACAGGATACTGCGAGGCCTGGATAGAGTGAACGTGGAGAAGATGTTTCCACTTGTAGGAAAAACTAGAACCAGAGGGCACAATCTCAGATTTTAAAACAGAGATGAGGAGGAATTTCTTCAGCCAGAGGGTGGTGAATCTGTGGAACTCTTTCCAGCAGAAGGCTCTTGAGGCCAAATCACTGATAGATAGGTTCTTGATTAATGTTTTAAAAATAAATTTAGAGTACCCAATTATTTTTTCTCCAATTAAGGGTCAGTTTTAGCATGGCCAATCCACCTAACCTTCACATCTTTGGGTTGTGGGGGTGAAACCGGGATTTCAAACCCAGGTCCTCAGCGCCTCAGTTCCAGTGCTAACCCCATGGCACCACATGCCACCCTGGTTCTTGATTAATACGGGGATCAGGGGTTATGGGGCGAAGACAGGAGAATGGGGATGAGAAACAATATCAGCCGTGATTGAATGGTGGAGCAGACTCGATGGGCCAAGTGGCCTAATTCTGCTCCTATGTCTTATGGTCTTATGGTCTAAATCCCTCCAGAAATACAGGGGCGCGATTCTCCCATGCCGCGCATATGGGAGAATCGCCGTTCACGGCATTTCTTTTCCCACAGCGCCGGTCCAACGCCGGCAGGCGATTCTCCAAAGAGCGGAGAATCACCGCCATTTGCGCTGGCGCGTTTGGCGCAGCGCCGGTCACGGGCCGCTGTCGCGTGGAAACGGCAGAGTCCCGGCGGCGCCATTCACACCTGCTCGAGGCCGGCGGGAACTCTGCGCGTAGGGTCGGGGGGGGCGGCCTGTGGGGTGGGGAAAAGCGCTCCTTCACCGGGGGGGGGGGCCTCCGATGGGGTCTGGCCCACGATCGAGGTCCACCGATCGGCGGGCCGGCCCCTCCAGCCCCGGCCCTATTTTATTACGTGGCCGGCCCCTGAACCCCCCACGCCATGTTGCGTCGGGGCCAGCGCGCTGAGGAAGTCCCCCCGTGCATTTACGGGTTGGCGTGGCGCCCATTTGGCACCGGGAAGGGAGGCTGGAGCGGCGTGAACCGTTCCAGCGCCGTGCTGGCCCCCTGTGGTGGTCAGAATCGCCACTGCCCGTTTTGTGCCGTCATGAAACGCGACAGCGTTCACGACGGCTCGAACACTCTGTCTCCATTTTGGAGAATCGCGCCCAGGGTCTAGAACTGCAGGGGAATTCTCCGGCCATTCCCACCTGTGGGATCTTCTGGTTCCAGCAACGGCGAACCCCGCTGCGGGCTCCCCGGCGACAGAGGGTGCAAACAACTGGAAAACCTGTTAACAGCGGAGGGATCAAAAGATTCCACCACTGACCAGTGTCAGGCCACCTCTAGAACATAGAACACAGAACATACAGTGCAGAAGGAGGCCATTCGGCCCATCGAGTCTGCACCGACCCACTTAAGCCTTCACTTCCGCCCTATCCCCGCTACCCAATAACCCCTCCTAACCGTTTTGGACACGAAGGGTAATTTTGCATGGCCAATCCTCCCAACCTGCACGTCTTTGGACTGTGGGAGGAAACCGGAGCACCCGGAGGAAACCCACGCGGACACGGGGAGAACGTGCAGACTCCTCACAGACTCTGCCACAGCAAAACATGCCATGAAGGGGGGCGGAAAATCCCACATTATGTTTCCCCACATCTGGCTTTCTCAATGTTTTGTGCAAGTTTATTATCGCTTCTTGAGACACATTTGCTTTGTTTCATTTCATTCACGCTGTCAACAAAGTGCAAATGATTTTAGCGAATTACCAACAATTACACTCAGATTCCCTCAGCTGAATTGTTTTGCTTCACCCACCCCTTTCCCCAATTACCATCAGTTTGCACTTGTTTATTAAGTGACATTTCCCAGCTTACTTATCTTGTAAAATTTAAGATCTTCCTGTATTTGACTCACCAAATTACCTATTAGTTGTGACCTGGCTTCCTGGTTTGGTATCGTGACTGATCATAGATCCCTTTATTTCAGTCCCCAAATCCAAACCAAGTCAGCAAATATAGGCCAAGAAGACACTGATTCCCAATTTGCTGTCCTTTTCCATGATGTCACCGGTTTATGAATAGATAACGTTTTTTACCCCCTCATTCAACGAGTTGCCAAGGTCAGATTGTTTCCTTGAATGCTCCCTTGCTTCAAAGACATTGATGAAAGTCTTTGACACGGTGCTCATTCATTAGACAAATTCATCAGCCATTTGTGTTACAGATCAGTATCACCCAACTCTAACCATTTGTGATACATAGCAGCCCGTTGTACATTCCGCCCTCCCATTTAGTTCATTCACAGCCTGAAATATGGTGGCTTTTTATAATGTAGGAAGAGTGACAGCCAATGTGTGAACAACAAAGTCCCAGAGTGAAATAATGACCACATAATCTAATTTTTAAAATTGATATCAGTTGAGGGATGTATTCTGGCCAGAACAATGGAGAGAACTGCTCTTGTCTCTCGAAAAACAGTGCCGAGGGAAATTCAATGTCCGCTTAAGAGAGCTGACCGGGTCTTGCTTTGACATCTCACCGGAAAGGACTTAGGGAATAGGAGGGGAATAGACCATTTGTCCCCTTGAGCCTGCTCCTACACTCAACTAGATGATAAATAATCTTCTATCTCAATGCCAAGGTTTGAGGTCCGTGGGGCAAAGTTTAGAGGCAGGTTTTTTACAGAGGGTGCTGAGTGCCTGGAACGCGTTGCCGGGGGGGTTGTGGAAGCAAATACATTAACAGCGTTCAAAAGGCATCTCGACAAATACATGGATGAAAAATGAAATGAAATGAAAGGATAGGATTGGTATAGAGGGATAGGGCATAAGGAAGTGATGAGGGTTTTGGCCAAGAGTGGTATCATGACCGGTACAGTCTTGGAGGGCCGAAAGGCCTGTTTTTGTGCTGTATTGTTCTTTAGTTCCTTGTTCAATATTGAAAGAGGAGAAGAGCAAAGCAGGAACTCTTAACCCAGCCGAAGTTAGGCTGAATTTGGTCAAAAAAAGTTTTGCGTAAACTTTGATGAAAGTAAATGGAACAGAATGCTTGAAGCACTAACTAGTAGGTTAGAAAGAGCTTAAAACAGGGCACGGAAGAATCAGCAGAGAAAGGAATTCTGAAGCTTGGGAGCTGGAGGGGCTGAAAGCATTGGAGTGACTTATAAACAGGTGGGCTCAACCTTTCCAGCCTCAATAATGGATTGGATAAGGCACTTTCTGGCTCACCGCAGCCTGAGATTATTCAGTCTCTTCAGAGTGTATACATTCCTCCAGTCATTTTCCAGTTTTCCATCAATAGCGCAGCTCGCTTTTGCGTATGGGTAGCCTTTCTGCCCCTCTGGTCATTAACATTCTTGTACAGTGAGAGATGAATAACTCGTGCAAGAGCCAGTTACAACAGCTGATTTCCTTGTAGCAATGAACAATGAAGCCCGACCGGAGACATGCTTGCAGTGATATCGGACCAAACGTTCAAGCGTTCGGTAGACTGCAACATTTTCCAGCTTTGTCCTTCGTGATACAAGTTGGTTCAAGAACTGCTTACGAATGCAAGAAACAAAAGCTGAAGGAAGCCAGATGGACCTTTGAGCCAAGTCAATAAAATCACAACTGAACCTCGACCTCACCTCCTATTCCTGGAAGGGTCTATGTTTTCCGTAGAAGGGTGTTTCACTCTCCACAGATTTTGCCAGACCTGCTGAGTTCACCCACCATTTTCTATTTTAGCATATTTTCCCTTCCTATCCCAATATCTCTTGATTTCCTCAGTTCCCAGATAGATCTTAGTCCTGAATATACTCTGATGTGGAGATGCCGGCGTTGGACTGGGGTCTGGTGGTGTAAGACTTCGTACTGAATATACTCAATAACGAAAGCCTCCTGGGATAAGGAATTCCAAATATTCACAGAGGGAAAGTTTTCTCATACCTAGATGGCCCACAGTTAGCCTGAGAGTATGGGCGGGGGGTCGGAGAATCATCGAGGGGCGGCATGAATCCCGCCCCCGCCGTCTGTCGAATTCTCCGATGCCGGGGATTTGGCGGGGGCGGGAATCGCGCCACGCCGGTCGGGGACTGATCACAGCGGCTCCCCCCGGCAATTCTCCGGCCTGCGATGGGCCGAGTGGCCGCCCGTTTTCAGCCGGTCCCGTCGGCGTATGTTATGACAGGTACTTACCGGCGGGACCTGGCTCCGCGGTTCTCGGGGGAGCGCGGGGGTTATGGCCACAGGGGGTGCCCCCATGGTGGCCTGGCCCACGATCGGAGCCAACGATCCACGGGCGGGCCTGTGCCGTGGGGGCACTCTATTCCTCCGCATCGGCCGTTGTAACAGTCCGCGATGGCCGGCGCGGAGATGAACCCCCCTGTGCATGCGCTGGGATGACGCCAGCACACGCTGGTACTCCCGTGAATGTGCCAACTCGCGCAGGCCGGCAGAGGCCCTTCGGTGCTGATTGGCGTGGCGCCAAACCCCTTCCGCGCTGTCCGGCGCAGCGCAAACCACTCCGGCGCCAGCCTAGCCCCTGAAGGTGCGGAGGTTCACGCCACTCTGTGCCGGAGTTGCCCACCCCGCCGATTTTTGAAAAATCCTGCCCTATGGCTCCGGGTTCGAGAATCACCAACCTTAAAGTTGCAATGTTAGAAATTGCAGTTCTTGCTGTTGGTCGATGGCTGCTTCAAACATTTTCTTTAGATGATTCTTTAATGGAAACTTTAGCTCAGAAAATAGGGGAGGCATGGTAGTAATGTACTTGGCCTAGCAGTCTAGAGGCCCAGGTTGACGTTCTGGAGGTACTTGGGTTCAAATCCCACCTCGGCAGCTGGTGGAATCTAAATTCAATTAATAAAATCTGGAAGGTGACTGGTACAATGAAAAGAGGTGTTGAAAATCATGAACACACTTGTAAAGAGTGGAAGGGGTAAAATTATTTCCATTGGTGGGAATATCAGACACGGCAAAAGAACCAAAGGGAGCAGATAAGGAGAGGTTTGTTTTATGCCGTGAGTTTTATAATCTGGAATGAACTATCCGAAAAAGCGGTGGAAGCTGATGTAATACCTTTGAATCACTCACCTTCAGGCAGCGCAGTGCACCAGACCTGCGAGTGGTACTCCTCTGGGAGCAGAGGATAAAGGCAGCGGTAGCCCGGGGCCCTCACTCACCTTCGGGTAGCAGAGGGCACTGGACCTGTGAGGGACACTCTACTGGGAATGGAGGACAAAGAGAGCACGAAGCTCGAGGCCCTCGGTTCGGGGCCCTTGCTCACCTTTCGTCAGCAAAGAGAACCAGACCTGTGAGGGACATTCTTCTGGGAATGGAGGATAAAGGGAGCGTGAGGCTCGAGGCCCTCGGTTTGGGGCCCACACTCACCTTTGGGCAGTGGAGAGCACCGGACCTGCGGCCATTATCCAGACAGTATGCTGAGTTTGAAAAATCCGAGGATGTCACAGGAAAGCGGGAAGTTGATTGGTTGGGAGTAACTGATATTACAGACGTCGTTAAATAGCTGAAACTTAGATAACTAAAGGATTGAAGAAAAAGTGAATCTAAGAGCAGAACAGGTGGTTAAAAGACTGTAAGAAAGAGCGGAGTGCAAGTTTGCATCTCTTAAGGAAATCTAAACAGCTTTTTGGGAAAGAACAGTTAGATAGGTACAGACTATAGGTTATAATTGTTAAAATATCATTCTGTGATTCAGTGTAAGAAATATATTCTATAATAACACAGAGAGGAGAAGAAGTTGATAGTTTTTGTATTAAAAGGATTAATTTAACTTAAAGGGGTAATACATGGCAGGAGAGCTCCAAGCCATGGTCTGCTCTTCTTGCTCCATGTGGGGGATCAGGAACATTTCCAATTCCCAGAACCAGAATATGAGCAGGGTGTCCAGCTGCTGCTCCTGAAAGCCCGAGTTTCGTAGCTGGAACAGTGTCTGGGGACACTGCGGAGCATCTGCGAGGCGGAGAGTGTCTTTGGGAAGGCCGCACTTGGAATATTGCACACAATTCTGGTCGCCACACCAGAAGGATGTGGAAGCTTTGGCGAGGGTGCAGAGGAGGTTTACCAGGATGTTGCCTGGTCTGGAGACTGTTAGCTATGTGGGAGAAGCTGAATAGACTCAGACTATTTTCATCAGAAAGACAGAGTCTTTCCTGATAGAGGTCTACAAGATTATGAGGGACATGCATAGAGTGGATGGGCAGCACTCTTTCCCAGGGTGGAGAGGTCAGTCACTAAGGGGTATAGGTTTAAGGTCCATGAGGCAAAGTTTAGAGGAGATATGCGAGGCAGATATTTTACACAGAGGGTGGTGAGTGCCTGGAACGCATTGCCAGGGGAGGTTGCGGAAGCAGATACATTAACGGCGTTCAAAAGACATCTTGACAAACTTGTTGATAGGATGGGGATAAGGGACATGGCTCAAGGAAGTGCTGAGGGTTTTGGCAAAGGTTGGTATCATGACCAGTACAGGCTTGGAGGGCCGAAGAGCCTGTTCCTGTGCTGTATTGTTCTTTGTTCTTTGATAGCACATATAAATGACACATACCACAGGCTTGGACTCCACAAGCAGGAAGGGAATGGGTGACCGCCAGGCAGGGAAAGAGGACTAAGCAGCCAGTGCAGGAATGTCCTGTGGCTATTCACCATCAAATCCGATCTACCATTTTGGATACTGTTGAGGGAAATGGCCTCTTGTGGATAACAGCAGCAGCCAATTTCATAGCACCATGGTTGGTTTTGCCGACGAAATATTGATGATGAAATCCAACACCGACTCCAATGGGCCAGTGCAGTCTCAGACGGCTGAGGAACAGTGTTCAAAACACCGAGACCTCAAATCCCCCTCCCTCCTTTTATGCATCAGAAACATGGACAATGTACAGCAGACACCTCAAATCCCTGGAGAGATATCACCAATGATACCTCCGCAAAATTCTGAAATCCACTGTCAGGATCGGCGTACCAATGTGAGCGTCCTCTCCCAGGTCAATTGCCCAGTATCGAGGCACTGGTCACGCTCGACCAGCTGCGATTGGCTGGTCACATGCCTGCATGCCCGCCACAAGACTCCCGAAACAAGTGTTCTACTCTGAGCTCCACAATGGCAAGCGATCATTAGGAGGACAGAGGAAAGGCTACAAGGAGACACTGAAAGCCTCCCTAAATACATGCAACATCTCCACCGACACATGGGAATCGCTTGCCTCAGAACGCACTTACTTGAGAAAAAGAATCCATGAGGGCGCCAATCAGCTCGAGCATCACAGGGTGGAGCACGCGGAGGCCAAGTGCAAACAGCAGAAAGAGAGCGCAGAGTTCCCACCCATTCACCTCATCAAATATCACCTGCCAAACCCATGGCAAAGTCTGCAGAACCAGGATCAGACTATTCAGCCACCAGAGAACCCACCTTCCCAGAGTGGAAGCAAGTCATCCTCAATACCGAGGGACTGCCCAAGAAGAATACAGAATACATCTGTGATTGTGGGTGAATTTAATCTGCATGTTGATTGGGTGAGTTAAATTAGTCAAATCAAGGAGAAATTTCTGGTGTATATGAATGGTTATCTGGACCAATACGTTGAGGAACCATCAAGGGAACAGGACGTCTTGTACTGGGTATTGTGCAATGAAAAAGGATTAGCTAGCAACCAAGTTTTGAGAGAAGCCTTGGGGATGAGTGACCAGTTCATCATAGCCAACTCATAACTCATACCCCCATCGTTACCTTTACTGAGATTCGGAACCCTGGTCTCAGAATCAGCTACCTCACTGTCCGTCTTGATAAAGAATTCTAAGATGAACTGGGAAACAGTGAACAGGCAATGGCAGGCATTGAAGGAACAAATAGGTGAACTCCAAAAGCTGTTTATTCCTATTTGGCGCAAGAGTGGAAAGGGAACTGTGAACAAACCATGGCTTACAAGAGAAATTAGATAGCATTAGATTCAAAGAAGAGGCAAACAAATTATCAAGAAAAAGACCTGAGGATTGGGAACAGTTTTTAATTTCAGCAAAGGCGGACCAAGGGATTGTTTAAGAAGGGAAAAATAGAGTATGAAAGTAAGCTAACTGGGAAAACCGACTGTAAAAAATTCTATAGGAATGTAAAGAGAAAAAGATTGATTAAAAACTAATGTACCTTTACGTCAGAAATGGGGCAATTCATAACGAGGAACAAAGAAATGAATGAGGAACTTAATTCGTACTTTGCTCCTGTCTTCATAAAGGAAGACATGAATTATGGACCTGAGATTCTGAGAAACACAAGCTCCACCTGCCAGATGTGGGAGATCAGGGAGCTTTTTCGTGTCCCTGGCGACTGTCTGCAGGAAGTGTGACCAGCTGCATCTCCTCACAGACCGCATAGTTTGGTTGGAGCAGCAGCTGGACTCATTGCAGAGCATACAAGGGGCAGAGAGTATGATAGACACTAGCTTCAGGGAGGTGGTCACACCATAGGTTCAGACAGGTAAATGGGTGACCATCAGGAGAGACAGGAGCCTCCTGAGGCCATTCCCCTCTCAAACAGGTATACCATTTTGGATACTGTTGGGAGGGGATAGCTCCTCAGGGGACGATACCAGCAACAGCCAGACCTGTGGCACCACAACTGGTTCTGTTGTAGAGCAGGGTTGGGTGATCCCAAGTGAGTGATAGTAGTAGCAGACTCAATAGTCAGGGGCACAGTCAGGCATTTCTGTGGCCACCCACATGTCTCTAGGATGGCGTGTTGCTTTCCTCTGCCAGGGTCCTGGATGTCTCTGAATGGCTACAGAGCATCCTGAAAAAGGAGGGTGAACAGACAGGATGTGATTGTCCACATTGGTATTAATGACATAGATAGGAAGAGGGACGAGGTCCTGCAATAAATCCCATGCGATGAATAAAGAAGGAATTAGATTTAGCTTTTGGGGCTAAAGGAATCAGCTAATATATGGGAAAGGCAGGATCAGGGTATTAAACTTGATGATTAGCCATGGTCATAATGATTGGTGGAGCAGGCTTGAAGGGCCGAAAGTCCTCCTCCTGCTTCTATTTTTGATGTCTGCTTTCCAAAACTTAACTGGGTAAATACTTGAAAAGAAGAAATTTACCGGATTATGGTGGAGGAGCAGGAGAAGGAGGATAATTGAATAGCTCAGGTACAATGAGTTGAACGGCCTCATTCTGTGCTGTGAGAGTCAATTAAATAGGTTATCATTTGTGTTGAAATAGAAGAGGAATTAGGTACAAACGCACAATGTGTTAAACCACATAGTTTAGCTGTTAATTCTAGGCTATTATGTTCAAAGGCGTGCGTCCCCTTTACAAATGGAATACAGATACCATCACAGACGGGCACTAGATGTCCTACGTGAGCTACTGCATTGCAAAATAGAGAATGCTGCACACGCAGCCAGGTCACTCATCTCTGTGGAGAGAGGAGAAAAATCGCTGAGCTCTGCGATATTAAAATTCTCATCCTTAAGTTCAAATCCCTCCATGTCCCGTGTGTGTCCTCACATTTCATTGCACCACAATTGGCGGCGGTGTGTTCAGCTGCCCAAGTGCTAAACATTGGGATTCCCTCCTGAAGCTTTTCTGCCTCCCTTCTATCCTCCTTTAAATCAGCCCCTAAAATCTATCTGTGATCAAACGTTTGGCCGTCTGCACTAATATTTCTTTCTGGAGCTCAGTGACAATTTTTGTCTGGTGATGCTCTTGTGAAGAACCTTTAACTCTGTTAAAATTACTTACTTAATGTACGCTGCTGTGCTAGAAATGTGATGGGAATCCCGTAGATAGGAGTCATTGGGTTTTTCCATATGCTTCAGACAGAGTTACACTCAAAGTTAGGTATGGCGGCAAGGAAATCCCTGGCTGTTGATTGGGTGAGAATGATAATCTTTATTATTGTCACAAGTACGCTTACAGGAATACTGCAATGAAGTTACTGTGAAAATCCCCTAGTCGCCACATTCCAACACCTGTTCGGGTACACAGAGAGATAATTCAGAATGTCCAATTCGCGTAACAGCACGTCTTTTGGGGCTTGTGGGAGGAAACCGGAGGAAACCCATGCAGGCATGGGGAAAACGTGCAGACTCCACACAGACATTGATCCAAGCCGGGAATCGAACCCAGGACCCTGGCGCTGTGAAGCAACAGTGCTAACTTATGTGTTGAGCTTTCACCAATGTTTTCCTGGTTTAAAAGACAATGGGCTGGATTCTCCGATTTTGAGGCTCTGTCCCCAAGCCGGCATGGGAACGGTGGCGTTTTATGACAGAAATAATGGCGTAAAATGGCCACCTCTGTTTGGCTGGGTGCCAGCATGCCGGCTCTCGCTGCTGATACGGTGTGGAGAATTGCCGGGTCCGTGGCCGCGCATGCGCACGCAGGCGGCCTGCAGCGGCCGCACCGTGCAACACGACGCCGGCCGCGCGCGGTCCCGGCCTGCGAAATAGTGACCCCCCCTTTGGCCGGCTCGCGCGTCCCGGACCTCTCCCCCACAGTACCCCCAGCCCCTGGCAAAACCCCCCCCTGCCCGCAGATCGGTCCTCTCCCGACTGTGGCAGTGCTGGACTGAGTCCGCAGCCACCACGATGAGTTTCCTCTGGATGAAACCACACACAACCGATGCCGTCGGGAACGCCAATCGAGGGCAGGGCATCGGGTGTAACATCCTGAGACCGTCGATACATCGCGTGGCGTGCTCTCCGAGTATGCCGCTTTGGAGGGGGAGGAGCTGATTTGATCGTAAACTTTGATTCTCCGGCTGATCGCTGAACTGGATTTCGGCATCACCAACCGGAGAATCCCGCCCTATATATTCCAGGTGATGTTTGCTCGCCTTTTGGCTAATGAGCCGGCGAGAGCCAGTCACACCTCCTTGTAGAGAGGCCCACTGTAGTAAGTGGCTGGCGGAAAGCCTTTCCTGGGAGCAAGGACCATGGGCGTGCTGTGGTAGCCGCCAGAAATGCACCAACCAGTGGGCCAGGATCAGCAAGAGACCCAGGCTACAGGTGATTGAGAGCGGGAGAGGTTGGCAGGGAAGAAGTCGCAGACTTGGTGGGGCAGTGGGTCGGAACAGAGGGCTGGGATGGTTCTCCGAAGTGTCATGATATCCATATTAACATATGGTGCAGTTGCACACAACATCACAGCCAATCACCAGTGAGAGCACACACACTATAAAACAGGGAACACCACAGTTCCCGCTCATTCTACCAGGAGATAGCTCACAGCGTGCCACTCAGACATACACCATGTGCTGAGTGCCTCTCTAAGATAGTGCTAGGGCTGGGTCCACAGGTTAACTGGTGAAGTACGAACCACAGCCAGAAGTTAACAGTTGTTACTGTACAGAATAAAAAACAGAGTTGTACCATCTACAACCGTGTTGGTTCGTTTGTGTATCGGAACACCCAACACGACATGATACCAGGATTGGAAAGTCACCAGCAACTGTGAGACCTACCTGCGCCTCTTCAGAGATCCGCCATCCTGCTCCATGGACACCATCAGCCCGCCGCAGCCACTCCAAATCGTTGGAAATCTCGGCGTCAACTGGAAGCTGTTTAAACAGCGCTTCCAGCTCTTCCTAGAAGCCACAGACAGGGAGAATGCACCGGACACCAGGAAGATCGTCGTCCTCCTCTCCACGGCGCGGCAACACGCCATCCACATCTACAGCTCCCTGGTATTCGCGGAAGGCGAGGACAATACGAAGTACAAGACGGTCCTTCTAAAATTTGAGCAACACTTCAGCGTCGAAGTGAATGAGAGCCTCGAGAGGTACCTCTTTCAGCAGCGACTGCAGGGTAAGGATGAGCCTTTTCAATCCTTTTTGACACACCTCCGTATCCTCGCGCAGTCCTGCGGCTGTGAGGCCACCTCCGATTCCATGATTCGGGATCAGATAGTTTTTGGGGTCACCTCGGACACCCTACGCCAGCAGCTCCTCAGAATAAAGCGCCTCACCCTAGCCACCGCCATCGAAACCTGCGACCAGCCGGTACTCCCAATTCCAGGCGGCCGAATCGGCACGGCAGGGGTCCTACGAGGCCGAGCTGATCCAGTCGATCGAGTTCCTCCCGGCCCGCGGCCCGGACGAGGGCGGCCATTTCGCGCACTTTCTGAGGCCCCCCGCGCTTCTACGCGCCAAAAGGGTGGACGTCGACGCGGAGGGACATGATGCGCAGGCACGCTCTATGCAGGACCGCACCGCGCATGCGCGGTGGTGCAATGAACGCCATGACGTCACGACGTGCGGCAACTGTGGATCCGCACACTTAAAGCGGCAATGTCCAGCCAAAACTCGACAATGCCTGCGCTGTGGCAAGATCGGCCACTACGCTGCCTGCTGTCGAGCAGCTCAACCTGCAAACACTCCGCAATTCCGCCAGCCTCGCAGGGACATGCGGGCCATTCAGCCTCCATACACCGAGTCATACCCTGTCGACGTACAGACCGGTGATATCGACGACCAGGAAGCCTTCTGCGTTGCGGTAATAGACAGAAATCGGATGTCCCCAAGTAGGACCCACCAGCCGATGCCAGTGCACAGCGTTAATCCGGGCGATGAATGGTGTGCCACCCTAACGGTCAACCGATTACCAATCACATTCCACTTAGACACTGGTGCCTCCGCCAATCTCATTGCATGGTCAGCCTTCTACACCTTGAAGGTCAAACCACCGATTCGGCCATCCCACTGTCGGTTGGTCGATTACAACGGTAATGTTATCCCGGCTATGGGGTCCTGACAGCTCGAGGTTGCACACACAATTCATACACAGCCACACTGTCTTTTGAGATAGTTGGATCCTCGAAGCACAGGCATGCAAGATCCTCCACCTCGTTCAGCGGGTACACACTCTGTCTCCAGAAGGCACGTCCGATTTCCCGGATGCAGACTTTAGGGCATAGCTCCACTCGCTCCTCACCCACAACCAGTCGGTTTTCAAAGGCATGGGCACACTGCCCTACACTTACAGAATACGGCTCAAACCGGACGCCACCCCGGTCATTCACGCACCTCGTAGAGTCCCAGCACCACTCAAGGACCGCCTAAAGCAGCAACTGCAGGATCTGCAGGACCAAGGAGTGCTTTCCCGGGTCACGGAGCCTGCGCCATGGGTCAGCTCCATGGTGTGCGTTAAAAAGCCCTCTGGCGAGCTCCGGATCTGCATCGACCCGAAAGACCTGAAAAATAACATCATGAGGGAACACTACCTCATACCCAAATGGGAAGAAATCACGAGCGATATGGCCCGGGCTAAAATTTTTACCAAGCTTGATGCCTCAAAGGGTTTTTGGCAGATTCAGCTGGATCAGTCCAGCAGGAAGCTGTGCACCTTCAACACTCCCTTTGGCAGATACTGCTACAATAGGATGCTGTTTGGCATCATCTCGGCATCCGAGGTGTTTCATTGAATCATGGGACAGATGATGGAGGGCATCGAAGGGGTGCGCATCTATGTTGACGACGTCATCATCTGGTCCACCACACCACAGGAGCATATCAGTCGTCTCCAGCGTGTCTTTGCACGGATACAAGATCACGGCCTGCGCCTCAACCGAGCCAAGTGTTCTTTTGGCCAAACTGAGCCAAGGTTTCTGGGGGAACCACATATCCCGGTCAGGGGTGCGTCCGGATGCCGACAAAGTGGCAGCTATTGCAGCCATGCCGCAGCCGGCAGACAAGAAGGCAGTGCTACGTTTTCTCGGGATTGTCAACTTCCTGGGGAAGTTTATTCCCAACCTTGCCTCGCACACAACGGCTCTTCGCCACCTGGTGAAGAAGACTACGGAATTCCAGTGGCTGCCCGCACACCAGAAGGAAGGGGAGGAGTTCAAGATCAAGCTCACCACCGCCTCGGTATTGGCGTTCTTCGACACTACTCGAGACACAAAGATCTCGACTGATGCCAGCCAGTCCGGCATTGGGGCGATACTCCTGCAATGGGACGACACTGCATCATGGGCCCCGGTCGCCTATGCCTCGCGGGCCATGACCCCCACAGAACAGCACTATGCGCAGATCGAGAAGGAGTGCCTGGGTTTGTTAACCGGCATAGATAAATTCCACGACTATGTGTATGGTCTTCCGCAGTTCACCGTGGAGACCGACCATCGCCCCCTGGTCGGCATCATACAAAAGGACCTCAACGAGATGACCCCTCGCCTCCAGCGCATTCTGCTCAAGCTCCAGAGGTACGACTTCCAACTTGTCTACACCCCGGGAAAGGACCTCATCATTGCGGATGCCCTATTCAGAGCAGTGAGCACAGCCCAAATCGGGGGAGTTCGTTTGTCAGGTCGACGCACAAGTAGCCTTCACATCGGCCAATCTGATACTGATGCAAGTCTGGCCCACATTCGCCGTGAGACTGCAGCTGACCCCCTTCTACAACGTGTGATGCGCCACATGACGGAAGGGTGGCTCAAGGGGCAGTGCCCACAATTCTATAATGTCCGAAATGACTTGGCCGTCATTGATGGTGTCATCCTAAAGTTGGACCGGATTGTGATCCCACACAGCATGCACCAGCTTGTCCTCGAACAATTGCACGAAGGCCATCTTGGGGTTGAAAAGTGCAGGCGGAGGGCCCGAGAAGCTGTGTACTGGCCGGGCATCAGCGACGACATCGCCAACATGGTGCTCAACTGCCCCACCATGACAAAGGTTCAGCCGGCGCAACCCCCTGAAACACTTCAGCCCCATGAGTTGGTAACGTCCCCCTGGGCGAAGGTGGGTGTGGACCTTTTTCATGCGCTCGGCAGGGACTACGTCATTATAATTGACTATTTTTCCAATTAACCGGAGGTCATACGCCTGCACGACTTGACATCATCAGCTGCAATCAGAGCATGTAAAGAAACCTTCGCTCGCCTGTTTTACGAGCCAAGAATGGTCTTCTTTTGCTGCTTCATATGGCTTCACACACGTGACGACCAGCCCTTTGCATCCCCAGTCGAATGCCAAGGTGGAAAAGGGCGTCCATATTGTGAAGCGGCTCCTCTGCAAGGCTGCTGATGCCGGATCTGACTTCTGTTTAGCCCTGCTGGCCTATCGCTCGGCCCCACTGTCCACAGGCCTCTCACCAGCCCGGCTGTTGATGGGTCACGCCCTCAAGACCACTGTGCCGTCCATTCATGTTCCTAAACCCGACCATGCTCCAGTACTGCAAAGAATGCGACAGCAGCGTGCTCAGCAGAAGGTGGCACATGACACTCGGGCAACTGATCTTCCTGCCCTGGCGCCTGAAAACAACGTCCGCATACACCTACCGGAGGGTGGCTGGTCGGCAACTGCCGCGGTTCTCCGCCGCGTGGCTCCCCGCTTGTTCCTGGTTCGCATGCCTGATGGCTCCATTCACCGGCGTAATCGGCGGGCCCTTCGGCTGCTTCCACACTCGCTACGTGATCATGCACCGGTGCCACGCCCTCCTGTTGTCCCTAATGTCGACTTCGTGGAGCTTCTTGCCACTCTGCCTATTCCTCTCTCGCCCCTGGCCAGGCCCATTCCTCAGCCGGTGGATCCTGACCCACCCTTGAGGCGGTCAACCCGAATTCGTCACCCACCTGAGAGACTTGACTTATGAGCCTGTTCGCACATTGGACTCACTGAATTGTTGTGCAATAATGTTAACGTGCTATTTTTTTTTTGGCATTCCAGGAGTTCTCTTTCGATATTTGATGATTGCACTTGTTTTGTTTGTGGTACAACCTCTTTGCTGTGTTGCACCTGACACCTTCCTATGTATATAGTTTAGCCTCATGTACATGTTGTAAATATTGCACACACATACTCAGTACACACCAATATTTATTACCATGTAGGCACATATCCTTGTGAAAAGGGGGATGTCATGATATCCATATTAACATATCATGGTGCAGTCACACGCGCACACTGATGGACAGGTGGATGGACCAATCAACACACACACAACATCACAGCCAATCACCAGTGAGAGCACACACACTATAAAACAGGGAACACCACAGTTCCCGCTCATTCTACCAGGAGATAGCTCAGAGCACAGAGCTCACAGCGTGCCACTCAGACATACACCATGTGCTGAGTGCCTCACTAAGAGAATGCTAGGGCTGGGTCCACAGGTTAACTGGTGAAGTACGAACCACAGCCAGAAGTTAATAGTTATTATTGTACAGAATAAAAAACAGAGTTGTACCATCTACAACCGTGTTGGTTCGTTTGTGTATCGGAACACCCAACACAACAAGAAGGGTTCCCCTTATCTATGTTGGGTCCCTCAATCAGGCATTCAGTACCTGTCACAATGGAACCCACCACCCCCATTTCCATAAGCCTGCAAGCACACCCAACAGTCTCCCCATATAGCAACATTTACTGCCCTCAATTAGCATCTGAATAGCGAGGGAATTCATGAGTCTCAATTGGGGCAGAGGTGCAAAGGGGGGGGGGGGGGCACCCTACACCCTACACCCTCCGTCCTGACTGGATACACCCCCGTGCTCGTCTCCAAACTTGCTTCGTGGGAGGGCATTCAAAACTACCCTCTCCTGTCTACGGACAGCAAGTTTGTATTGTTTTCCAACGAGTCTCTTCAGTCTCGTTGAAGAACAGCAGCTGATAAAGAACACTTGTCAGCTGAAATAAAACTGCAAGATGTGTAATTAATTGCAGCATCCCTGCTTCCAGCAGAGGTGAAGAATGATTGCTTCACACCTGATCCAGCGGCTGACATGTTCAGCAGATTTTGTAGTGATGTGTGAGGAAACCCTGAAGCTTTCTCTGTGTCTGTCGCAAGCCAAGGCTGCCTCCAAACAAAAGCCTCTGCTGCATGAATGTAATTTGAGAGTACTACACATGGCGAAAGGAAGTTAGAGGAACAAATATGTAGGTGGATTGCTGAGTGCCAAGTTGGTGAATTCAACTACCCGAATATCAATTGGGATATGAATAGTGCGAAGGGCACAGAAACTCTTGAACCACATTCAAGAGAGCATTTTTACATGGCATGTGAGAAGACCAATGAGAGGGAGGGCAATTCTAGATTTAAGTCTTAGGAAGTGACACCAGGCAAGTCAATGAAGTAGCAGTGGGCTGCCATACTGGAGATAGTGACCATGATGCAGTTGGAATTGGAGCCCAATCTACCTGCCTTGTCACACGTGATGCTGGATGCATTAAATCCCATGACAGGCCTTGTGAGATCTAATGAGATCTTGCAAAGCATCACGATCTGTATCCCGCCAACAATGGGCGGGACCAATGTTCTGCCCAAGTACCTCTTCCTACTTAGATCCATCCCGAGCTATATCCCCAAGGCCTTGTTCAACTCACTGGACAAATTAATCATGGCATTTGTATGGGTGGGGGGAAGAATGCTAAGACCTCAAAGAAGGTCCGACAGAAAACAAAGCTATCCCTCCCAAACCTACAGTACTACCGCTGGGCGACGACAGCAGAAAGAGTAATGGGATGGATTAAGAAACCAGAAGCCGAGTGGATGCGTGCGGAGGAGGCCTCCTGCAGGGGGGCCTCACTCCGGGCCCTCGCCACGGCGGCACTCTCATCCCCACCCAAAAAACACTTCAGCAGCCCAGTGGTGGTAGCCGCCCTCCAGACCTGTAACCTGTTGCGGCAGCAATTCGGCCTGACCGAAATGTCCGACAAAGCCCCCATCTGCAACAACCATAGGTTCACACCAGCGCTCACTGACGCCATCTTTAAAAGGTGGAGACAGGGGGGGGGGACACTGACAGTCAGGGACCTATACACCGACAGCAGGATCGCAACAATGGACGAACTGACGGAAAGATTCCAGCTGGCTAAGGGCAACAAACTCCGATACCTGCAGCTTATAAACTTCCTACGGAAGACGACAGGGAGGTACCCGCGACCACCCTGACAGACGCTACTAGTGGAATTAATAGACGCAAACATTCTAGGTAGAGAAAACTGTCGCGACATGTACAAACGACTGCTAGAGAGGGCTGACGCTGTACTGCGTGCAACGAGGAGGAAATAGGGTGGGGACTCTGGAGCCAAGCATTACACAGGGTCAACTCCACCTCCACATGCGCGAGGCTCAACCTCGCGCAACTAAAGGTGGTACATAGAGCCCACTTAACAAGAACCCTATTGAGTAGGTGCATCCCGGAGGTGGAGGGCAGGTGTGAACAGAGGCCATGCCCACCATGCCCATATGTCCTGGTCGTCCCCAGACTTGCTGGGTATTGGACAGTCTTCTTCAAGGCAATGTCCAAAATGGTAGAGATGAGGGTGGAACCGTGCCGAAAGTGGCAGTCTTCGAGTTATCAGACCAGCCAGATCTCTTCATGAGGAGGAGGGCGGACACCCTTGCCTTTGCTTCCCTGATCGCCCGCCGTAGAATCCTGCTCGGCTGGCGGCCAGCAGCACCACCCAAAGCTGCAGACTGGATGCCCGACCTCTCAGAATCTTTCCAAATGGAGAAAATCAAATTCGCCATCCGAGGGTCAGACGATGCCTTCCTCAGAACATGGGAGCCATTCACCCACGAACCTGTTTGTGGCCAACAAACAAATAAATAATCAAGTAGCCAAGAGCCAGGGAAAGTAGACAAGACAGGAGAATAGAGAGGGAAGGGAGGGAGGACCCCGTGGAGGAGGGATGGGGGGGTGGAGCAATGCAAGAAGGGGTAACCAAACACAGCGGAAAAGAAAGGGGAGCTGCAGAGAGGGAGGGGAGGGGAGAGGGAGGGGGGGAAGGGAACCGGAGAAAGGGAGCGGCAGGAAGAAGGACAAAGGGAAGAGGATAATAGAGGGGAGCCAGAGGGGGGGGGGGAAAGAGGAGGTAACACAAACTGAAAGGAGAGCACGGGAAATGACAACGACCACAACAAACACAGCGGGGCAAAAGGGAGTGAGAAAGTACAAGAGGGTGGAACGACAGACGGCCGATGCAGACGCAAGCACACAAAAACAAAAAGGAAAACCAACCGGGAGAAGCAAGTAACATCAGGGGCAGCACCCAGGCGCCCCTCCCACCCAGTTCTGTTTTGCATGTTCTGTATGTATTTTAAAAAGAAAGAGAAGAAGGGGGGGGAGAAAGCCCCCCCCCCCGCCATGGCATGTGTAATGAAACTTTCCCTTCGTTGCTTCTCCGTATAGACACTTCCCCTGTTTTTATTTTCCCACCCAGTGGTTTTTTAGTTGCGTAGTGTTTTTGTTATTTTTTTTGGTTTCTCTGTGTGTACATCTGTCTATATACCATGTCTCAAACCCAATAAAAACTTTCTTAAAAAACAAAATGGGCAGGCCAAAATTCCCATACCCTGAACGAGCGCCATTTAGCACTGCTCTCCACCAACACGGACCAGGCGTACCGGCACTTAGGGGGGCAGGGGGGTTTCCCTGGCGATCCGGGGCCCCTGGGTGGTTGGGCTCTGGGCAGGGTGGTATCCTGGCATGCCCCAATGCCACCCAGGCACCATGAGATCAGGGCACCAGCCAACTGAGCTCCTTAGTACAGGAAATGAGGCTAAGTGAGGCCTCAGTGGGGCGTTCCTCTGAACGCAGTGTCTCATTTAATAGCAGGGTCATTCTTGGCACTTCCGGTGCCAGGAAACACCTGGCTAAACGGACTCGACACCGGATACTGTTTAATTTCCGTTAGATTGCATCCTGTAGCGCAACAATTACTCACTCAAGTCGAGAAGAGATGAAATCAATCGAGGCTTTATTCAGCAAGACTTGTTCCCCAGCAGCTCAGTTACAGAATGGGGCTGCTGGGAGAATTTGAGCTCTTATACTCCACCTTCAGGGCAGAGCCAGCAGGCGGCAGATCCAACCAGGATCCTGGACCTGTCAGCCAATAGCCTCTCGGCTTCACAGGTACCGTACTACCCCTAATACATACCACCGCATTCACCCCTTGTTAAAAAAGAACCCGACGGGGTGGTGGTTCGCATGGTGGTAGGGGTTTACAAGGCTGGTCCTGGAACTGATTTCGTACAGTGGCTATGCATTTAGCCCAACAGTCAACCATGTGCAGGTTGTCAGAATTATTTACAAGTTTGTTTTTCTTTTCTTGTTGTGTCACGCGGATTCCACAAGTCGAGCGGGTGCCCTGGTCGTCCTTGTCGATAGCCTCAGCCCCGGTGGTGGTGCAGGTGCTGGCTCGGGCACTGTCGTCTCTGGGAGCATTGCGCTGTTCGTCCCTATTTCTTTACTCCTTGGCATGCACGGGAGGAGGACCGATCCACCCGGGAAGGGGGTGGTCGTGGGGTGCGCCGGTGGCAGGGAGGGGGTGATGGGTGTTGGGAGTGTGTGTGTGTTTCCGGCGGGCGCCAGGTCCCGTAGGGAGACCGTGTCCTGTTGGCCGTCGGGGCACGCCACGTAGGCGTACTGAGGGTTTGTGTGGAGAAGGTGAAACCTCTCGACCAACTGGTCCGATTTGTGCGCCCGCACATGTTTTCGGAGCAAGATGGGTCCTGGGGCTGCCAGCCAGGTCGGCAGCGACGTTCCGGAGGAGGACTTCCTAGGGAAGACAAGGAGGTGCTCGTGGGGCGTTTGGTTAGTGGTGGTACACAGTAGCAACCGGATGGAGTGGAGGGCATCCGGGAGGACTACCTACCACCGGGAAACTGGGAGATGTCTGGACCGTAGGGCCAGTAGGACAGTCTTCCAGACCGTACCATTCTCCCTCTCTACCTGACCATTTCCGCAGGGGTTGTAGCTGGTCGTCCTGCTCGAGGCAATGCCCTTGCTGAGCAGGAACTGACGCAGCTCGTCACTCATGAAGTAGGACCCCCTGTCGCTATGGATGTACGCGGGGAAACCGAACAGTGTAAAGATGGTGACGAGAGCTTTAATGACTGTGGCCGCTGTCATGTCGGGGCAGGGGATGGCGAAGGGGAAACAGGAGTACTCGTCCACCACGTTCAGGAAATATGCGTTGCGGTCGGTGGAGGGGAGGGGGCCTTTGAAATCCAAACTGAGGCGTTCAAAGGGACGGGAAGCCTTTATCAGGTGCGCTCTATCTGGCCTGAAAGTGCGGTTTGCACTCTGCGCAGATTTGGCAGTTCCTGGTGGCTGTACGGACCTCCTCAACCGAGTAGGGGAGGTTGCGGGACTTCACAAAATGGTAGAATCGAGTGACCCCCGGGTGGCAGAGGCCCTCGTGGAGGGCTTGGAGGCGGTCTACTTGTGCGTTGGCACATGTGCCGCGGGATAGGGCATCGGACGGCTCGTTCAGCTTTCCGAGACGATACAAGATCTCATAGTTATAGGTGGAGAGCTCAATCCTCCACCTCAAGATCTTGTCATTTTTAATTTTGCCCCGCTGTGCATTATCGAACATGAAAGCTACCGACCGTTGGTCAGTGAGGAGAGTGAATCTCCTGCCGGCCAGGTAATGCCTCCAATGTGGCACAGCTTCCACTATGGCTTGGGCTTCCTTTTCCACTGAGGAGTGGCGGATTTCTGAGGCGTGGAGGGTCTGGGAGAAAAAGGCCACGGGTCTGCCCGCTTGGTTGAGAGTGGCCGCCAGAGCTACATCGGATGCGTCGCTCAAGACCTGCACATTTTTCCTCATTATAGGTGAGGTTCAGGGCGTTAGCGGTCTGGAGGAATTTGCGGAGGTCGACGTCGTGGTCCTGCTGGTCATGGCCGCAGATGGTTCCATTGTCGAGGTATGGGAACGTGGCCCGGAAGACCGAGACTCCGTTCGTGACGCCGAATGGGACCCTTAAGAAGTGGTAGAGCCGCCCGTCTGCCTCGAAGGCCATGTACTTGCGGTCACTCGGGCGGATGGGGAGCTGGTGGTATGCGGACTTGAGGTGCTGTGAGGCAGAAGTGCTAACCACTGTGCGGCCATGCCACCCATGGGAGACACGGGAAGGTGGCAGGTTGGATCCAAAATTGGCTCAGTGGTGACTGGAAACAAAGGGATATTTTTGTGAAAGGAAAACAGTTTCCGGTGATGTTTTATAGACAAAAGAGTAATGCAGCCACGGGTTGGAACAGCAGTGAAGGAAGTGACTCGGTCTATATTGGCTTTGTGAAAGAGCTATCCAGTTCATCTCATTCCACTGCTCTTTTCCAGAGGCCCTGCAACATTTTCTCCTTCAAGTACCTATCCAATTCCTCTTTTTGACGGTTATCACTGCATTTGTTTCCGCAGCATTCAAGGTGCAATCCAGGTGAGAGTTATCATAGATTATCATAGAATCTACAATGCAGAAGGAGGCCATTCGGCCCATCGAGTCCGCACCGACTCCCGGAAAGAGCACCCTACCCAAGCTCACATCTCCACCCCATCCCCAAAACCCAGTAACCCCACCCAACACTAAGGGCAATTTTGGACACTAAGGGCAATTTCTAAGTGACAGCTCATCCTGTCTCTCAGAAGTATTTCAAATAATTTGCCCACCAGGTTACCACATACATCTCTGATAGGCCCTACCCTCTTGTTCTCTTGAGCTTAGCATACGGGTAAAACATCTTTGGGTTTGCTTTGACTTTAACTGCTAATATTTTTTCATATCGTCTCTTTGCTTTCCCAATTTCCTTTTGTACTTCACCCCTGAATCCTCTGCCTTATCCCCTAACTTTGGACACTTAAGGGCAATTTTAACAAGGCCAATCCACCTAACCTGCGCATCTTTCGTCCGTGTGAGGAAACCGGAGCACCCGGAGGAAACCCACGCAGACACTGGGAGAATGAGCAAACTCCACACAGACAGTGATCTGAGGTCAGAATTGAACCCGGGTCCCTGGTGCTGTGAGGCAGAAGTGCTAACCACTGTGCGACCATGCCACCCATGGGAGACAGGGGAAGGTGGCAGGTTGGATCCAAAATTGGCTCAGTGGTGACAGGAAACAAAAACAACTGTTTTTGTGAAAGGAAAACCGTTTCCGGTGATGTTTTATGGAACAAGTGGTGGGGCTCGCAAAGAACAATACACCACAGGAACAGACCCATCGGCCCGCCAAGCCTGTACCTGTCATGATACCAACCTTGGCCAAAACCCTCAACACTTCCTTGTGCCGTATCCTGCTATCTCCATCCTATCAATCTGTTTGTCAAGATGCCTTTTGAATGACGTTAATGTATCTGCTCCCACAACCTGCCCTAGCAACACGTTCCAGGCACTCACCACCTTCTGTGTAAACATAGAACATAGAACATAGAAAATACAGCACAGAACAGGCCCTTCGGCCCACGATGTTGTGCCGAACCTTTGTCCTAGATTAATCATAGATTATCATTGAATCTACAGTGCAGAAGGAGGCCATTCGGCCCCCCGAGTCTGCACCAGCTCTTGGAAAGAGCACGTTACCCAAACTCAACACCTCCACCCAACACCAAGGGCAATTTGGACATTAAGGGCAATTTATCATTGGCCAATTCACCTAACCCGCACATCTTTGGACTGTGGGAGGAAACCGGAGCACCCGGAGGAAACCCACGCAGACACGGGGAGGACGTGCAGACTCCACACAGACAATGACCCAAGCCGAAATCGAACCTGGGACCATGGATCTGTGAAGCAATTGTGCTATCCGCAATGCTACCGTGCTGCCCTTAAGAACAAATACATCTACACTATATAATTTTCCCGTAATCCATGTACCTATCCAACAGCTGCTTGAAGGTCACTAATGTTTCTGACTAAACTACTTCCACAGGCAGTGCATTCCATGCCCCCACTACTCTCTGGGTAAAGAACCTACCTCTGATATCCCTCCTATATCTTCCACCTTTCACCTTAAATTTATGTCCCCTTGTAATGGTGTGTTCCACCTGGGGAAAAAGTCTCTGACTGTCTACTCTATCTATTCCCCTGATCATCTTATAAACCTCTATCAAGTCGCCCCTCATCCTTCTCCGCTCTAATGAGAAAAGGCCTAGCACCCTCAACCTTTCCTCGTAAGACCTACTCTCCATTCCAGGCAACATCCTGGTAAATCTTCTTTGCACCTTTTCCAGAGCTTCCACATCCTTCCTAAAATGAGGCGACCAGAACTGTACACAGTACTCCAAATGTGGCCTTACCAAAGTTTTGTACAGCTGCATCATCACCTCACGGCTCTTAAATTCAATCCCTCTGTTAATGAACGCGAGCACACCATAGGCCTTCTTCACAGCTCTATCCACTTGAGTGGCAACTTTCAAAGATGTATGAACATAGACCCCAAGGTCTCTCTGCTCCTCCACAATGCCAAGAACTCTACCGTTAACCCTGTATTCCGCATTCATATTTGTCCTTCCAAAATGGACAACCTCACACTTTTCAGGGTTAAACTCCATCTGCCACTTCTCAGCCCAGCTCTGCATCCTATCTATGTCTCTTTGCAGCCGACAACAGCCCTCCTTACTATCCACAACTCCACCAATCTTCGTATCGTCTGCAAATTTACTGACCCACCCTTCAACTCCCTCATCCAAGTCATTAATGAAAATCACAAACAGCAGAGGATCCAGAACTGATCCCTGCGGTACGCCACTGGTAACTGGGATCCAGGCTGAATATTTGCCATCCACCACCACTCTCTGACTTCTATCGGTTCGCCAGTTCGTTATCCAACTGGCCAAATTTCCCACTATCCCATGCCTCCTTACTTTCTTCATAAGCCTACCATGGGGAACTTTATCAAATGCCTTACTAAAATCCATGTACACTACATCCACTGCTTTACCTTCATCCACATGCTTGGTCACCTCCTCAAAGAATTCAATAAGATTTGTAAGGCAAGACCTACCCCTCACAAATCCGTGCTGACTATCCCTAATCAAGCAGTGTCTTTCCAGATGCTCAGAAATCCTATCCTTCAGTACCCTTTCCATTACTTTGCCTACCACCGAAGTAAGACTAACTGGCCTGTAATTCCCAGGGTTATCCCTAGTTCCTTTTTTGAACAGGGGCACGACATTCGCCACTCTCCAATCCCCTGGTACCACCCCTGTTGACAGTGAGGACGAAAAGATAATTGCCAACGGCTCTGCAATTTCATCTCTTGCTTCCCATAGAATCCTTGGATATAACCCGTCAGGCCCGGGGGACTTGTCTATCCTCAAGTTTTTCAAAATGCCCAACACATCTTCCTTCCTAACAAGTATTTCCTCGAGCTTACCAATCTGTTTCACACTGTCCTCTCCAACAATATCGCCCCTCTCATTTGTAAATACAGAAGAAAAGTACTCGTTCAAGACCTCTCCTATCTCTTCAGACTCAATACACAATCTCCCGCTACTGTCCTTGATCGGACCTACCCTCGCTCTAGTCATTCTCATATTTCTCACATATGTGTAAAAGGCCTTGGGGTTTTCTTTGATCCTACCCGCCAAAGATTGTTCATGCCCTCTCTTAGCTCTCCTAATCCCTTTCTTCAGTTCCCTCCTGGCTATCTTGTATCCCTCCAATGCCCTGTCTGAACCTTGTTTCCTCAGCCTTACATAAGTCACCTTTTTCCTCTTAACAAGACATTCAACCTCTCTTGTCAACCATGGTTCCCTCACTCGACCATCTCTTCCCTGCCTGACAGGGACATACATATCAAGGACACGTAGCACCTGTTCCTTGAACAAGTTCCACATTTCACTTGTGTCCTTCCCTGCCAGCCTATGTTCCCAACTTATGCACTTCAATTCTTGTCTGACAACATCGTATTTACCCTTCCCCCAATTGTAAACCTTGCCCTGTTGCACGTACCTATCCCTCTCCATTACTAAAGTGAAAGTCACAGAATTGTGGTCACTATCTCCAAAATGCTCCCCCACTAACAAATCTATCACTTGCCCTGGTTCATTACCCAGTACTAAATCCAATATTGCCCCTCCTCTGGTTGGACAATCTACATACTGTGTTAGAAAAGCTTCCTGGACACACTGCACAAACACCACCCCATCCAAACTATTTGATCTAAAGAGTTTCCACTCAATATTTGGGAAGTTAAAGTCGCCCATGACTACCACCCTATGACTTCTGCACCTTTCCAAAATCTGTTTCCCAATCTGTTCCTCCACATCTCTGCTACTATTGGGGGGCCTATAGAAAACTCCTAACAAGGTGACTGCTCCTTTCCTATTTCTGACTTCAACCCATACTACCTCAATAGGGTGATACTCCTCGAACTGCCTTTCTGCAGCTGTTATACGATCTCTAATTAATAATGCCACCCCCCCACCTCTTTTACCACCCTCCCTAATCTTATTGAAACATCTATAACCAGGGACCTCCAACAACCATTTCTGCCCCTCTTCTATCCAAGTTTCCGTGATGGCCACCACATCGTAGTCCCAAGTACCGATCCATGCCTTAAGTTCACCCACCTTATTCCTGATGCTTCTTGCGTTGAAGTATACACACTTCAACCCATCTCCGTGCCTGCAAATACTCTCCTTTGTCAGTGTTCCCTTCCCCACTGCCTCATTACATGCTTTGGCGTCCTGAATATCAGCTACCTTAGTTGCTGGACTACAAATCCGGTTCCCATTCCCCTGCCAAATTAGTTTAAACCCTCCCGAAGAGTACTAGCAAACCTCCCTCCCAGGATATTGGTGCCCCTCTGGTTCAGATGCAACCCGTCCTGCTTGTACAGGTCCCACCTTCCCCAGAATGCGCTCCAATTATCCAAATACCTGAAGCCCTCCCTCCTACACCATTCCTGCAGCCACGTGTTGAACTGCACTCTCTCCCTATTCCTAGCCTCGCTATCACGTGGCACCGGCAACAAACCAGAGATGACAACTCTGTCTGTCCTGACTTTCAACTTCCAGCCTAACTCCCTAAACTTGTTTATTACCTCCACACCCCTTTTCCTACCTATGTCGTTGGTACCAATGTGCACCACGACTTCTGGCTGCTCCCCCTCCCCCTTAAGGATCCTGAAGACACGATCCGAGACATCCCTGGCCCTGGCACCCGGGAGGCAACATACCTTCCGGGAGTCTCGCTCGCGACCACAGAATCTCCTATCTATTCCCCTAACCATTGAATCTCCTACAACTATTGCTTTTCTATTCTCCCCCCTTCCCTTCTGAGCCCCAGAGCCAGACTCAGTGCCAGAGACCTGGCCGCTAGGGCCTTCCCCCGGTAGGTCATCCCCCCCAACAGCATCCAAAACGGTATACTTGTTTTGAAGGGGAACGGCCACGAGGGATCCCTGCACTGTCTGCCTGTTTGTTTTTTTCCCCCTGACTGTAACCCAGCTATTCTTGTCCTGTACCTTGGGTGTGGTTACCTCCCTGTAACTCTTCTCAATCACCCCCTCTGCCTCCCGGATGATCCGAAGTTCATCCAGCTTCAGCTCCAGTTCCCTAACACGGTCTTTGAGGAGCTGAAGTTGGGTGCACTTCCCGCAGGTATAGTCAGTGGGGACACCGGTGGTATCCCTCACCACCCACATCCTACAGGAGGAGCATGTAACTGGCCTAGCCTCCATCCCCTCTTACCTTAAAGAATATAGCTGCTGTGTGGACTAACTAGATCTCCGCCCTCCGACTCTGCTCCCAGTCAGCTACACTTCCTGTAAACACCTGGCTCTCTTTGCACTCTTTGCGGAAATGTCGGAAACAAAATGAAAGGAGCACCTTACTCCCTCCTCACCTAACTCCCTCGGTCACCAAACTCTCACTATCGCACTCAAAAAGCACCAAATTCAGCACTCAGGTACAGGACAAGACTGCCTCACAGGGCTCTTGTTGTATATATCATTGATTTGGACTTAAATATGGGAGGTATGAACAGGAAGTTTGCAGATTACACAAAAATTGGCCGTGTAGTTGATGGTGAAGAGGATAATTGTTGTCTGCAGAATTATGTCGGTGGTTTGGTTGAGGGGGCAGAGAAGTGGCAAAATGGAATCCAATCAATAAAAGTGTGAAATAATGCATTTCCATGGGCAGACAAAGTCTGGGAACATTCAATAAATGGGAAGATATTGAGAGGGATTGAGGAATTGAGAGACCTTGGAGTACATGTCCGCAGGTTCCTGAATGTGGCAGTACAGGTGGTTAAGAACGCCTGTGAAATGTTTTCCTTTATTGGACAATGTATTGAGTACAAAAACAGGGGTGTAATGATGAAAGTGTCTAAAACGCTGGTCACAGCTGGAATTTTGAGTACAATTCTGGTCACCACATTACAGGAAGGACATAATTGTTCTGGAGCGAATGCAGAGGAGATTTACAAGAATGTTGCCAGAGCTTGAAAATTGCAGCTATGAGAAAAGATTGCATAGGATGGGGTTCTTTTCCTTACAACAGAGGAGGTTGAGTGGTGACCTAATTGAAGTGTACAAAATTACGAGGGGCGCAAACAGGGGTAAATAAGAAAGATTTGTTCCTCCTAGCTGTGTGCGGAGTCTGCATGTTCTCCCCGTGTGTGCTTGGGTTTCCTCCGGGTGCTCTGGTTTCCTCCCACAAGTCCAAAGATGTGCAAGTTAGGTGGATTGGCCATGATAAATTGCCCTTAGTGTCCAAAAAATGTTAAGTGGGGGTTACTGGGTTATGGAAATAGGGTAGATACGTGGGCTTCAGTAGGGTGCTCTTTGTCAGGGCCGGTGCAGACTCGATGGGCCGAATGGCCTCCTCCTGCACTGTAAATTCTATGATTCTATGATTCTGTTACCAGGGTCAGTTACGAGGGTACTATAGATTTAAGGTGATTGCTAGAAGGCTTAGAGGGGACATGGGGAAATGCTTTTTCACCCAGATAGTGGTGGGGATCTGGAATTCACCGCTTGAGTTGTGGTTGAGGGTGAAACGCTCAGCTCATTTAAAAGGTACTTGGATCTGCATCTGAAGTGCTGCGACCAGCAAGGATAGGGACCAGGGGCTGGAAGATGAGATCAAAATGAGTGGATAGATGATTTTTTCTCTTTTTTGTTTGCTGGCGCTGATATAATGGGATGAATGGCCTCTTTCTTCATCGTAACCTTTCTATGGTAGATAGATATGAAAACACAGCTCAGAAATTACATGAGGGGGTATCAGATTTTAGAACCTCCAGTTTTGGTCCCATGGCCATTCCTATTGGCTTTGGATTTGACTTGTGCAGAGTGGAACTTTCATCTGCGGTTATGAGGTAAAGGACAGGCTGCGGGAGGGGCAGAAGAACCTATAGGGCCTCACTCCTGGCTTCAGATGGAGAACCTGACATACCAAAAGCAGTTGGTGTGCCAAGTGAGAGAAGGCACACAGACCCTTGCCGGGGGACGGGTACAATCTCTGTTAGTAAGCTTCAGGACCGGCAAGCTGACTGAACCCATCCCAACGGAATATTCCTGGGTCAGTCCACTTGCTCAGGACGTGTTGGCAATAATGCGAGGGTGAATGCATGCTTTGGATATCCGCCCTATTAACACATCGTCGCACTCCGTGAATTCCTCATTCGGACTTAAGCCCATAATCTGAGCAAATCCTTCAGTGCATTCTTGCCGCACTTGCAGAGTTGGCGAGAACAGATATTGAACAGATGTTGAACTGTGGGAATGCAGTCTTGTGAGAGAAAGCAATGGAGCCCTGCTGGCTTCAGGTAGATGTGAGAGATCCCAAGGCACTATTTTGAAGTGCAGGTGTCACGGGGTTATCCCCGGTGTTCTGACCAACACCAATACCTTGGTTAGAATCACAAAAACAGATTAACTGGCCGCGCAGTTGCGGCGAAAACTTGCTGTGCACATATTGAGGGCCACAATGCCATCATTGCAACAGCGAAAAGTACTTCATAGAATTTACAGTGCAGAAGGAGGCCATTTGGCCCATCGAGTCTGCACCGGCTCTTGGAAAGAGCACCCTACCCAACCCCACACCCCTACCCTATCCCATCCCCATAACCCAGTAACCCCACCCAACACTAAGGGCACTTTTGGACACTAAGGGCAATTTATCATGGCCAATCCACCTAACCTGCACATCTTTGGACTGTGGGAGGAAACCGGAGCACCCGGAGGAAACCCACGCAGACACGGGGAGAACGTGCAGACTCCGCACAGACAGTGACCCAAGCCGGGAATCGAACCTGGGACCCTGGAGCTGTGAAGCAATTGTGCTAACCACTATGCTACCGTGCTGCCCTTAATTGGCTGTAAAGCATGTTGAGATGTCCAGGGGTCATGAAAGGTGTTCCACCAATGCTGGCTAGTTGTTCAGGATACTGAAATATAAATCATCTTAAGGGAAGTATTTTGAGCTGTTCCAAAGCAATGTGAGAAAGCACTGGATTGCACAAATGCAAATCTCTCCTTTTTCAAAACCGACAATAATCGGATCTGCGAATGTCCAGTGCCAAAGATGGAAATAGGTAAATGATTTCTGGGAAATATTTTTTGCAAAGAGACAACTAGTGTTGTGTGCTTAAAAAACAGCATTGGAAAGAAATAGGAGTTGGAGTTCCCTCATTACGTGACCATCATTGAGGAGCAAAGGGCTCTGAATCGCATCCACCATCCTATGCATCCCTCAGACACATCAGTCACGGGGTTATGTTCTGATTCCTCGGAAAAGCCGACAATTTATCATATATTTTGTCTTTGTTTTAATTCAGCCTATTGAAACACTGCAGAATAAATCAACACCTGGAGAAGCAAGGTGAAACGTTTGTTGCCCTGGTAACCGGCCTGCTGGCAAGGCTGCTGGACTACAGGACTGTAATGAACGATGAGAACCAGGCGCACAGCATGAGTTGCACTGTAAATCTTTTGGTAAGTGACAGAGGTCATTGTGAAGTCGAATCAGAATCGTTACTCTTCTCATGAAACACTTTCATATCAGGGGGAAGAAATGATTAGCTATTGCAACAGTTACACAATGGATTACAATTTATTACCTGGGGCAGCTGATCACAGGATCACAAAATAACTACAGAGAAAACTGACTAGTTAGCCATCTTTGGGATATGGTAGCATACTGAATTAGTGCATCAAATGGAATTATCTGGAGATGTGAGTTTAAATCCCAACACAGCAGCTGGAGAATTTAAATTTTGTGAATTAAATAAATCTAGTATTTTCTCTTTCTGACTCTCTCCCATCGACAGCAAAGATTGGGAATAGGCAGCAAGCAAATCCATCTCAGCTCGGGTGCCTTCACAGGTCACACTTTTGCTGATGCCCGAAGAGGCCAACCCTTGAGAGTCAGGTTCTGCCATAAGTGCTGCACATGACGTTACCAAGTGTCTTCTTGTTTTTGGCATAGGCGTCTGTCGCCACGCTGCCGTAGTCACTGGTCGTTGTGGTGGCCAGCGTGAAAGCGGTGGTGTTTTACGCCAGGAAAACTGGTGCAAAACGGCCACCGATTCCCTGCTCCGGGGAGGGAGGGAGGGGGGGGAGGGGGGGGCGGTGATAGCAGGGAGGCAGCGTGGAGCTCGAAGCTCTAGCTGCCGATATGGCCCGGAGCATTGCCGGATCAGCGGCCGCGCATGCGCACGGCGGCGGCCTACAGCGGCCGCGCCATGCTTCATGGAGCACCGCAAAAATAGTTCCCCCCCCCCCCTTTGGGCGCCCCAGACCACCTCCCCACAGTATCCCCAGCCCCGAATAAAGCCGCCCCTGCCCGCAGATCGGACCTCCCCCGACTGTGGCGGCGCTGGACTGAGTCCGCAGCCCCAATGCTGAGTGCACGACGGGTGAGAACACGCGTGTTACACGCAGTCGGGAAATCGGCCGGTCGGGGACGGGGCATCGCCGGGTGGTTAACTCACCACACAGAGTCCTTAGATATGTGACCACCTTCCACTCTGCGGACGTGCCCGATACAATGAAGACACCTCTGTTTTAAGTTGGACAAACCTGGGTGCTGTGCCTTTGAAAGGACTGCCACAGTCGCGATTCAGTGACACTGAGGACAGGGAGCCTTTCCGCATTGCTGTCATCAACAAGAACAAGCTGTCCCCGAGTCGAACGCACCAGCCGCTGTTGGTGCACAGCATTGATCCGGACGACGAGTGGTGTGCCACCCTGACGGTCAACCGATCCCAGATCACATTCCACCTGGACACTGATGCCTCCGCCAATCTCCTCGCATGGTCAGCACTTCAAACCCTGAGGGTCAAGCCAGCAATTCTTCCATCCATCTGTCAACTGGTCGACTATAATGGCAACGTCATCCCCGTCACGGGGTCGTGCCAACTCGAAGTGACGCACAGCTCGCGTAAAGCCACCCTACCCTTCGAGGTTCGAGGCCACATGACAGACGGGTGGCTCAAGGGACAATGCCCACAGTTTTGCAACATTCCGGATGACTTGGCAGTCGTGGATGGTGTCCTCCTGAATCTGGACCGCATTGTGATCCCATACAGCATGCACCGGCTTGTCTTAGAACAGCTGCACGAAGGCCATCTCGGCGTTGACAAGGGCTGACGGAAGGCCCGAGAGGCTGTATACTGGCCGGGAATAAATGAGGACTTTGCCAACACTGTGCTCAATTGCCCCACTGCTCATTCTAGCAGCAGCCAGCTCAGAGCACAGAGCTCACAGCCTGCCTCTCAAACATTCACCATGTGTTGAGTGCCACACCTAGATAGTAATAGGACAGGGTCCACAGATAAGCTGGTAATGCATTATCCCAAGCTTACAGTATGTTATTACAGTTGAGTTGTTAATAAAATAGAGTTACACCATCTCCAGCCGTGTTGACCTGTTTGTAGACCAGAACACCCAACACGACACTGACAACCTAAAATTACCCATTTATCCCTATTCTCTGCTTCCTGTTAGCTAACCAATCCTTTATCCATGCTGATGTGTTACCCCTCTGCGTCATGAGTGACGTAACCTCTGGACCAAGAGCTGAAAATGTTGTTTCCTGGCAGTATAAACACGGTGGGCCAAAATCGCCTCCTTCTGTGCTGAATTTGTTCTGTTTTGCCATAGATTCCAATCTTTTGATATCTTAGGCGGGATTCTCCGACCCCCCCGCCGGGTCGGAGAATCGCCGGGGGGCGGCGTGAATCCCGCCCCCGCCGGCCGCCAAATTCTCCGGCACTGGAGATTCGGCGGGGGTGGGAATCGCGCCGGTCGGTCCCCCCCCCCCCCCCCCCCCCCGGTGATTCTCCGGCCCGCGATGGGCCGAAGTCCCGCTGCTTCTCTGCCAGTCCCGCCGGCGTAAATTGAACCAGGTCCCTTACTGGCGGGACCTGGCGGCGCGAGTGGGCTCCGGGGTCCTGGGGGGGGGGCGCAGGGCGATCTGGCCCCATGGGGTGCCCCCATGGTGGCCTGGCCCGCGATTGGGGCCCACCGATCTGCGGGCGGGCCTGTGCCGTGGGGGCACACGTTTCCTACGCACCGACCATCAGCCTCCGCCATGGCCGACGCGTAGGTGAAGCCCCCCCCCGCCGTGCATGCGCGGGGATGACGTCAGCAGCCACTGAAGCTCCCGCGCATGCGCGGACTCGCACTGGCCGGCAGAGTCCCTTCGGTCCCGGCTGGCGTGGCGCCAAAGGCCTTCCATGCCAACCGGCGGGGTGCCAACCACTCCGGGGTGGGCCTAGCCCTAAAGGTGCGGAGGAGTCCACCCCGCCAGGGAGGGGAAAATCCCGCTCCTTGTTTGTAAAACAAAGAAATTCGGGTGTTTTCTTTTCCCCGTGAACTACAAGATCTTTGACATGGAAGATGCATTCAGGCACTCATTACCACTTGAGAGACGTATTTTGCCAAATCCCTTCGTTTATATCAGAAAAATAAACAATTTAGTTTGCTGTAGGATTCCCTCTTCCAGCATGGTGCCTGCTGTATCTTTTATTTTTTGCAAATCATTAATAAAACAATTCAGGATGGATGAATCACTCTGACATTTATTGCTTATTATGATATTTGTTCTGCTAGCCTTTCTCTGATAACAATTAACCATGATTTATTTTAAATATTGAGCTAAAGTCTGTGCTCATTAAGTTGAGAGGCGCCAATGATGGGGAATGACGAGAGAGGGAGTAGAAAGGTTAACATTTGCACATTCATGGTCATGTTAAATGCTTCCGCATTAACGGACAGCATTGGAGAGTAAATGAACTCCCAAACAAGAACAGAAAATTCTGGAAAGTTCGTCAGTGCGGAGAAAATGTCACAGCAACGTTTTGAGGCAGGATTCACAGGGTGCCTGTGGGGGATGGCATCTTGGGAAAGAGGATTCCAGGGAACGTGAGGAAGTGGAAACGAAGGATGCCTTTTTTGAAAATTCTTTCTTAAGATGAGGGTACTCCTTTAGTTGCTCTGCAGAGGCATTTCTTGCAGCGTCGCAGTGGGGTTGCAATCACAAGCGGACATGCGCTGGCGATCAATGACAAGTTTCCACCCCTAAAATACACCAGTGAACCAGTTGAGCTGTAAGAATGATCAGACGTGACAGCTTCATGCTCTTTTTTTTTTTACTGATGCCAGTTTTTTATTTTCCGACTTGTTTTAGCCTCAATTCAATTTTTCATAGCTACGATGGTGGCATCGACCTGACAATAGGGGAAATTGCGCAGGTTTGTCCTGTCCACAAAAAGCAGGACAAATCAAATCAAATTACCTCACCATCAGCCCACTGTTAATCATCAGCAAAGCGACAGAAGATAGCACTTACTCAGAAATACCCACCAATGATCGATTTGCGTTCTGCCAGGGAACCTCAGACCATAGAATCCCGAGAGTTGCAGAAGGAGGCCATTCGGCCCATAGAGTCTGCACCGACCCTTTGAAAGAGCACCCCACCTAGGCCCACTCCCCTGCCCTATTCCTGTAACCGCACCCAGACTGCACTTCTTTTGACACTAAGGGGAAGTTTGTCATGGCCAATCCACCAAACCTGCGCAACTTTGGGCTGTGGGAGGAAACCGGAGCGCCCGGATGAAACCCACGCAGACACTGGGAGAAGGTGCAATCTTCACAAAGGCAGTTTCACAAGGCTGGAATTGAACCGAGGTTCCTGGTGCTGTGAGGCAACAGTGCTAACCACTGTGCAAGTGGCATAGTGGTATTGTCGCTGTACCAGTAATCCAGAGACCCAGAGTCATGCTCTGGGGCCTGGGTTCGAATCCCACCATGGCAGATGGTGACATTTGAATTCAATAAAAATCTGGAATTAAAAGTTGAAAAGGTGACCATGAATCCATTGTCGATTGTCGTAAAAATCCACCTGGTTCACTAATGTCCTTTAGGGAAGGAAATCTGCCATCCTTACCTGGTCTGGCCTGCAAGTGACTCCAGATCCACAGCAATGTCATTGTCTGTTAAATGCCTTCAGGGATGGGCAATAAATGCTGGCACAGCCAGCATCGCCCACATCCCAAGAATTAATAAAAGAACGTTTTTAAACCATGCCGCCATGCTGCTGAGCTCAGTACAGCCTTGGTCCAAACTTCAACATAGGAGCTTAGTTCTAGAAGCAGAGTGACAAGTACTGCCCTGGACATCAAGGAAAATGTGACCCGGTGTGGCGCCAAGTAACCTCGGCAATACTGTCACTGGTGACGGTGCCCAACGGAAGGCATCAACTCAGAAAAGCAGACAAATTGAATACTCAGAGCCAGGTTGATTTGCTTTTAGACTGCTTTTATTATTTCTCTCAGACTTCAGCTATGTGGTTATTTGAAGAGTTACATAAGTTTCAAGACTCTCAGCTTGAAAAACATACTCGAGTGAACTGGCCAGGCCCACTCTGGAGGGTGCCTGTGGTGAGCTTTCAAACTCAAGGTCTGATGTCGTCTTGCGAATGTTGTTCCCGGTGATACCGTTGATGAATCTCGGAACTGCTGCTCATTTCTAAGGTTTAAGTTAAACCATACGTTCAGCTTCGAGGTGTCATTGAACCTTGTTCTCGATGTTCCACAACAGACGTGGCATCAGTGAAATGTCCAGTTGCAATTTGTTGTTCTCTGGTTCCCACCAAAGTCATTCTGCAAAGAGCTTCAGTTTTCTCCGTTTGCCTCTTTTTAATGTTAGCCATTGTCCTCTTTCCTATCATGCCTTATGGCACAACGTTAGCCACCTTTGCCACTCAGCAATGGGAATCGGGGGGGAAACTATCCATTGGTTGGAGTTGTACCTAGCATAAAGTTAGCTGTTTCTGGCTGTTGGAGGTCTCAGACCCACGGCATCTCTGCAGGCGTTCCTCAGGATAATGGCCTGGACCTAACTATCTTCGGCTGCTTCGTCAATGACCTTCCCTCCATCAAACGTCAAAAGTGCCGATGTTTGCTGATGATTGCATGATGTTCAATTCCACTCTCAACTCTTCAGGCACCCAAGTAGCCTATGCCTTCCTGCAGCAGTAAGATAAGACAAACATTCAGACTTGGGCTGCTATTTGCAGGAGCGGTTTCAAGGCCTTTGTATTGAATCGACTTCCACGTGAGCTTTTCTCCTGTGGCTCAACAAAGAGCAGCAGACACATCAACAATCTGAAAGTATTTTCTACAAGCTTGCATTCATGTACATGAGAAATAAGACCTGGATAGCTGCCAAGATCTTTCTATGGATCTGGATAGCGGCCAAACTCAGTACATATGCAACTTTCAAAAATCAATAGCTCTTCCCAGTTGGATGCGATCCAATCCCTAAAGCTGCTATGTTTAAACTTATCCAATAGAATCGCAAGCAATGTTCAAACTTCACCCAATAGAATTGCAAGCAACCCATGATTAATCCTCTTCTTGACAGCTATGTACAATCCCAGCAGCTTGTGCTCATTGTTTGTGAGAAACAGAACAACAGAACCAGCATCCTGGATTGGTTCACAAAGACAAGATATCAGAAGTGACGTCCCTTTGGTCAAGTTAGCTACCCTAGATCCTATTTGATTAATTATTACTGCTATGTCCTAAAAATACATGTTTAATGGTTAATAATGATTACTCAGTACTCTCCCTATAATTCATCTCAATCCTTAATAAAGTAACTTATGTAAAACTACTCTAGTGGCATGCTAGCTGTTCAGTTTTAAGAGGTTTCATCGCTGAACCCCCCTTCAATATTTAGCAAGTAAAATTCATCCAACACAAGTGCCAGGCAATGACCAACAAGAGAGAATTTAACTACCACCCTCCACCTTGACATTCAATGGCATTGCCACCACTGAATCCCCCACTATCAACATCCTTTGAGGGTTACCATTGATCTGCAACTTTACCCATATAAATATTGTGGCTACAAGAGCATGTCAGAGGCTTGAAAGTCTTTGACAAATGTCACAGGCTGTCACTCTCGCCTACCTCTCGCCTACCTCGTGAGTTCTGCTTTTTTGTCCATGTTTGGACCAAGGTTGGAATGAGGTCAGGCGCTGAATGGCCCTGGCAGCATTTCAATTGAACATCAGTGAGCAGAGTATTGCGGAGTGAGTGCTGCTTGATAGCATCGCCGAAGATACCTTCCGCCATTTTACTGATGAGGGCAATGGATCAATGTTATCGTTGCGCTTTCCATCAGCACCCAGTCCCCCACTGGGGAAGCAGATGATCCTACCGGCAGACTGAACTGGGAGAGAAACAATCAAGCTGTGAAAGAGCCTCCTTGTGCAAACTCCGTTCCCCCAAGAAGCTCAGTCTCAACAACTGAGCCTCCCTCTGGATGGAAATTTGGTATGTTCTCCTAAACATACACCTCCATGTTGAGGACCTGTCAGCTGCCAAGCGAAACCTCATTGGATGTCTGTTGATGATCGAGTCTCGACTGTCGAGTTGGTTTGACCGGATTGGATGTGTCCGTTCTTTTATCGACATAGCTGGCAATTTTTCACATTGTCAAGTTCATACCAGTGTTGGAGATGTACTGAAAAAGCTTGGCTTTTGATGTGGCTAGTTCTGGAGCATCGGTCTTCAGGAATATGGCCAGGATGTAGGGCAGCAAGGTAGTACAGTGTGTATCACAGTCGCTTCACAGATCCAGGGTCATAGACATAGACACAGAACATACAGTGCAGAACAAAGAACAAAGAAAAGTACAGCACAGGAACAGGCCCTTCGGCCCTCCAAGCCCGTGCCGACCATGCTGCCCGACTAAACTACAATCTTCTACACTTCCTGGGTCCGTATCCCTCTATTCCCATCCTATTCATGTATTTGTCAAGATGTCCCTTAAATGTCCCTATCGTCCCTGCTTCCACCACCTCCTCCGGCAGCGAGTTCCAGGCACCCACTACCCTCTGTGTAAAAAACCTGCCTCGTACATCTACTCTAAGCCTTGCCCCCCGCACCTTAAACCTATGCCCCCTAGTAATTGACCCCTCTACCCTGGGAAAAAGCCTCTGACTATCCACTCTGTCTACGCCCCTCATAAACCGAGTTTATTCAACCGCTCCTCATAGCTAATGCCCTCCACACCTCAGGAAGGACATACTGGCACTGGAGCGGGTCCAGCGGAGATTCACATGGATGATCCCAGGAATGGTAGGCCTAACATACGATGAATGTCTGAGGATCCTGGGATTATATTCATTGGAGTTTAGGAGGTTGAGGGGAGATCTAATAGAAAGTTACAAGATAATGAATGGCTTAGATAGGGTGGATGTAGGGAAGTTGTTTCCATTAGCAGGGGAGACTAGGACCCGGGGGCACAGCCTTAGAATAAAAGGGAGTCACTTTAGATCGGAGATGAGGAGAAATTTCTTCAGCCAGAGAGTGGTGGGTCTGTGGAATTCATTGCCAGAGAGGGCGGTGGAGGCGAGGACGTTGAGTGTCTTTAAGACAGAAGTTGATAAATTCTTGATTTCTCGAGGAATTAAGGGCTATGGAGCGAGAGCGGGTAAATGGAGTTGAAATCAGCCATGATTGAATGGAGGAGTGAACTCGATGGGCCGAATGGCCTTACTTCCGCTCCTATGTCTTATACCAGGCAATTATGGTAAATCTCTTCTGCACCCTCTCTAAAGCCTCCACATCCTTCTGGTAGTGTGGCTACTAGAATTGAACACTATACTCCAACAAGTGTGGCCTAATTAAGGTTCTATACAGCTGCAACATGACTTGCCAATTCTTACACTCAATGCCTCGGCCACTGAAGGCAAGCATGCCGTATGCCTTCTTGACTACCTTCTCCACCTGTGTTGCCCCTTTCAGTGACCTGTGAACCTGTACACTTAGATCTCTCTGACTTTCAATACTCTTGAGGGTTCTACCATTCACTGTATATTCCCTACCTGCATTACACCTTCCAAAATGCATTACCTCATATTTGTCCGTATTAAACTCCATCTGCCATCTCTCCGCCCAAGTCTCCAAACAATCTGAATCCTGCTGTATCCTCTGACAGTCCTCATCGCTATCCACAATTCCACCAATCTTTGTGTCATCTGCAAACTTACTAACCAGACCAGTTACATTTTATCCACCTAACCTGCACGTCTTTGGACCTGTGGAAAGAAACCGGAGCACCTGGAGGAAACCCACAGAGACACGGGGAGAACGTACAGACTCCGCACAGATAGTGACCCAGTGGGGAATCGAACCCGGGACCATGGCGCTGTGAAGTCACAGTGCTGTCTACTTCTGCTACCATGCTACCCAGGTTCCTCCCCAGGTTCGATTCCCGGCTTGGGTCACTGTCTGTGCGGCGTCTGCACACGTTCTCCCCGTGTCTGCATGGGTTTCCTCTGGCTGCTCCGGTTTCCTTCCACAGTCCAAAGATGTACAGGTTAGGTGGATTGGCCATGATAAATTGCTCTTAGTGTCCAAAAACGGTTAGGTGGGGTTACTGGATTACGGGGATAGGGTGGAGGCATGGGCTTAGGTGGCGTGCTCTTTCCAAGGGCCGGTACAGACTCGATGGGCCGAATGGCGTCCTTCTGCACTGTAAATTCTATGATTCTATGTCATTAGTGTCCATAACGTTTGCTGTGTTTTCGCTGGATTTTCAGAAACCTGAGAAAATTAATTCCCAGGATACTTCTAGAGCAGATATTAGAAAGGCCAGAAGATTGCCGACTCAATAACGTCCTTCAATGTAAATCACAGATGAGCATTTCTGTTGACATATTCCCATTGCTCATTTGATTCATTCATCCGGCTTCTCGAATGCCTTGATTTTAAAATTCGAATCTCCATGTTCAGGTCCCTCCCCAGTTTCACTCCTCACTGTCACTCCAGGGACATGAGCAATTACTGGAGATGTTACCTCTAAGACCTTGTTTAACCAAATCTTTGGTTATATATCCTGATCTCTGTTTCTTTGACTTAGTGTCACATATTGTCTGGTTAAGCCACTGTGCCGTTCGCCTGGGATGCATCATAACTGTGATAAAGGTGTCATGTAACTGCCGGTTGTTATTCCCCAATAATCCCTCCAGTGCTGTGTTTATGCATAAAACCATCAGGCTCCTCATTCAGATTCACTGATTCCAAGTAAATGAAGGTTTTCAATTGTCTCCTGATTAGTAACAATCTACTGTGATTTAAACAATCCACTGAGAGCGGCAGCCAACATTCTGCTAATTTGTGCTCAATTATCCCCAGTTTTTTTTTTTGCTGATTCAAATGCGCAGCTTCCGAGGACTGGGTGGAGACTGCCAGAAGCTCGCTTTAGTTCAGACCCATACAGGGAGAGGGTGAGGATAGTTTTGTCCTGACAAGCCTTAAGTTGGAGCTGACGCCGGTTTGAAATGAAATGAACATTAAGAGTGTCATGTTAGAGTACCTTTAAGAAATGGTTGTTTATAAAATAGCTGTATTGGATGTATCTTTAAGAAATGGGTGTTTATTACTGCAGTGATGTCGGAGTGTGGGTGGAGCTGGGCTGTCTGTCTGATTTTACTTTTGCTTTGGGCTGTCACAGGGTGTATTTAGTTTTGTTTTAGATTTGGAGAAGCTGCAGTCACAGCAAGATGTGTACGAATCTCTGCAAGCTAAAGAATGTTCATTTGGTGATTTCAAAGTGGTAACTGCTCTCAGTAGAGAAGTTAAACCTGATGTCTTTCTGTAAAAAGGGTTATCTTTTGTCTTCTGGATGTTGCAAGGAAAGATTAAGAGTTACTTATAGAGTACTGTATTCTTTGGGGGATTTATTGGTGTTGATAGTTGTTAAGATGTTTACTGTGGGTTTATAAAGTGTGAACTGGTTTCATAAATAAACATTGTTTTAATTTAAAAGTACAGTAGATCTCTGTTGCATCACACCTGCAGAGTAGGCCCGCGCGTTTCCCCATAACCACAATCTATTAAACGTTGTGGGTCAGGTGAACTCCATGGTACACTTTGGGGTTCTCTAAACCCTGGCCCATAACAAATGGTTTAAAATACGGTGGGGATTGCTTCTGTGTACAATTCCCTTGTTCCTTTAAACGGCACCCCCCCACCGGCAAGTTAGCTTTCAAGCGTGATGGCCTGATGGTGGTCGAGGTGTGACATCTAACTGAGCACAACAAGGCCCGATGAACAGAAGATGAGACCAATTAATGGTTAATCTTTTAGCTGTTGTGCGTCACGGGGAAATGCTGAAGGGGACCAACACTGAGGGGACTCTCAAATAAAAGCAAAATACTGCGGATGCTGGAAATCGGAAATAGAAACAGAAAATGCTGGATAAACTCAGCAGGTCTGAGAGCGTCCATGGAGTTCTGGAGAAGGGTCATTTGGATTTGAAATGTTAAACTCTGTGTCTCTCTCCACAGAGGCGGCCAGACCTGCTAAACCTTTTCACCACTTTCTGTTTCCATTACCCTGAGCTGTGTGCTGTTCTTTTTGTTGCTTATTTAGGATGGATTGCATAGTGTTCCACAAAGTCCCCAGTATAGCTTTTACTTAAACAAAGCTATGATTTTATTTATACTACTGAACTGGGTTTCAACACTTAGACCTTTCAGAATACAGAATTGATCAATAACATCTGACTACACTCAACTACTGCTAATCTCACTACTGGTATAAACTATAATCTAACCTTCTCACACTAACTGCTCTTCTGACCTTCACTCACTATCTCCTTCTTACACTCCTCCCCTAAGGTCTAGCATCACTGCTTTATATAGTAGTATCTGCAGCTCCCTCTGGTGGCTATTCATGCTACTACCTTAAGCCTTGTCATGCTGAAAGTTATGATAATACCACAGACTGTCCTGCCTTTCCACACAAGATGCCATGAGATCCTTTCTGTCCATAAGGCAGATGCAGCCATAATTCAGGTTCTAAAACTGAAAGTAGCAAAGCAAGTTAATAAAGACATTAAAGACTTCCGGGTGCGGCGATGACCAGCTAAGTCGCACGTTTCGGCAGCTCCCGGTGGAACGGACTTTTGGGCTCTTAATAGGAGCCCCTTCGGCAATTTTAACGGCAAATAACACTGTGCGGTAATCCAGAAGGGAATCCCCCCCGGACACGGATGGAAAAAAGAGAGGAAAGTAGCCGGATTGCGGTGGATCCTCAAGAGCAGTGGCCAGGAAGGCAGGCACAAAGCAAGATGGCGTCGGAAGAAGGCAGTTTAATATGGGGCCATGACCAACAAGAGTTCCTGCGGCGTTGCGTAGATGAACTCAAAAAGGAGATGAAGAAGGAGCTGTTGGCCCCGATATTACAAGCGATTGAGGGGCTAAAGGAGGAGCAAAAGACCCAGGAACAGGAGCTTCGGGCCGTGAAGGCAAAGGCTGCTGAGAATGAGGACGACATACAGGGCCTGGTGGTGAAAACGGAGATCCACGAAGTACAACACAAAAGATGTGTGGAAAGGCTGGAGGTGCTGGAGAACAATGCGAGGAGGAAGAACTTAAGGATTCTTAGTCTTCCCGAAGGTGCAGAGGGGGCGGACGTCTGGCATATGTGAGCACGATGCTGCATTCGTTAATGGGATCGGAGGCCCTGACGGGTCCGCTGGAGGTGGAGGGAGCCTATCGAGTTATGGCGCGAAGACCGAGGGCTGGAGAAACTCCTCGAGCAATAGTTGTGAGATTTCTCCGATACAAGGACAGAGAGATGGTCCTCAGATGGGCCAAGAAAACTCGGAACAGTAGGTGGGAGAATGCGGTGATCCGCGTGTATCAAGATTGGAGTGCGGAGGTGGCGAGAAGGAGGGCAAGCTTTAATCGGGCCAAGGCGGTGTTGCATAAAAGGAAGGTCAAATTCGGAATGTTGCAGCCGGCGAGACTGTGGGTCACACATCTAGGGAAACATCACTATTTCGAAACGGCAGACGAAGCGTGGACATTTATTGTCGAGGAGAAGCTGGAGTGAGCGGGCCAGAAGAAAAAGAGCGTTTGGGACAAAAGGGGGGGGTGAATTTGTGGGATGAAGGGGGTAAAAGGGGGGAAGAGAAGACTTCCCAGATTGTTAAACCTGCGACCCTGAAACTTCTCTCTCTTCCCCATGTCGTGGGGGAGGGGGTGAGGGAGGATGAGGAGCTGTGGGCGCCGGCCATTGGGGGCGGGGCCAAAAGGGGAAGCGCGGGCTTTGTTCCCGCGCTATGGTAATCATGGTGGGAACAGGGAAGCAGGAAGGAGGGGACCTCGCACAGTGTGAGCCGAGGTCACGGGGGGAAGCCGAGGTCGGCCAGAGTTTGCTGACTTCTGGGAGCAACATGGGGGGTGCAATTACGCTAGCTTGGGATCTAGCGGGGGGGGGGGGGTTAACTGGGTTGCTGCTTCTGGGGAGAAGGGGGAGCTGGTATGGGAGGGGGGGGTCGGGGCGGGGGTGCGCCGCCTGGGGGGGATACAGCGACGTGGGAACCGGGTGAAGAGCTGGATTGAAAGGAAATGGCTAGTCGTCAAGGGGGGGGTAAAGAGCCCCCCAACCCGGTTGATCACGTGGAATGTGAGAGGGCTGAACGGGCCGATTAAGAGGGCACGGGTACTCGCACACCTAAAGAAACTTAAGGCAGATGTGGTTATGCTTCAGGAGACGCATCTGAAGCTGACAGACCAGGTTAGACTTCGCAAAGGATGGGTGGGGCAGGTGTTTCATTCGGGGCTGGATGCAAAAAACAAGGGGGTGGCCATACTAGTGGGTAAGCGGGTAATGTTTGAGGCAAAGACTATAGTGGCAGATAGTGGGGGCAGATACGTGATGGTGAGTGGCAAACTGCAAGGGGAGGCGGTGGTATTGGTGAACGTGTATGCCCCGAACTGGGATGATGCCAATTTTATGAGGCGTACATTAGGAAGCATCCCGGACCTAGAGGCGGGAAAGTTGGTAATGGGTGGAGACTTTAATACGGTGCTGGACCCAGGGCTGGACAGATCGAGGTTCAGGACCAGAAGGAGGCCGGCTGCAGCTAGGGTGCTTAAGTATTTTATGGTGCAGATGGGAGGAGTAGATCCCTGGAGATTTAATAGACCTAGGAGTAAGGAGTTTTCGTTTTTCTCCTATGTCCATAAAGTATTTTCACGAACAGATTTTTTTGTTTTGGGAAGGGCACTGATCCCAAAGGTGACGGGGACGGAGTACACAGCTATAGCCATCTCGGATCATGCTCCATACTGGGTGGACCTGGAGATAGGGGAAGAAAAGTAACAGCTTCCACCCTGGAGAATGGACATGGGATTATTGGCAGATGAGGGGGTGTGTTTAAGGGTGAGGGGTTGTGTTGAAAGGTACTTGGAAATTAATGATAATGGGGAGGTACAGGTGGGAGTGGTCTGGGAGGCACTGAAGGCAGCGGTTAGAGTGGAGCTGATATCTATTAGGGCACATAAAGGAAAGCAGGAGGGTAGGGAAAGGGAGCGGTTGTTGAAAGAACTTCTGAGGGTGGACAGACAATACGCGGAGGTACAGGAGGAGGGACTATACAGGGAAAGGCAAAGGCTACATATAGAGTTTGACTTGTTGACTACGGGTAAGGCAGAGGCACAATGGAGGAAGGCACAGGGTGTACAGTACGAATATGGGGAGAAGGCGAGTAGGTTGTTCGCCCACCAACTGAGGAAATGGGGAGCAGCGAGGGAGATGGGGGGGTGAGAGATGAAGAGGGGGAGATGGAACGGGGAGCGGAGAGAGTGAATGGAGGGTTCAAGGCATTTTATGAAAGATTATATGAAGCGCAGCCCCCGGACGGGAAGGAGAGAATGATGTGCTTTCTGGATCAGCTGGAATTTCCTAAGGTGGAGGAACAGGAGAGAGTGGGGCTGGGAGCACAGATTGAGACGGAGGAAGTAGTGAAAGGGATTGGAAGCATGCAGGCGGGGAAGGCCCCAGGACCAGACGGATTCCCAGTTGAATTGTATAAGAAATATTTGGACTTGCTGGCCCCGCTACTGATGAGAACCTTTAATGAGGCGAGGGAAAGGGGGCAGCTTCCCCCGACTATGTCAGAGGCAACGATATCGCTCCTCCTAAAGAAGGAAAAAGACCCGCTGCAATGCGGGTCATACAGGCCCATTTCCCCCCTGAATGTGGATGCTAAGATCCTGGCCAAGGTAATGGCAATGAGGATAGAGGATTGTGTCCCGGGGGTGGTCCATGAGGACCAAACTGGGTTTGTGAAGGGGAGACAGCTAAATACAAATATACGGAGGCTGCTAGGGGTAATGATGATGCCCCCACCAGAGGGGGAAGCGGAGATAGTGGTGGCAATGGATGCCGAGAAAGCATTTGATAGAGTGGAGTGGGATTATTTGTGGGAGGTGTTGAGGAGATTTGGCTTTGGGGACGGGGAATATCAGGTGGGTACAGTTGCTGTATAGGGCCCCGATGGCGAGCGTGGTCACGAATGGACAGGGGTCTGACTATTTTCGGCTCCATAGAGGGACGAGGCAGGGATGTCCTCTGTCCCTGTTATTGTTTGCACTGGCGATTGAACCCCTGACCATGGCACTGAGGGGTTCCAGGAAGTGGAGGGGAGTACTTAGGGGGGAGAAGAACACCGGGTATCTCTATATGCGGACGATTTGTTGCTATATGTGGCAGACCCGGCGGAGGGGATGCCAGAGATAATGCGGATACTTGGGGAGTTTGGGGATTTTTCAGGGTATAAACTGAACATGGGGAAAAGTGAGTTATTTGTGGTGCACCCGGGGGAGCAGAGCAGAGAGATAGAAGATTTACCGTTGAGGAAGGTAACAAGGGACTTCCGGTACCTGGGGATCCAGATAGCCAAGAATTGGGGTACATTACATAGGCTTAATTTAACACGGTTGGTGGAACAGATGGAGGAAGATTTCAAGAGATGGGACATGGTGTCCTTGTCATTGGCAGATAGGGTGCAGGCGGTTAAAATGGTGGTCCTCCCGAGATTCCTTTTTGTATTCCAGTGCCTCCCGGTGGTGATCACGAAGGCTTTTTTCAAAAGAATTGAGAAGAGCATTATGAGTTTTGTGTGGGCTGGGAAGACCCCGAGAGTGAGGCGGGGATTCTTGCAGCGTAGTAGGGACAGGGGGGGGCTGGCACTACCGAGCCTAAGTGAGTACTACTGGGCCGCCAATGTTTCAATGGTGTGTAAGTGGATGGGAGAAGGGGAGGGAGCGGCGTGGAAGAGAATGGAGAGGGTGTCCTGCAAGGGGACTAGCCTGCAAGCAATGGTGACGGCGCCGCTGCCGTTCTCAGCAAAGAAATACACCACAAGCCCGGTGGTGGTGGCTACATTGAGAATTTGGGGGCAGTGGAGACGGCATAGGGGAGGGACGGGAGCTTTTGTGCGGTCCCCGATAAGAAACAATCATAGGTTCGTTCCGGGGAGAATGGATGGGGGATTTGGAGCATGGCAAAGAGCTGGGGTAGTACAATTAAGAGATCTATTTGTAGAGGTGACGTTTGCGAGTTTGGGGGCGCTGACGGAGAAATATGGGTTGCCCCAAGGGAATGCATTTCGGTATATGCAATTGAGGGCTTTTGTGAGGCAACAGGTGAGGGAATTCCCACAGCTCCCGACGCAGGAAGTGCAGGATAGAGTGATCTCAGAGACATGGGTGGGGGACGGTAAGGTAGCGGAAATATACAGGGAGATGAGGGGCGAGGGGGAGATCATGGTAGATGAGCTGAAAGGGAAATGGGAAGAAGAACTGGGGGAGGAGATTGAGGAGGGGCTGTGGGCAGATGCCCTACGTAGGGTAAACTCATCGTCCTCGTGTGCCAGGCTAAGCCTGATACAATTTAAGGTGCTACACAGGGCGCATATGACTGGAGCACGGCTTAGTAAATTTTTTGGGGTAGAGGATAGGTGTGCGAGATGCTCGAGAGGCCCAGCGAATCACACCCACATGTTCTGGTCGTGCCCGGTACTACAGGGGTTCTGGGTGGGGGTGGCAAAGGTGCTTTCGAAGGTGGTGGGGGTCCGGGTCGAACCAAGCTGGGGGTTGGCTATATTTGGGGTTGCAGAAGATCCGGGAGTGCAGGAGGCGACAGAGGCTGATGTGTTGGACTTTGCGTCCCTTGTAGCCCGGCACAGGATATTGTTGATGTGGAAGGAAGCTAAGCCCCCGGGGGTGGAGACCTGGATAAACGATATGGCAGGGTTCATAAAGTTAGAACGGATTAAGTTCGTGTTAAGGGGTTCGGCTCAGGGGTTCACCAGGCGGTGGCAACCGTTCGTCGACTACCTCACAGAAAGATAGAGGGAATGGAAAAGAAGTAGATAACAGCAGCAACCCAGGGGGGAGGGGGGGTGGGGGCGGGGGGGGAGAGGGGGAGGAATCGGACGGACTCTCAGGGATGTTATTGTACATGTATAGGTATTTGGTATATGTAATTGTATATTGGACTGTTGGACTGTAATTTTGGAGAGTATTTATTTTGGACAAGGCAGTTGCCATTTAGTTTTGTTTTTCTTTTGTTTTTGTTTATATATATTATTTATTTATTTGTTTAAAACTGGCCACGGCTATTTATATTGCTTTATTGTTGTGTAAAAGAAACACTACGTATTGTTATGTTTGGCCAAAAAACTCGAATAAAATATATTAAAAAAAATAATAAATAAAGTCATTAAAAAAAAGTAGCAAACATAGCCCCGGGCTTCATCTCTGAATGGATAGAATTAAAAACCAGAAACGTAATTTTTATGAAGACATGGAGAGCCCACACCGAGTTGTAACAAATGAAACACAGGTTTATTTACAAGGTTTAAGGTACACTGCTCCCTAGGTACCCAACCGGGTCTGAGACGGCCAGTCCCGAACTGGCCGAACTTATACACAATGTTAATTGAGCTTCCCGCACCCATTAACGAGGAAGTCCATATTCCGTAAAGGATACAGGGAATACAATTGTTCCCACCTCGTAAGTCCCATGTGGGTAATACTTGGTAAACAGCAGTCGTGACAGTAATGTTACACTTTAATCGAACCTTTGTTAAACTGCATTTGGGATTGCTGTGATCTGATAAAGCCTTCAACATCCTGAAAGAGTTTATTAGGATAGGCAGAAAGAAGATGTTTCTATTTGTATTTGAGACCCTAGTGCTCAGCAAAATGAGATAGTCACTACTAAATCCAATAGGGAATTCAATAGCAACTTCTTCGCACAGAGAGTTGTTCGAATCTGGAACTTACTACTGGGAATAGTTACGGTGAGTAACATGGGTGGACTTAAGAGGAAGCTGGATGAGTACATAAGGGAGAATGGAGTAGAAGGACATGATGATGGGGTTAAATGAAGAAGGAAGCTTTGTGTGGAGCTTAAACACTGGCAAGGGCCCCCAATGGCCAAATGGCCTGTTTCTGGGCTATAAGTACTTTGTAATACTTGGTAAATAGCAGTCGTGACAAAACCACATTTCCTCAGTGCTGACCTGAAGGACATCTTAGTAAATCCATTAGCCGCATTTTGACTTCTGACTCAATGACAAGTGATACCAACGTAGCCAAGATGCACCTATATTAAAGTAATTCACCAAGTCCCTTTACATCCAGTATCTAAAATCTTCCTGATTTTTGAAAATTAAATCCCTCAAACCATAACTTCACTATTTTGATATTTGGCAGCATTCTGTTAGAACCGTAGAACTCCTGCAGTGCAGAAGGAGACCATTCAACCCATCGAGTCTGAAAGAGCACCCTACCTCGTCCCATTCCCCTGCCCTATCCCCATAACCCCACCTAAACTGCACATCTTTGGACTGTGGGAGGAAACAAGAGCATTCAGAGGAAACCTATGCAGACAAGGGGAGAAAATGCAAACTCCACACATTCACCCAAGGTCGGAATTAAACCCAGGTCCCTGGCGTTGGGGAGGCAGCAGTACAAACCGTTGTGCCACTGTGTCATCTTATCTGAGTCCAGCTGGTTGTGGGCACTAGTCCCATTCCACCGATTGGAGTAATAATCAGAGGTGTTGATCTTTTCCCTCTTTGGCTAATCATTTGCTCACCCAACCTAATACCTGCTCCTTTGGCTCAGTGTCATGGTTTATCTCCTGTGAGGTGCCTTTTGACGGTTTACTGCGATAAAGGTGCTATATAAATGCAAGTTGTTATTCTTGATCCATTCTGTGTTCATCCATACAGTTGTTAGGGGCTGTGTATGTGAGGTTCCTCACTCATGTAGATTCCAAATGCAGTCATACCATGGTTGTATTGTAATTCACCGACTGACCACTAGGAGTCTCACTTGTATATAAGTGAACATTAGAGTCAGGTGACCTGGAGTAGGACTGGAGAGCTGGAAGAGAGAGGTTGCTTGTGCATGATCATACTGTTATTCATTTGTTGTTTTGTAAATAGTTTACCCACAGTTAATGTCAATAAATTGTTTATAGCTTCAGCTACAAGGATTATTGTAATATGAATCAGGCCATCCGACAAGAACATTACACCAAATAAATGAAACTTTTCATTTATCTGTGATTAGTGACCTGAATTGAACAATTGACTTAATCTTGATTGGCAGTGCAATCCTGCTGGAATGTCATCTTTGTGGGTAACACGGTAGCATAGTGGTTTGCACTAAGGCTTCACAGCGCCAGGATCCCAGGTTCGATTCCTGGCTTGGGTCACTGTCTGTGCAGAGTCTGGAAGTTCTCCCCGTGTCTGTTTGGGTTTCCTCCGGTTGCTCCGGTTTCCTCCCACAAGTCCCGAAAGACATGCTGTTTGGTAATTTGGACATTCTGAATTCTCCCTCTGTGTACCCGAACAGGCGCCGGAATGTGGCAACTAGGGACTTTTCACAGTAACTTCATTGCAATGTTAATGTAAGCCTACTTGTGACAATAAAGATTATTATTCTTATTATTTCAGGTGAGATGATAAATTGAGGCCCAAGTTTCTGCCCTCTGAGGCAGACATAAACAATTGCGTGATATTATTTTAAAGGCTTTTCCCTCAATCAGTGGCTAACAAAAGTGATCTGGTAATGTACTCCTCGATTGCAGCAATGGATAAGAGCACTTCACTGGCAGTAAGGCGGTCTGAGATATCCTGAGATTGTGAAAGTTAACACGTAAATGCAAGTTCTTCTCCAATCAATTCTTCTTACACGGAAGTCACATAAATGCACTTTGTTCCGACTTAGAAGCGGAAATCCGATAACCTTCCAAGCTCTGTCAGCCTACAAGACGTTTTTTTCATCAGGTCCCTCTTAATTGTTTATTCAACAGTTCAAAGAGGCCCGCAGAGAGCTCTCAGCTGAAGCACCCATTTGGCATCAAATTGATGAGCCTTGTAAAATGCACTGCCGGCTCTGTGATAAATCTGGGAAGGAATTGACAAAATTAATGAGCTCCTTGTTAAAAGTCAGATAACTGGGGACCGTTCAAAGTGCTCTCGCTCGGTGAGTGCATCTAGCTGTATGCTGGTTGAATCGCCACCTCTTCATTATCCCTTCATCCTTTTGTAGTGATTTTATTCTCGTTAATGACGACGCCAGTTCTACATCTTTCTTTTCGAAAGCCAAACATGAGCTACGAACCTTTAACTTTGATGGTCCATTCTTAGTCCTTGATCTACTGATTTTTATTGTTCTCATTGCCTCCTCTGATCTCTGAATCTCCCATCATTGCTGAAGATCCCTTGATAAGAATAGAAGAACGTAAGAAATGAGAGCAGCTTCTCCAGCTTAGCTTGTACTTCAATAAGATCATGGCTGGTCTGATTGTGGTTCCTGCCGATCCCCCACATATCCTCGGCTCCCTTGCTGATCAAAAACCTGACTAACCCAGCCTTGAAAATATTAATGGCCCAGTCTCCACTGCTCTCTGGGGTAAACTATTCAATGATAAATTACCCTCGGAGATAAAAATTCTGCCTTGACGCCATATTAATTGGGAGACCCAGGGCAGGAATCTCCGAGTCCGTGCCGAAATCGCGATCGGCGCGGAGGCGGAGAATGGGCGTTGACGCCAAAATCCGGCACGACGCCACTCCCGCCATTCTCCGGTCCCCCGCGGCGCGGGTAGGGGGCCATTGACAGAGACTCCCGCGGCGATTCTGCGAGGACAACTGGCCGAGTTCCCGACGTGTTTTGTCTGTCGGGAATGGCCGGCGGTAGCTGCGGACTCAGTCCACAGCCGTCCTGGTTGGGGGGTGGGGGAGGGGGGAAGTCGGGGGGGATCCTTCACCTGGGGGGATAACCTCACTGATGGTCAGGTTTGCGATCGGGCAGAACGATCCGCGGCGGGGGGGACCTACATTCCTGGTGTCACTCCGCGGGCTTAGTCCGCCATGTCGCACAGGGCCAGAGCTGCGAGAAGCACTCCAGGGCCCTACTAGCCCTCTGCAAATTGAAGAATCACTCAGGACTTTCTTAAGGAAAGTCCTGAGTGAAACGCCCGCGTTTTGATGCTGACGTGGGGGCATAGCCCCATCATTGGAGAATCCCGCCCGGCAATATTTTCAAACTGTCCCCTCGTTCGCGATTGCCCCATGAAAGGAAATATCCTCTCAGCATCTACCCTGTCAAGCCCCCTTAAAGAAGTTCAAGTCCTCCTTCATGCCAGGCACTTCTTTATCCCCCCCTCATTAGTTCTTCGTTCTCCACAAATGTTTGCCTCAATCTCCTATCTGGAGCAACCTCGTGCAATACCGTTTAAAACTCATTGTTGGCACTACCTAAGTTTCTGCCTCCTTTTTAACCTTGGCACCGTCCTACAATCTGACTCTTGTCTCAATGCAAATTTATCAATTAAGAGACTGCTAAATGGCTTGCACTACTGCTGCTTCTGTTTTGTCCCCCATTGATACATTTTTGGGTGTGTGGTGCCACATGATGGTAATTAGGTTTGGCTACGATTGACCGTAGTCATATCATTGGGAAGGTATCAGAGGGCTTCATCCTGATGTGTTGCCCAGTTTAGTGCTCCAATGAATACTGGATGTCAATGACCAAAAGGTGTGCCTTTCAAAACCTTGATAGTCCGATGTGTCATGTCTGAAACCCAAGCAAAGAAGAAAAGAATAGAAAGATTTGCAGTTGTGCAGTGCGTATCCCTCAGGATCCCCAAAATGCTTTATCAAATATTTTTGAAGTATGGTCACTGTTCTAATATAAAATGTCAATTCCCATATGGTAATCACCATATAATCTGACATTTCAGGATGATAGTTGAGAGATAAATATTGACCAGTACATAGTGGAGAGATCTACTGCATTTCATGGAATCATAGAATACCGACACTGCCCATTCAGCCCATTGAATCTGCACTGACCCTCTGAAAGAACACCCTGCCCCGGCCCACTCGCCCACCCTATCCCCTTAACCCTGCAGCCCCAACTAACCTTTGGACACAAAGGGGCAATTTAGCATGGCCAATCCAACTAACCTGCACATCGTTGGACTGTGGAACGAAACCAGAGCAGCCAGAGGAAACCCACGCAGACACGGGGAAAAGGATTGTCAGCCAAGGTCGGAATCGATCCTGGGTCCCTGGTGTTGTGAGGCAAAAATGCAGCACCATACCTCTCTTTGAAATTGCCATTTCTTTGAAATAGTCTCATGGGATCTTTTACATCCACCTTATGGCCTTCATTGTCATTCCTCAGATAATGAAGTCCAGGTTAGGTGGATTGGCCATGATAAATTGCACTTAGTGTCCAAAATTGCCCTTAGTGTTGGGTGGGGTTACTGGGTTATGGGGATAGGGTGTAGGCGTTGACCTTAGGTAGGGTGCTCTTTCAAGAGCCGGTGCAGACACGATGGGCCGAATGGCCTCCTTCTGCACTGTAAATTCTATGATGTCCAACTGCAGCAAGACCTGGACAATATCCAGGCTTGGGCTGACAAGTGGCAAGTGCCAGGCAATGACCATCTCCTAAAAGAGAAGTCCTAACATTGGCATTCAGTGGCATTACCATTGCTGAATCCCCCACAATCAACATCCTGGGATTACCATTTATCAGAAACTGAACTCCACCATCTATAAGGCACAAGTCAGAAGTGTAATGGAATACTCTCCACTTTCCTGGATGAGTGCAGCTCCAAGAACACTCAAGAGGTTCGACACCATCCAGGACAAAGCAGCCCACTTGATGCTACAGACATTCTACAAACATTCAATCCCTCCATCACCGATGAACAACAGCAGCCATGTGTGCTATCTACAAGATGCATTGTAGGAACTTGCCAATGCTCCTCAGGCAGCACCTTCCAAAACCGCGAACACTACCATCTAGAAGGACAAGAACTGCAGATACCTGGAAACCCCACTACCTGGAAGTTCCCCTCTAAGTCAGTCACCATCCTGACTTGGAAATATATCACCATTCCTTCACTGTCACTTGGTCATAATCCTGGAACCCATTCCCTAACGGCACTGTGGGTGTACCCACTCCTCAGGGACTGCAGCGGTTCAAGAAAGCAACTTACCACCGCCTTCTGAAGGGCAATTAGGAATGGGCAATAAATGCTGGCCGTGCCAGCGAAGCACACATCCTATAAATGAATACAAAAAGGCGGGCCCTCAGATTAACATCTGATCCAGAAGACAGCACCTCCGAAAAGTATGGAACTTTCTCAGTGCTGCATTGGGAGTATCTGGCTGGATTATGTGCTGGAGCTGGGTGTGGACGCACTACCTTCCAACTCAGAAATGAAATCGGTACCCATTGAGCTATGGCTGACTCCGAAAACAAATTCCTTAAAATAATTTGAAATCTATTTTCTTTTTATTTGCTGTGCGTCGACAGAAAATCGCTCTCTTTCTTTATTAAGTGTGGTTTTGCCGGCTCTTCGGAGTGCTCCGCACAGTCCTTCACACTCAGCAATGCATTGAACTTTTGATAAGCTTGGTGAAGGTCTCAGCTGGAAGATGGGCAATAAACCTCGGTGTACAAGTGTGTTTTATACTTCAAAAGAAAAGCGAACCAGTGTGCATTTGAAAACTGGAGAATCAAAGGAGAGTTTAAAGCCGTCAGCTCTTCTGATGCCTTCAATCTTGTGTGCCCGCCACCAGACATTTTATTTAATGCATCATTAGCACCAATCAAAATTGGATCTTCAGAGACCAATGTGATGCATTAAAAAGAGTCATGTAAGTTTTCAAAAGCTTTGAAAGAAATTTGTTAAAGGACTAAATTTTGAAGAGCCGCATCTCCATCTAAAACATAACATAAAGGGCGGCACGGTAGCATAGTGGGTAGCACTGTTTCTTCACAGCTCCAGGGTCCCAGGTTCGATTTCCGGCTTGGGTCACTGTCTGTGTGGAGTCTGCACGTTTTCCCCGTGTCTGCGAGGGTTTCCCTCTGCGTGGGTTTCCGTCGGGTGCTCCGGTTTCCTCCCCCAGTCCAAAGATTTACAGGTTAGGTGCATTGGCCATGATAAATTGTCCTTCGTGTCCAAAAAGGGTAGGTGGGGTTAAGGTTGCGGGAATAGGGTGGAGGTGCGTGCTTGGGTAGGGTGCTCTTTCCAAGGGCAGGTGCAGACCCAATGGGCCGAATGGCCTTCTTCTGCATTGTACATTCTATGATATCAGCATTGAAGATGTGGGAGAAGAGTAAGGGCAAGGTTTTCCAGCCATTCCAGCTGAAGAATCTTACAGTCGCACCGAAGGCGACCTCCTGCAGCGGGCTCCCTGGTAGTGCAGTGGGCGAGCCATGCAAAACGGCATAGACTCCGGGAGGACTGGAAGATCCTGCCAGAGGTGAATGGTGAGCTGCCTCCATCACTGGGAATCACGCTGTGAAAGGGCTGGAAAATCCATCCTCAGTCTTTTCATATCTCTGTTTCATATACTGGAGGCAATTCAAAGAATTTTCACCAAGGTTGATCCCTGGGGTGAAGGGGTTGCCTCATGAGGGAAGGATGAATAAGTTAAGCCGAGACCCATAGGAATTCAGAAGAATGCGAGGCAATCTTATTGAAACAGAGTAGATTCTGAGGGGGCTTGATGGAGTCGATGGTGAGATCATGTTTCCCCTCGAAGGGGGATCTAAAACTGGGGGGCGCAGCTTAAAATAAGGGGTCTCACATTTCAGACAGAGATGAGGAGGGATTTCTTTTCTCAGAATTCAGCTTTGGAATTTTTCATCCCATTGAGGAGTGGAGTCTAGTTCATTAAGTATGTTTAAGGCTGAGATAGACAGATTTTTCCATCAGTAAGGGAATCAAGGGTTATGGGGGGGTGTTGCTAATAGTAACCACAAACTGCGAGTATGTTTCTTGTATTGACCAAATGACCACACGACCAGTATGTTACGTCAAAAGACAGTTTATTATTAAACACAAGACTTATCTCGATGTGCAATGATACACGCGGCTATGCATTAAACTATACCTATCAACTAAGATGAATTTTACTTAACTTCTGGATGACCGGCTCTGTGCCGGTAGATAAGGCCTTTATCTGAGTCCTCACGTGGGTCGGCTTGAAATCGTCAGATTTGTCTCGGCTGCGGCTCTTTTCTCTCAGGTAGTGATCGCGGGTATTGAACTTGGCTGGTCATTATGCTGGAGTTGGTGTGGGCACAGGCCGGTCCCAAAAGTGACCGATCCCTAGTTGCACAGTGCCTCTTATCCTCCTTTTTCGCTCCCTTTTGGGCGGTGCTAACTCAGGATCCAATGGATCGATAGGGTATCGATCACCCTAATCAATTCTGGCCAATTAGGGGCAGGTACCTCGATGGCTGGGCGGGTCCTAGTTACCATTGTCCCAAGTACATATGCCTTTCCAAATAAGGGGAAGCAGCGCCGGTGAGTCTGCTACTGTTCTATTGTCCTTGGGAAATCAGTGATTGACCTTTAATAGGTGCAAGTTTCAGTTCGGTCTGGTTTTCCTTTGCACAATACACAGGGCTGTGTACTGCCTGTGTCCCAACTTGACCAAAATTCCCATTATCCTTTGCGGGTGGCCATTTTAGATGGCCACAGGGGCGGGCAGGAAAGTGCAAATGAGGCAACAGTCAGATCAGCGTTGGTGGTGGAGAAGGCTTGAGGGACCAAATGGTCAGAAGAGGATGAGAAAAAAGGGCAGGAGTAGGCCGTGAGGCCCATCCAGGCTGTCCCATCATTCGAAATGACCGTAGCTTCAACCCCACTTTCCCGCTTGCTCCCAATATACCAACATTCCCTCCGAAACCAAAAATCTGTCTGTCCCAGCCTGAAATATATTCAGCAATGGAGCATCCATGTCCCTGGAGAATTCAAAATCTGTACGGGCCTTTGAGTGAAGAAATGTCTCGTCCTCTCAACCTAAAAGGATAGGCCGCCGAGGCTGTGGGGCCGATTTAACAGAAATAAAACAGAGTCCTCTGTCAGCCGCTTGGAGCACCAAGAAAGACCACGCTATTAAACGGGACTCTGCTTAAGTTCCGGGCCTTGGCGAAGAACGCGGTGTGTGGGGGGGAGAGGGGGTGGGGTGGGGGGGGAAGAGAGATTTTAACCTCCCTGTCCCGCGGAAACCAGGCAGTTAAAAACTGCTGCCTGGGCGACTCAACCGCTGACGTCCAACTTTGCTCCGTGAGTAACGTTCATGCCCCCGCTGTCCTCAGCCTCCACCACACACAAACAGACAAATTAGGAGCAGGCAGGAGGCCATTCGGCCCCTCAAGTCTGCTTCACTGTTTGATAAGATCACGGCTGACCTGAGTGTGGTCCCAACTCTTCTTCCCAATCGGCCCACAAAGCAACGGGGTAACTCGCCTGACAGTCTGTTTTTAAATGATCTCGGTGGAGGGGTAAAGTTTGGCCGGGAGGCCGGAGACAAATTTCCTGCTCTTTTTCGGAACTGTGGCCGTGGGATCTTTTGCATTCACCTGAGAAGGCGGATGGGGCCTCTCTCACCTGAAAGGCAGCAGCTCAGACAGTGTAGCACTCGATTGGAATATTAGCTGAGATTTTGTGCTGGGGCCTTGTCCAGACATTTGCTTTCTTGTGGAACGCGGGGATAATCGCTGACTATGGCCTCTGAAATACTGAGCCGCAAGTCCCTGATGGCGAATGGCTGGCTTCTTTAATTGGCCATTGAGGAATGGGGCAGCCTGGCTGGCTTGTGTTCATTTTAAAAGGCTCATTTTTGTTTTCCTTTCCCCTCTGCAGAATTTCTACAAAGACATCGACCGAGAGGAAATGTACATACGGTGAGTGTGCAGTGCACTGATCTTCAATCTATCGAGACCTTTCGGTATGAGTGGGTCCCAAACTCCTGCTGTCCTCACACCCTACTTTGAGAGTATGCCCTATGACTCCACTCCAATCTTGCACCTTTCACAAGCACAGGATTCCCCAAAGCTTTTGGATGCTACACTCAACGTTAGCACATCTCATGTGCAAAGGTGTCGCGTGTAATTACACAGAATTACATCAAATTACTTCTAATTACATAGAATTACATCCAATTACATTGATTTTACAGTGCAGAAACAGGCCATTTGGCCCTTTTATCTCTGGTGGTATTTATGCTCCAATCGACCTTCCTCTCAAATATTTCACCTCACTCGATTAACACCCTTCTACTCCACTCCCCCTCAAGTCCTTACCTAGCTTCTCCCTAAATGTGCAATTCATCTCAACCACACCACGTGGTAGTGAGTAACACATTCTCACCACTCTCGAGGTAATAAGGTTTCTCCTACCATTCCTTCATGAATTTATTAGAGACTGTCTTATATTTCTGGCTCTGTGTTTTTCTTGCCCAAAATGTGGAAACTGATTGTGACCTATTGAACCTTTCGCACATTTAAGGGTCTCTATTTAGACCTCTGGACTTTGTCATAGGAAAAGAATCCCTATCCTACTCACTGTTTGCTGATGGATACACCCTCTCTGTCCTGGAGTTATCCCCATAAGTTCTGAAAGGTAGAACATAGACTCCACACAGTGCAGAAGAAGGCCATTTAGTCTGCTCCAACCCTCTGAAAGAGCACCCTACCTAGGCCGACTGCCCCGCCCTATCCCCGTAACCCCATAACCCCAACAAACCTGCACATCTTTGGACACGAAAGAGCAATTTAGCATGGCCAATCCAACAAACTTGCATATCTATGGACTGTGGGAGCACCCGGAGCAAACCCACGTAGACACGGGGAGAAAGTGCAAAATCCTCACACACAGTCACCCAAGGCCGGAATTGAACCCTGCCGCTGTGAGGCAGCAGTGTGCCACCATGCTGTAAAGATCACATGGTTGTGGGGGGTATAAGAGAGAGGTTTGGGCAGGATATTGGGTGGCCAGGGAAGAAGTGTTTAACCATGCTGCTCTGGCTACCATAGTGTGCAAAGGATACGCTTGATGGTCTTGTTCTTTCTGAGAGTCTTGTATGCTCATATTCCTTGTTTACACTTTCTCCAGTGCTTCTATATCCATTCCAGGGAGCAGAATGGTGTTGTGCTGAATTAGTCATGCAGAGGCCCAGGCTAACACCCTGAGGACACAGGTTCAAATCCCACCATGACAATTGGCGTAATTTGAATTCAATTAATTAAAGAATTCAGTTATTTTAATAAAACATCCGGCATTAAAGTAATGGTTATCAGTAATGGTGCCACAAACTATGATCGAGGCGTTCAATAGGGCATTGGATTATTATCAGAAAAGGAAGAATGCGCAGGATTATGGAGAGAAGGGGGCATTCTGGAGGGGGAGGGTGAACAGCCAGTGGTTGTGATACACACTGGTACAAATGACATAGGTAAAAAAAAAAGGGATGTGATCCCAAAAGCAAATATGGGGAGATAGGAAGTAAGTTGAAAAGTAGGATCTTCAAAGTAGTGATCTCAGGATTTTTACCAGTACCACATGCCAGTCACAGTAGAAATAAGGAAGAGGCAGTGAGACCTCAAAGGAGACAATGAGACCTCAGAGGAGGCAATGAAGACCTCAGAGGAGACAATGAGACCTCAGAGGAGGCAATGAGACCTCAGGGAAGGCAACGAAGACCTCAGAGGAGGCAATGAAGACCTCAGAGGAGACAATGAGACCTCAGAGGAGGCAATGAGACCTCAGGGGAGGCAATGAGACCTCAGAGGAGGCAATGAAGACCTCAGATCGGAGGCAATAAGACCTCAGAGAAGGCAATGAAGACCTCAGATCGGAGGCAATAGAAGACCACAGAAGGAGGGCACTGAAAGACCCAGAAAAGGGGAATGAAAGACACTAAATGACCAAATGAAGGACAACAAGAGAATTGCAGAGTGGAAACAAAACAACACTTCATCTGAGACAGGCCCGGTCAATAGTGAAGCCAAAAGGGTTTGACTGAAGTTAAGACAAGCTGAAATGAAGGCTCCATTTGTGAAAAGTGAAGTCCAGTAAGGACAAAAGAAACTAGGAACTGTTGAACATAAAGAAGAATCAGCAAAAATAATTAAAGCTCGAGAGAAGATATTAAAACAAGATGAGATGAGATGAATGACAGCAAATTGGAGAATAAAAAATTAACAAAATGGAGTTAAGAAGAAGACATGAATGAGACAATGGAGAATAATCTGAACTCCATGGACAAAAAAAACAACTAAAAAATAAGTATAAGTCCAGTGAAGAATTGAATTGGGAGAATGAGAGTTTGAAGAAGAGAAGACCTCCCCGAAGTAGTTGGCCTTGGAGAAACCCCCCTAACTACATTGCAAGGGCCCCAGGCCTGACCCTCTGAAGTGCCAACCTGGCATTTGGGCACCCTACCCTGGCAACCTGGAACCCTGGCAATGACCCTGGCACGCTGGCAAAGCCACCCAAGTCCCCTAGCAGTGCCAGCTGACAGTACCCAGGTGCAGGGGGAGTGCCAGGATGCCATTTTGCCCTGTACCCAACAACTCGGGGGTCTCCAATGGCCTGGGAGACCCCTCCAGGTGCCATTATGCCTGGTCCATGTGACTGCATGCATTATTAAAAAAATGATATTAAGTGCACAATATGACATGGTGTCATGATCCGATACTTCGGCAGTGGATCAAGTTGGATCCCGGAATTATTGTCCCTGAGACAGGGCCCCTGTCGTACCAAGTGGATGTGGAGGGACACGTGGATCATTTGAGGAGTAGAGAGACACTCCAGCAGTCAGCGTTGCCACCAGAAAATGTTTCTGAAACTACAAGTACTGGCCGGGGAAAGGATTGGACCACTTAAGGACGGGGGGGTGGGGGGGGGGGGGGGGGGGGGGCGCGCGCAATCTATGTGTTGAGCCAGAGGAAATGGATGAAGTACTAAATGAGTACTTTGCAACAGTGTTCACTAAAGAAAGGGACTTTGTGGAAGATGATTCTTGGTTAGGATGTGTGGACAGTCTGGATCATGTTCACATTGAAAAGGAGGAGGTACTGGGTCTTTTAAATGATATTAAGGTAGATCAGACTCCTGGGCCGGATGGGATTTATCCCAGAATATTGAGGGAAGCAAGGGAGGAAATTGCTGGGGCCTTGACTGTCATCTTTGTATCCTCATTGGCTACTGGTGAGATCCCAGAGTACTGGAGAATAGCTAATGTCGTCCCGCTGTTTAAGAAAGGTAGCAGGGATAATCCTTGAAACTGTAGATATGTGAGCCGCACATCGGTAGTGTTAAGCTCCAAGGTTTAGAGAACCCCAAAGTGTATCATGGTCCCTTAACTTTGAATTTATTGTGGTTATGGGGAGCACATGGGCCTGCCTTTCAGGTGTTATTCAACCGAGTGTTACAGCACTTTTAAATTAAAACAATGTTTATTCATTAAACCAGTTAACACTTTATAAACCCACAGTACACATCTTAACAACTATCAACACCAATAAATCCCCAAAGAACACAGCACTCTATAGATAACCCTTGATAAATTCCCAAACAACATCCATAAGACTTTAAAAAAACTTTTAACAGGAGCACATCAGGTTTAAATTCACTACTGAGAACAGATATAACTCTGAATTCACCAAATGATCAAGAAATGAAATGGAATGAAAATTGCTTATTGTCACAAGTAGGCTTCAAATGAAGTTACTGTCAAAAGCCCCTAGTCACCACATTCTGCGCCTGTTCGTGGAGGCTGGTACGGGATAGTTTTTACATGGCAGAGCGAACAACATTACACATTCTGTGGCTGGCTGCAGCTCCAACACTGAAATGAAACCAGAAAAACACAGACACACCCAAGCTTTTCTCAAAGTGAAACTAAAAGCTGACAGACAGCCGAGTTCCACCCACACTCTGACATCGCTGCAGCTCTCCAATAAACACCCATTTCTTAAAGGTGCACCCAGTACAGCCAATCAATAAAAAACACCCATTTCTTAAAGTACTCTCACATTACAGTAGTATGTAAATTATTGGAGAGAATTCTCAGTGACAGGATTTGTACTAATTTGGAAACAAATGGACTCATAAGCGATAGACAGCATGGTTTTGTCAAGGGGAGGTCATGCCTCATAAACTTGATCGTGTTTTTTGAGGAGGTGACAACGATGATTGATGAGCGGAGGGTGGTGGATGTTGTTTACATGGACTTCAGTAAAGCCTTTGACAAGGTACCTCATAAGAACATAAGTAAATAAGAACATAAGAACTCGGAGGAGGAGGAGGCCATCTGGCCCCTCGAACCAGATCCGCCATTCAAGGAGATCATGGCTGATCTTTTGTGGACTCAGCTCCACTTTCCGGCCCAAACACCATAACCCTTAATCCCTTCATTCTTCAAAAAACTATCTATCTTTATCTTAAAAACATTTAGTGAAGGAGCCTCAACTGCTTCACTGGGCAAGGAATTCCATAGATACACAACACTTTGGGTGAAGAAGTTCCTCCTAAGCTCAGTCCTAAATCTACTTTCCCCTTATTTTGAGGCTATGCCCCCTAGTTCTGCTTTCACTCGCCAGTGGAAACAACCTGCCAGCATCTATCCTTTCTATTCCTTTCATAATTTTATAAGTTTCTAAAAGATCGCCCCGCATCCTTCTAAATTCCAATGAGTACAGTCCCAGTCTACTCAACCTCTCCTCATAATCCAACACCTTCAGCTCTGGGATTAACCTAGTGAATCTCCTCTGCACACCCTTCAGCGGCAGTACGTCCTTTCTTAGGTACGGAAACTGAACACAATACTCCAGGTGTGGCCTCACAAACACCTTATACAAATGCAGAATAACCTCCCTAGTCTTAAACTCCATACCTCTAGCAATGAAGGACAAAACTCCATTTGCCTTCTTAATCAACTGTTGTACCTGTAAACCAACTTTTTTGCCACTCATGCACTAGCACACCCAGGTCTCTCTGCACAGCAGCATGTTTTAATATTTTATTATTTAAATAATAATCCCTTTTGCTGTTATTCCTACCAAAATGGATAACCTCACATTTGTCAACATTATATTCCATCTGCCAGACCCTAGCCCATTCACTTAACCTATCCAAATACCTCGCAGACTTCTGGTATCCTCTGCACTTTTTGCTTCACCACTCATCTTCGTGTCGTCTGCAAACTTGGACACATTGCACTTGGTCCCCAACTCCAAATCATCTATGTAAATTGTGAACAATTGTGGGCCCAACACTGACCCCTGAGGGACACCACTAGCTACTGATTGCCAACCAGGGAAATACCCATTAATCCCCACTCTTTGCTTCCTGTTAATTAGCCAATCCTCTATCCATGCTACTACTTTACCCTTAATGCCATGCATCTCTATCTTATGCAGCAACCTTTTGTGTGGCACCTTGTCAAAAGCTTTCTGGAAATCTAGATATACCACATCCATTGGCTACCAGTTATCTATTGCACTGGTCCTCAAAAAATTCCACTAAATTATTTTGGCATGACCTGCCCTTTATGAACCCATGCTGCGTCTCCCCAATGGGACAATTTCCATCCAGATTTCTTCCTTGATGATAGATCCAACATTTTCCCTACTACTGAAGTTAAGCTAACTGGCCTATAATTACCCGCTTTCTGCCTACATCCTTTTTTAAATAGTGGTGTCACGTTTGCTAATTTCCAACCCGCTGGGACCACCCCAGAGTCTAGTGAATTTGGGTAAATTATCACTAATCCATTTGCAATTTCCCTAGCCATCTCTTTTAGCACTCTGGGATGCATTCCATCAGGGCCAGGAGACTTGTCTACCTTTAGCCCCATTAGCTTGCCCATCACTACCTCCTTAGTGATAACATTCCTCTCAAGGTCCTCACCTGTCATAGCCTCATTTCCATCAGTCACGGGCATGTTATTTGTGTCTTCCGCTGTGAAGACCGGCCCATAATACCTGTTCCGTTCCTCAGCCATTTCCTCATCTCCCATTATGAAATCTCCCTTCTCATCCTCTAAAGGACCAATACTTACCTTAGCCACTCTTTTTTGTTTTATATATTTGTAGAAACTTTTACTATCTGTTTTTATATTCTGAGCAAGTTTACTTTCATAATCTATTTTACTCTTCTTTATAGCTTTTTTAGTAGAGATTTCCAGTCCTCTAGTCTCCCACTAATTTTTGCCACTTTGTATGCTTTTTCCTTCAATTTGATACTCTCCCTTATTTCCTTAGATATCATGGTCGATTTTCCCTCTTTCTACCATACTTCCTTTTTGTTGGTATAAACCTTTGCTGAGCACTGTGAAAAATCACTTGGAAGGTTCTCCACTGTTCCTCAACTGTTTCACCATCAAGTCTTTGCTCCCAGTCTAGCTCTTCTCTCATCTCATTGTCATCTCCTTTGTTTAAGCACAAAACACTAGTGTTTTATTTTACCTTCTCACCCTTCATCTGTATTTTAAATTCCACCATATTGTGATCGCTCCTTCCGAGAGGATCCCTAACTATGAGATCATTAATCAATCCTGTCTCATTACACAGGACCAGATCTAGTACCGCTTGTTCCCTCGTAGGTTCCAATACATACTGTTCCAGGAAACTATCATGGATACATTCTATAAATCCTCCTCAAGGCTGCCTTGACCGACCTGGTTAAACCAATCGGCATGTAGATTAAAATCCCCCATGATAACTGCTGTACCATTTCTACATGCATCCGTTAGTTCTTTGTTTATTGCCTGCCCCACCATAATGTTACTATCTCATAGCAGACTGGTACAAAAGGTGAAGTCACACAGGACCAGAGGTGAGGTGGTAAGATGGATTCAGAAGGTCACAGAAGACAAAGGGTAGCAGTAGATGGGTGTTTTTCTGAATGGAAGGTTGTGACTAATGGTGATCCGCAGGGATCTGTGCTTGGGCCTCTGTTGTTTGTAGTGTAGATCAATGATTTGGAAGAAAATGTTGCTGGTCTGATTTGTAAGTTTGCGGATGACACCAAGATTGGTGGAGTGGCGATAATGTTGAGGATTGTCAGAAGATACAGCAGGACATACATTGATAGGAGACTTGGGCAGGGAAATGGAAAATGGAGTTTAATCCGGACAAATATGAGGTAATGCATTTTGGTAGGTCTAGCATAGAGGGGAAATATACCGTAAGTGGTAAAACTCTTAGGAATAGAGACAGATCTGGGCATGCAGGTCCACAGATCTTTGAAGGTGGCGACACAAGTGGACAGGTTAGTCGAGAAAGCATTTGGAATGCTTGCCTTCATTGGATGGGGCATCGAGTATAAAAACTGGCAAGTCATGCTACAGTTGTGTAGAACCTTGGTAAAGCCACACTTGGAATATTGCACACAATTCTGATTGCCACAAGACCAGAAGGATGTGGAGGCTTTGGAGAGGGTGCAGAGGAGGTTTACCAGGATGTTGCCTGGTCTGGAGGGTGTTAGCTATGCGGAGAGGCTGAATAGACTCGGACTGCTTTCATTAGAAAGACTGAGGTTGAGGAATGACCTGATAGAGTTCTACAAGTTTAAGCGCCGTGGGGCATAGTTTAGAGGAGATGTGCGAAGCATGTGTTTTACGCAGAGGGTGGTGAGTGCCTGTAACATGTTGCCAGGGGAGGTTGTGGAAGCAGATACATTAACGGCATTCAAAAGGCATCTTGACAAACACATGTACAGGATGGGTACAGAGGGATATGGCACAAGGAAGTGCTGAGGATTTTGGTAAAGGTTGGTATCATGACCGGTACAGGATTGGAGGGCCGAAGTGCCTGTTTCTGTGCTGTAATGTTCTTTGTTCTTTGTTGTTCTTTGAAGTTCCTCCTCGACCTGCCTCAGGAGAGGTACCTGTTACTGCTTCCTGTTAATGTTGATCCTGTGGAAGCATCTCAGACTACAGAATTCCACCATTCTACAAGAAACAGAAAACCCCCTCAAAGACTCGGTTCATAATTGTCCAACTCCTGTGCATAATGTTTAATTAGAATTCAGGACTGATTAACTTAGTTACGAAAGAGTGTATAAATGTGTTAAAGGGGAGGGATGTGGTGATTGTTCCTTTAAGACAACACAGGAGAGTCAGGGTCTCCTGGCTTAGGGGACCAATTAGGACTGATGGTGGGTAATCTCTGCAAGGGGTGAAGTCCCCTCTTAGGCAGGAGACATCTGGAGGATTTTGATTTGATTTGATTTATTGTTGTCACATGTATTAGTATACAGTGAAAAGTGTTGTTTCTTGCATGCTATACAGTCAACGCATACTGGACTTAGGGAAGGAAGGAGAGACTACAGAATTTAATGTTCCAGTCATAACTGGGATGTAGAGAAAAGATCAACTTAATACGAGGTAGGTCCATTCAAAAGTCTGATGGCAGCAGGGAAGAAGCTGTTCCTGAGTTGGTTGGTACGTGACCTCAAACTTTTGTATCTTTCTCCTGACGGAAGAAGGTGGAAGGGGTCCTTAATTATGCTGGTTGCCTTTCCGAGGCAGCGGGAATTATAGATAGAGTCCACATGGACATTGACCCAGGGCCGGGATTGAACCTGGTTCCTTGGTGCCCTGAGGCAGCAGTGCTAACCTCTGCACCACCATGCTGCCCGTGAGGCAGCAGTGCTAACCACTGTGTTACTATGCCACCCATGAAGCCTGTGAAAGCACACTATTACAGTAACTGTAATGATATGTATATATGTGTACAAGTAAAGGGTTAATGATTACATCTCAGTGTAATACAAACACTAGAGGGCACCACCAGTTCCCAGTATAAATATCAGATCTCGGAATCTTGGGTAGTCAGTTAAATGTTAGCAAGAGAGAGAGATAGATCACAGCATAGTTAAGACTAGAAAGAAGTAGTACATGTAGTTCATTAGTTATTACTTAATCATAGATTACTTTATTAATAGTTACAGTTCTGTGGAGTGTGCAAACTCAATATAATTTAATCATTATTCAATAAATCAGTTTTGTTTTAAGTTAAAGATCAGTGGTTTCTTCATAATCACACCATCAGACCTTTCTAGATTACAAAGCAAAGAGTAATGATACATTACCAAAGAGTAATATAACAGTAACTAAATGTAATATCTGCAAAATTGCAGATGACCCAAACTGGGTGGGCTGGTGAGCTATGAGGAGGATACAGAGATCCTTCAGTGTGATTTGGACAAGTTGAGTGAGTGGGCAAATGAATGGCAGATGCAGTATAATGTAGATAAATGTGAATCATCCGTTTTGGTTGCAAAAACAGGAAGGCATATTTTTATCTGAATGGCTATGGTGTGGGAGATGGGAATGTGCAACGAGGCCTGGGTGTCCTCGTACACCAGTCACTGAAGGTAAGCATACAGGTGCAGCAAGCGGCGAAGAAGGCAAATGGTACGTTGGCCTTCATTGCGAGAGGATTCGAGTACAGGAGCAGGGATGTCTTGCTCCAGTTATACAAGGCCTTGGTGAGGCCACACCTGGAATACTGTGTGCTGTTTTGGTCTCCTTATGTGTGGAAGAATGTTCTTGCTGGAGAGTGAGTGCAGAGAAGGTTTACCAGACTGACTCCTGGGATGGTGGAACTAACCAACGAGGAAAGATTTAGTCGGAGAGGATTATATTTGCTGCATTAGAGGAACGAGGGTGGGTCTCATAGAAACTTATAACATTCTAACAGGACTAGACAGGGTAGATACAAGAAAGTTGCTCTCGATGGTTGGGGTGTCCAGAACCAGGGGTCACAGTCTAAGGATTATGAGGTAAACCATTTAGGACTGAGACATGGAGAAATTTCTTCACCCAGAGAATGGTGAGCCTGTGGAATTCTACACCACAGGAAGCATTTGAAGCCAAAAAATGCTTTCAAGAAGCAGTTCGATATAGTTCTCGGGCTAAAGAGATCAAAGTGTACGTGCTGTAGCCATTCTACTGTTCTGGGAATTCAAAATTCGGATTCATGTGTCCAGATCCCTCCAGGACCTCGTCCTTCACAACCTCTGCAACCTCACTTGTCCCCATAATTTATGAGAAAGCGATGTTTCTCCCACTCTGGCCTTTTCTAAATCTCCGGTTTCAATCGCCCCACCACTGGAGACCGTATTTTCAACTGCCTCAGCACTTAAGTGATGGACTTCACTGCCTAAATCCCTTTCTATCAACCTCTGTCCTCTTTTAAGACCCTCTTAAACCCTGTCCTTTTGATCAAGCTTCTGGGCACCTGCCCTAGTATCTCCTGATCAGGCTCAGGGTCTGATTTTATCTGATTACACTCCTGTAATTTTACTCCTGGGACATTTTACAACATTCATGGTGCTATATAAATGCAAGTTGTCATGATGTTTTCCGAGACCGTGAATATTGGCAAGATAGTTGACTGCAGGAAGGAATGAGAGTTAATATTATTCCCACTCTACATGCACACATGTGTCCTTTCCAAAAAGTGTCATTGCTGATTTTTCTTCCTTGCACAAATGGCCTCGAGATGAATAGTGGTTCCCCATCTCTACCCATCGATCACTCAGTACAGACTAGTGATCGAACATAGAACTTAAATAGTAGAGTGCAAGAGAGAGAATATCACACTGAACTTGTGGGCAGACTTCACCTTGATCATTGTGTCAGGTTATGATCACGTAGAACTAGGGTTTTTGTTTATTCTTTTGTGAAATGTGAAGATCGTTGGCATGACCTTGCCATTCCTAATTTCCCTTGAAATGAGCGCACGCTAAGCCATTTCAGAGGGCAGTTAAGGGACAGTCACATTGCCATGGGTCAAGAGTCACTTGGAGGCCAGACTGGATAAGGATGGCAGATTTCTTTCCCTCAGGGGAAGCAGATGGTTTTTTTTTTAGCAGCAATCAATGGTCATTTCATGTTCGCTATTACTGAGAATGACTTTGTAGTCCAGGGTTTTTTATTGAATTTAAATTCTACTAGCTGCCACGGTGAGATTTGAACCCTACCACCCCCTCTCCCTGCCTCACTCCCCCTCAAAAGATTAGTCTTGGATTAGGACCAATGGCCATTCTCGCTATCACACACCCTAGCAGAGAAAATGTCTAAATTCAGACACACCGTAGCAGAGAAAATGTCTAAATTCAGACACACCGTAGCAGAGAAAATGTCTAAATTCAGAAGTTCTTCGATAGTATGAGAAAGAAGAAATCGCTTCCATTGGTTGGAGGGTCGGTGATCAAAGGACACAGGTTGGAAATAATTAGCAAAAAGAGTGAAGCGGAGACGAGGAGTTTTTCTTTGAAGTAGTAAGTGTTAATGAGCTGGAACACACTGCCTTAAAGAGCGCTGGTAGCCGATTCAGAATTAACTTTCTGAAGGGAATTCGACATATATTTGAAAATGAGAAACCTGCTGCTGGTTAGCACTGATGCCTCACAGCGCCAGGGACCCGGGTTCAATTCTGACCTCTGTGTGGAGTTTGCACGTTCTCTCTGCGTCTGTGTAGGTTTTCTCCGGTTGCTCTGGTCTCCTCCCACAGTCCAAAGATGGACAGTTAAGGTGGATTGGGCATGATAAATTTCCCCTTAGGGTGGGGTTACAGGGCAGGGTTTGGGCCTAGGTAGGGTTGTCTTTTGAAGGGTCTGTGCAGACTTGATGGGCCGGATAGCCTCTTGCTGCATTGTAGGGATTCTATGAGAGTGGGAGAGCAGGGGAGTAAGCTACCTCAACAGTGGAACATGACGATCTGAATCCAAACTAGTCATAACCATGTTAAAGGCTGATGTTAGGTATGTCTCTTTCTCCAGAGAATGATCAATACATGTAATGAACTCTTGTTAATCTTGTTTGTGCACGAGGATAAATTTAGAAAATCCTCATTTTGTATTTTACCCATTGTTGATCGAGTTTGAGGACGGCGCTCCATTTCATTTCTGGGGCAGGAAAATTCCCGACTTGACAGACATGCTTCAGTTTAAAGGATTTCATTTGATCTAATTTTCGCGATAGTGAGGTGGCGGCTCAGATCGAGTCGGGCCCACCCGATCTTGGATGTCGATCTTGGGAGCTGATAGGCTGGGCGAGTGCTGAGGCACACTGGCTAGAAGGTTCTTTGGGATGTTTGTCTGAGTTGTTTTACAAGCTATTCAGCCCCTTATCCCTTACGCCACCCCACTCTTGGCTCTTAACTGCCCCTGAAATGGCTAGGCCACTCAGTTCAAAGCCAATCAGGGGTGGGAAGCACGTGCTGGCCCAATCAGCACTGCCCTCATCCCATGAATGAATATGTCAAATAAATATATAAAGTTGAACGATCAGAGAGTGAGTTGAGGAGAATTTGTTCTCATCCTCAGTGTGGTGGGGGTCCAGAACCCACTCATTGATAGGGTGGTAGAGGAAGAAACCCTCATCGCATTTAAGCAACTCGTGAATATGCATCTCGAATGGAGTAACTCATAGGACTACAGACCCAGAGCTGGAAAAGTGGGATTAGACTAGATAATTCCTCTCTATCTGGCGCAGATATTACAGGCCGAATGGCCTCCTTCTGACCGCTAAATGTTCTGTGGCCATTCTTTCTTTTAGGACTCTATTGGGGATTTCATGAGTGAGAAACTTAATGATGAAGGGCAGGGTTTCATAATCAGAGATGACAACGTTGAAGAAAGAAGGAGGTAAATGTGAACAATGCAACTCCTAATCCTTTCCGTCACCTCCGAATTGTGGATTTCCTCACCACCCTCAGTCTCTCTTTCCTCTTACTCCACCTTCGGAATCACCTGATGAAGGAGCTGCGCTCCGAAAGCTAATGATCCTAAATACACCGGTTAGACTTTAACCTGGGTGTTCATAGAATCATCATAGAATCATAAAATTTACAGTGCAGAAGGAGGCCATTTGGCCCATCGAGTCTGCACCGGCTCTTGGAAAGAGCACCCTACCCGAGATCAACACCTCCACCCTATCCCCATAACCCAGTAACTCCACCCAACATTAAGGGCAATTTTGGACACTAAGGGCAATTTATCATGGCCAATCCACCTAACCTGCACATCTTTGGACTGTGGGAGGAAACCTGAGCACCCGGAGGAAACCCACGCACACACGGGGAGGATGTGCAGACTCCACACAGACAGTGACCCAAGCTGGAATCGAACCTGGGACCCTGGAGCTGTGAAGCAATTGTGCTATCCACAATGCTGCCCATGGTAGCATTTTGTAAGACTTCTTCTGTGCCCACCCCAGTCCAACGCGGGCACCTCCACATCATGATCTCCTTCCTCTCACATTCTTGAGGGATTTTTAAACGTTGGCATCAGTTAAGTGCCTCTTTTTTTTCCCTCCAACCTCATTGTTATTTTACCAATGGGCCTCAGTCGAGCACCTCGATTCTCCTATTTAAACAATCCCTACTTAACATTGTGTCAAAAATACATTTTTAACGTCAGTCCTTAGTTTGGCTGCATCTCCTTTGATTCCATTTGCTCTGGTTTGATTGCCAAGGTGCTCCCAAATACCTGCCCATTCCCGAAAGACTTGCAAATGTTTTGCTTTCAAGTTTGGGGCTGGTTTAGCACAGTGGATTAAACAGCTGTCTCGTAATGCAGAACAAGGCCAGCAGCGCGGGTTCAATTCCCGTACCAGCCTCCCCGAACAGGCGCCGGAATGTGGCGACTGGGGGCTTTTCACAGTAACTTCATTGAAGCCTACTTGTGACAATAAGCGATTATTATTATTTACGCAGGTTCCTTTTGAAAGTTTTCTATTCAATCTCCATCCATTACGCTTTCAGGCTAGCGACTTGTCCTTCTGTGTCTCCTACATGGGCGAAAGATACCGTAAAAAGATAATAAATCCTGAAAGAACGATGGAGTAATTTATCTGTATTTTAATATGATGAGAGCACAGAAGGCTCATAGAATTGCACCCTTCTAATCCTTGTGCATAGAATTTTATAGCCTAGAAACAGGTGTTTATGCCCCACATGAGCCTCCTTCCATCTTCCCACCATATCAGCATATCCTTCTGTACAATTCTCCCTCATGTACTTACCCAGCTTCCTCTGAAATGCATCAATGCAATTTGTCCCTGCTAATGTCTTGTCAATTACATTGTTAAGGATTGTTAATGTTATGTCAATTATATTGTTCTGGTTAAGAGAAACAAGTGATGGGTATTAATTGTCTACGAGCACAGATATATAGGTGACCTTTCCGCGACCGGTGAATTCTGTATTCCAGTATCCAAGCCCTTTATATCTACCAGAAAAGCAGTGGTCCTAGCACTGAATCCTGGGGCAACACCACGATCGCCCAACCTCCATTCTGAAAAATAACCATTTACCTTGATTCAATGTTCTCTTTCTTAAGCCAAGTTTCAAATTCAAGCTATGGAATTCCTTGCCCAGTGAAGCAGTTGAGGCTCCTTCATTAAATGTTTTTAAGATAAAGATAGATAGTTTTTTGAAGAATAAAGGGATTAAGGGTTATGGTGTTCGGGCCGGAAGGTGGAGCTGAGTCCACAAAAGATCAGCCATGATCTCATTGAATGGTGGAGCAGGCTCGAGGGGCCAGATGGCTTACTCATGCTCCTAGCTCTTATGTTCTTATGTTCTAAGCTGACTCAACTCTCTGAGCTTCAATTTTGTGAGACCACTTATTTATTAATGACTATTTTGTATTTATGACCCTTAGTTGCAGACTCCAACACAATTGAAATATTTTCTCCATATTTACCCTATAAATCCCCTTGCCAATTTCAACGATTCCTATCAGGTTGTACCTCAGTCTTCTCTTTGAAACAGCACATTCAGTCTTTCCTGAACCTTCATTTCTGGTGAATTAAGGTTCGGTGGAAATCTCATTGCAAAATATCCTTTGAAAACAGTGATCACAAGGAGGCCAGGTCTGGGAGTTTAATATCCAAGGGTACTCAGTATTTCAGAAGGATAGGCAAGAAGAAAAGTGAGGTGGTGTAGCTTTGTTAGTACAGGAAGAAATCAGTGCTGTAGTGAAAAATGATATAGGCGCTGGACAGCAAGATGTAGAATCAGCCTGGGTAGAAATAATAAATAGCAAGGGAAAGATGTCCCTGGTGGGATAATTTATAGGTCCCCAAACAGTAGTTCCACAGTGAGGCACAGTATAAACCAAGAGATACTGAGGGCATGTAAGAAAGGTATGGCAATAATCAGAGAGATTTTAATATGCATATAGGCTGGATTAATCAAATCAAGGGTAGCCTCAAGGGAGAGTTCACTGAATGTATTGGAGATTGTTTCTTGGAGCAATATGTTATGGAACCAACCGTGGAGCAGGCTATTCTGAATTTGGTATTGTGCAATGAGGAGGGATTAATGAATGATCTCATAGTTAAGGATCCTCTAGGGAAGAGTCATTGCATACCAAATTTGAAATCCCATTTGAGGGCAAGAAATTAGCTTTCTGGAGTTAGGAAAGGTAATTACATAGACATGAGGGCCGATGTGACCCTTGTAGTCTGGGGAAGAAGAATAAATGCGAAGACAGCTGATCAGCAGTGACAAAAGTTTAAAGTAATATTCAACTCCTCCCAGCTAAAATATATTCCAGAAAGAAAGAAAGATTTTAAAAGATGTGATAAACATCCATGGCTAAAAAAGGAAGTTAATGATAATACGAAGACAGAACATAAGGTCTGCCATGTGGGAAACTTTTAAAGACCAACAAAGGGTTACTAAAAAATTTGTAAGAAGAGCAAAGGTAAATTACAAAAGAAAACTATTAAGGATAGCAAAAGTATATCAAAGGGAAGAGAGTAGCTCAAGTTAATGTTGGTCCCTTGGAGGACGAGAGTGGGGAATTAATAGGGGGAAACACAGAAATGACAGACACTAAACCAGTATTTTGGTGTAAATAGTAACAGTTATACAGAGATAATAAAAAGGGAGGAACTTAGAACAATCATTATCAACAGGGAAAAGGTACTAAGAAAACTATTTGGATTGAAGAAAGACAAGTCCACAGTGCCTGCTGGCCGACATCCTAGGGTCTTAAAGGAAGTGGCAGCGGAGATAATGGGCGAGATTCTCCGACCCCCCGCCAGGTCGGAGAATCGCCGGGGGCTGACGTGAATCCCGCCCCCGCTGGTTGCCAAATTCTCCAGCACCGGAGATTCGGCGGGGGCGGGAATCGGACCGCGCCGGTTGGCGGGCCCACCCCCCCCGCGATTCTCTGGCCCGGATGGGCCGAAGCCCCGCTGCTAGGATGCCTGTCCCGCCGGCGTGGATTAAACCACCTACCTTACCGGCGGGACAAGGCGGTGCGGGCGGGCTCCGGGGTCCTGGGGGGGTGCGGGGCGATCTGGACCCGGGGGGTGGCCCCACGGTGGCCTGGCCCGCGATCGGGGCCCACCGATCCGTGGGCGGGCCTGTGCCGTGGGGGCACTCTTTTCCTTCTGCCTTCATCATGGTCTCCACCATGGCGGAGGCGGAAGAGACTCCCTCCGCAGCGCATGCGCGGGGATGCCGTGAGCGGCCGCTAACGCTCCCGCGCATGCGCTGCCTGTAGATGTCATTTCCTCGCCAGCTGGTGGGGCACCAAAGGCCTTTTCCACCAGCTGGCGGGGCGGAAATTAGTCCGGTGCGGGCGTAGCCCCTCAAGGTTGGGGCTCGGCCCCCAAAGGTGTGGAGGATTCCGCACTTTTGGGGTGGCGCGATGCCTGACTGATTTGTGCCGTTTTTGGCGCCGGTCGGCAGACATCGCGCCGATACCAGAGAATTTCGCTCAATAGATCCATTGGTTACCCTATTCCTAAATTCCCCGGATACAGGGAAGTTTCCAGTGGATTGGAAACATTTCTAACATAACATCCATATTCCAAAGGAGGGATGCAGAAAGTAGGAAACCAAAGACCAGTTAGTTTAACATCTGTCATTCAGAAATTGTTAGAATCCATTATGAAGGAAGTAATAACAGGATATTTGAGAAGTCAAAACCCAATCCACCAGAGTCAGCATGATTTTATGATGGGTAAATCGTGTTTGACTAACTTGCTGGAGTTCTTCAAAGATGTAAGAAGCAAAGGTAATGGGGACTCTGTAGCTGTTGTATATCTGGATTTCCAGTCAGCCATTGATAAGGTGCCACACAAAAGGTTAATACACAAGGTAAGATAACATGGTGTTAAGATGTGGAGATGGACTGGGACCGGCGTTGGACTGGGATGGGCACAGTAAGAAGTCTTGCAACACCAGGTTAAAGTCCAACAGGTTTGCTTTGAATCACTAGCTTTCGGAGCGCAGCTCCTTCAGGTGAATGAAGAGGTGGGTTCCACAACCACATATATAGCCAAATTCAATGATGCAAGATGATAATTTGAATACAAGTCTTTGCAGGAAATTAAGTCTTTACAGGTCCAGACGGAGCGACTGGAGAGAGGGATAATCACAGGTTAAAGAGGTGTGAATTGTCTCAAGCCAGGACAGTTGGTAGGATTTCACAAGCCCCAGGCCAGATAGTGGGGGGGTGAATGTAATCCGACATGAATCCAATTTCCCGTTTGAGGCCGTACTCATGCATGCAGAACTTGGATATATGTTTCTGTTCGGTGATTCTGCATTGTCGCGCTTTCTGAAGGCCGCCTTGGAGAACTCTTACCCGAAGATCAGAGGCTGAATGCCTTTGACTGCTGATGTGTTCCCTGACTGGAAGGGAGCATTCTTGCCTGACAATTGTTGCGCGATGTCCATTCATCCGTCGTCACAGCGTCTGCATGGTCTCGCCAATGTACCACGCCTCGGGACATCCTTTCCTGCAGTGTATGAGGTAGACAACGTTGGCCGAGTCACACGAGTATGTACCGCGTATCTGGTGGGTGGTGTTCTCGTGTAATGGTGGTATCCATGTCGATGATCTGGCACGTCTTGCAGAGGTTGCCATGGCAAGGGTGTGTGGTATCATGGTCGCTGTCCTCCTGAAGGCTGGGTAGTTTGCTGCAAACAATGGTCTGTTTGATGTTGTGCGGTTGTTTGAAGGCAAGTAGTAGTGTGTGGGGATGGCGTTGGCATCGTCTTCTTCAATGACGTGTTGAAGGATGCGAAGAAAATGTCGTAGTTTCTTTGCTCCGGGGAAGTACCGGACGACGAAAGGTACTCTGTTGGTTGTGTCCCTTGTTTGTCTTCTGAGGAGATTGGTGCGGTTTTTTGCTGTGGCATGTTGGAACTGTCAATCGATGAGTTGAGCGCCATGTCCCGTTCTTACAAGGGTGTATTTCAGCATCTGTAGATGTCTGTTACGTTCCTCCTTGTCTGAGCAGATCCTGTGTATACAGAAGACTTGTGCATAGGGGATGCCTTCAATTTGTTTAGGGTGGACGCTGGAGAAGTGGAGCATCGTGAGGTTATCCGTGGACTTGCGGTAAAGCAAAGTGCTGAGGTGACCGTCCTTGATGGAGATGAGTGTGTCCAAGAATACAACTGATTTTGGAGAGTAGTCCATGCTGAGTCTGATGGGGGATGAAACTTATTAGAGCAGATGTGTCCTTGTTTGTGACAATCTAGAATAAGAGGTCACGGGCTGGATTCTCCATCGGCAGGATCCTCCATTTTGCTGACAGCGCACTCACGCCCGCGGATTTCCCGACAGCGTGGAAGTGCCCACAATGGGAAACCCCATTGGCCGGTTGCCAGGATGGAGAATCCTGCAGCCGGTGGGAGCAAGCGTGGGACTGAAAATCAAAGGTCAGCTCGCATGGGTGACCAATCAGGCTGATAGAGTATGTGTCAAGAACCTTTTCAGGGGCTGAAAAAGGTGAGTCATAAGTCGAGATGGAAGGACTATCAATAGTCTTTGGCATCAAGAAATTCCACCAGTACTTACATGGTGGACACTTTCCCATCATTTCTGACCACAGCCACTCTTGGATCTTTTCAAAGAGGACAACGCTATCCTGCCGGCCGCCTCATCAAGAATTCAATGTTGGGTGGTAATTCTGTCCACCAAGAATATACTTTCAAGCACTGACCTGGAACACCTATAGCGAATGTGGATGCTCTTAGCTGCCTACCCTCACAAGACAGTATCACATGTACTCCATCAGTCCCAATGAAGCAGATCAGGAACTGGACCAACCGAGAACCTGAGGGACGGAGGTACCATCCTTACCTTGTTAAGGCCACCTCCAGTTTAGTATCGTTCTAAGACACAAGTCAGGAGTGTGATGGAATACTCTCCACTGCCTGGGCGAGTGCAGCTCCAACAACACTCAAAAAGCTCAACACCCTCTAGGCCAAATTAGCCCTCTTGATTGGCACCCAATCCACCACCTTCAGCAGTCACTCCCTCTGTCACACAGTGTCAGCCATGTGTACCATCTACAAGATGCACTACACCAAGTCTCCTTTGACAGAACTTTCTCGACCCGCAACTTCTGCTGCCTAGAAAAACAAAGGCAGCAAGCGTGCCGGATCACCACCATCCCAAGTCACACACCATCCTTCAGCGTCGCTGGGTCAAAAAACTGAAACTTTAACGGCAATTGCGAGCGTACCTACCCCTCATGGACCGTCGGGCTTCAAGAAGGCGGCTCATCACCCCACGTTCCTAAAGGGCAACTAAGGGCGGACAGTAGCAGCCTTGCCAATGATACCCCAAAAATACATATTTAAAAAATGCGGCAAAGGCAGAGAAGTAGCTCGTTCAGCTTATCATGTATTCTCTAGCTATCTGCCATAACAAACGTGGTCAGACTGCTTCACTCTCTGCCCTCAGCCTCAAATCTTTCTCAGCCTCGAACATGTTCCTTTCTTTTCATCTGAAGAGACAGCAAAGCTTTGTCATTTGGTGGTTCAGGGAATTACGTGTCACTGTCTGTAGAATGGGGATCATGAATTCAGCTAGATGGCTATCTGGATTTAGCAAGGAGGAGGATGGAGACTTTTGGCACATATCCCTTGTGCTAAGTATTTTGTAATTTTCCAATCATTGGAGAGCATTGGCAAGCTGTACTGGCAAAAGATAACGAGACAGTGTTTGTGCCTACAGCACCAGATGGTCTGTGAAAATTTACAATTATGATTTTTTTTCAATCTACATCCAAACTCTCTCGTTCTTATGCCTCATGCATGAAACACTGGGGATTTATGTGGGTTACATTCCAACGATCTAATATTCTCCACCCCTCATCTCAGCTGAAGGCAATCCACTTTATCTTATTATTTCATGCGGCGTGAACATTGCTGGCAAGGCCAGCATTTGTTGCCCATCCCAAATTGCCCTTGAGGAATTTATTTAAAGGAAGCAAACCGAGGCAAAAGAGGAGTGAGTCAGATTGGGGGGGGGGGTCCCTGGACAGCAGTAAGTCTGAACTTAGGTGGAGAGAAGGGGGGGCAGTGGCGAGGAAGGATTGGGAGAGGAGAGGAGCGCGAGGACGTATTCGAGTGCCAATAGGGCTGTAGCGCACAATGACTTACGAGAGACGAATAGAGATGAAGTCGATGAGGCTTTATTAAGCGTGACTTGTTCCCCGCAGTTCAGCAACAGACTGGAGCTGCGGGGAGAACTCCTGGTTCTTATACTCCGCCTTCAGGGCGGAGCTAGAGATCAACAGCCAACCAGGACCCGGGATCTGTCAGCCAATGGCATCACGGCTTCACAGTCCCACATGACCCCTAATGCATACTACCACATTCACCCCTTGTTAAAAATGAACCCAGCGGGGTGGTGCTTCGCATGGTGGTAGGGGTTTACAAGGCTGGTCCTGGGAGGAAAAAAACTTATTGCATGTCATTACAGTGCCCTACACTTTGCTCTACACTGGGCTATGTACAGGGTTTGTGAACTATTTACAATATTCGTAAGAGGAACAGAACCTTCTCGTTATAGTCCCACAACACTCTTGTGTTACACCGATGCCACGAGTCGAGCGGGCGGTCTGGTCTTCCTTGTCGATCGCCTCAGCCCCGGTGGTGGTGCAGGTGCTTGTTCCAGCGTTGTCGTCTCCGGGAGCTTTACGGTGTCTGCTTCTGCTTCACTCCTGGTCGGACATGGGAGGAGGACCGATCCTCCCGGGAAGGGGGCGGTCGCGGGGTGCGCCGGTGGCAGGGAGGGGGTGATCGGTGTCGGGGGGGGGGTGTGCGTGTTGCCGGCGGGCGCCAGGTCTCGCAGGGAGACCGTGTCCTGTCGGCTGTCGGGGTACGCCACGTAGGCGTACTGCGGGTTTGCGTGGAGGAGGTGAACCCTCTCGACCAACGGGTCCGACTTGTGCGCCCGCACATGTTTCTGGAGCAAGATGGGTCCTGGGGCCGCCAGTCAGGTCGGCAGCGACGTTCCGGAGGACGACTTCCTGGGGAAGACAAGGAGGCACTCATGGGGCGTTTGATTAGTGGTGGTACACAGCAGCGACCGGATGGAGTGGAGAGCGTCCGGGAGGACCTCCTGCCACGGTGAAACTGGGAGATCCCAGGACCGTAGGGCCAGTAGGACGGTCTTCCAGACCGTGCCGTTCTCCCTCTCTACTTGCCCGTTCCCCCGGGGGTTGTAGCTGGTCGTCCTGCTCGAGGCTATAACCTTGCTGAGCAGGAACTGGCGCGGCTCGTCACTCATGAAGGAGGACCCCCTGTCGCTATGGATATATGCGGGGCAACCGAACAGTGTGAATATGGTGCTAAGGGCTTTAATAACTGTGGCCGCTGTCATGTCGGGGCAGGGGATGGCGAAAGGGAAACGAGAGTACTCGTCCACCACGTTCAGGAAGTATGTGTTGCGGTCGGTGGAGGGGAGGGGCCCTTTGAAATCCAGACTGAGGCGTTCAAAGGGACGGGAAGCCTTGATCAGGTGCGCTCTATCCGGCCTGAAAAAGTGCGGTTTGCACTCTGCGCAGATGTGGCAGTTCCTGGTGACTGTACGGACCTCCTCCACGGAGTAGGGGAGGTTGCGGGACTTTATAAAATGGTAGAACCGAGTGACCCCCGGGTGGCAGAGATCCTCGTGGAGGGTTTGGAGACGGTCTATTTGTGCGTTGGCACATGTGCCGCGGGATAGGGCATCGGACGACTCGTTCAGCTTTCCGGGACGGTACAAGATCTCGTAGTTGAAGGTGGAGAGCTCGATCCTCCACCTTAAGATCTTGTCATTTTTAATTTTGACCCGCTGTGCATTATCGAACATGAAAGCTACCGACCGTTGGTCAGTGAGGAGAGTGAATCTCCTGCCGGCCAGGTAATGCCTCCAATGTCGCACAGCTTCCACTATGGCTTGGTCTTCCTTTTCCACTGAGGAGTGGCGGATTTCTGAGGCGTGGAGGGTCCGGGAGAAAAAGGCCACGGGTCTGCCCGCTTGGTTAAGGGTGGCCGCCAGAGCTACGTCGGAGGCGTCGCTCTCGACTTGGAAGGGGAGGGACTCGTCGATGGCGCGCATCGTGGCCTTTGCGATATCCGCTTTTATGCGGATGAAGGCCTGGCGAGCCTCTGTCGACAGGGGGAAGGTAGTGGTCTGTATTAGGGGGCGGGCCTTGTCTGCGTACTGGGGGAGCCACTGGGCGTAATATGAAAAGAACCCCAGGCAGCGTTTCAGGGCTTTGGAGCAGTGGGGGAGGGGAAATTCCATGAGGGGGCGCATGCGTTCGGGGTCGGGGCCTATTATCCCATTGCGCACTACATATCCCAAGATGGCTAGCCGGTTTGTGCTAAACACGCACTTGTCCTCGTTGTATGTGAGGTTCAAGGCTTTAGCGGTCTGGAGGAATTTTTGGAGGTTGGCGTCGTGGTCCTGCTGATCGTGGCCGCAGATGGTTACGTTGTCGAGATACGGGAACGTGGCCTGCAACCCGTGTTGATCAACCATTCGGTCCATCTCCCGTTGGAAGACCGAGACCCCGTTTGTGACGCCAAAAGAGACCCTTAGGAAGTGGTATAGTCGCCCGTCTGCCTCGAAGGCTGTGTACTTGCAGTCACTTGGGCGGATGGGGAGCTGGTGGTAGGCGGACTTGAGGTCCACGGTGGAGAAGACCTTATATTGGGCAATCCGATTGACCATGTCGGATATGCGGGGGAGAGGGTACGCATCTAGCTGTGTGTACCTGTTGATGGTCTGGCTATAGTCTATGACAATCCTTTGCTTCTCCCCTGTCTTTACTACTACCACCTGTGCTCTCCAGGGACTATTGCTGGCCTGGATTATGCCTTCCTTCAGCAACCGCTGGACTTCGGACCGAATAAATGTCCGGTCCTGGGCGCTGTACCATCTGCTCCTAGTGGCGACAGGTTTGCAATCCGGTGTGAGGTTTGCAAACAAGGATGGGGGTTCAACTTTGAGGGTTGCGAGGCCGCAGATAGTGAGTGGGGGTATTGGGTCGCCGAATTGGAATGTTAGGCTCTGCAGGTTGCACTGGAAGTCTAATCCCAGTAATGTGGGCGCGCAGAGTTGGGGAAGGACGTAGAGCCTGTAGTTTTTAAACTCCCTCCCTTGCACCGTTAGGGTCACTATGCAGAACCCTTTGATCTGTACGGAGTGGGATCCTGCAGCTAGGGAAATCTTTTACATACTTGGGCGGATGGTCAAGAAACAGCGTCTTACCGTGTCGGGATGGATGAAACTTTCGGTGCTCCCGGAATCGATCAGGCATGGTGTCTCGTGTCCGTTGATCAGCACCGTTGTTGTCGTCGTCTGGAGCGTCCGGGGCCGTGCTTGGTCCAGCGTCACCGAGGCCAGATGTGGTCGCAGTGTCTCAGCGTCTTCTTCGAACCCCGTGGAGCCGTCGATGCTGGGGTCCTTTGTTGTCGTCCAAGATGGCGGCGGGGGTGGACAAAATGGCCGCCCCATGCATCGCACATGGCTGGGGGGTCCCAAGATGGCGGCGGGGGTGGACAAAATGGCCGCCCCCATGCATCGCACATGGCTGGGGGTCCCAAGATGGCGGCGCCCATCCTCCCCTCGTGGTGGCCGGGACCCAAAATGGCGGCGCCTGCATGGGGCGCTGGGGGGGTTGGGGAGCGTTTGGGATGCGCTGGACTCTTTCTTCTCCAGGGACAGCGGCGACCCCCCGGGACCGGCACACAGCCGCGAAATGGCCCTTTTTGCCGCAGCTCTTGCAAATCGCTGCGCGGGCCGGGCAGCGCTGCCGGGGGTGTTTCGCCTGCCCGCAGAAATAGCAGCGGGCCCCCCCGGGATGACCTGGCGTCTGAACCGCGCAAGCCTGTGAGGGGGGGGGGGTTTGTCACGACGGGGGTCCACGGAGCCCAAGGGGCTGCCGCGCGGTCGGGGCCGTACGCGCGGGCGTTTCGCGCGGCCACATCTATTGAAGCTGCAAGGGCCCGTGCCTCTGAGAGTCCTAGCGACTCTTTTTCTAACAGTCTTTGGCGGATTTGGGGAGAGTTCATACCTGCCACAAACGCATCGCGAATTAACATGTCCGTGTGTTCAGCCGTGTTTACCGGCAGGCAGCTGCAGGCCCGTCCCAAAATTAGCAGCGCGGCGTAGAATTCGTCTAGCGATTCTCCGGGACTTTGCCGTCTCGTTGCGAGTTGGTAGCGTGCGTAGACCTGGTTCACTGGGCGAACGTAGACGCTCTTTAGTGCTGCGAACGCCGTCTGGAAATCCTCTGTGTCTTCTATGTGAGGGTAAATTTCCGGGCTTACCCTCGAATGCAGGACCTGCAGTTTCTGGTCTTCTGTGATCCGGCCGGGGGCCGTTCGGAGGTAGCCTTCGAAACAAGCTTGCTAGTGTTTAAAAACTGCTGCTGAGTTCACTGCGTGGGGGCTGATCCGCAGGCATTCCGGGGCGATCCTGAGCTCCATAGTCCTTTAAGCACGCTTAATAAATTGTAGCGCACAATGACTTACGAGAGACGAATAGAGATGAAGTCGATGAGGCTTTATTAAGCGTGACTTGTTCCCCGCAGTTCAGCAACAGACTGGAGCTGCGGGGAGAACTCCTGGTTCTTATACTCCGCCTTCAGGGCGGAGCTAGAGATCAACAGCCAACCAGGACCCGGGATCTGTCAGCCAATGGCATCACGGCTTCACAGTCCCACATGACCCCTAATGCATACTACCACAAAGGCATCACCTGGGAACTATGGGCAGTCAGGTAAATGTTGACAGTGTCATAATATACATCAGTACATTATGGTGCAATCACATACACACACTGATGGACCAACCAGCATACATAACACCGCAGCCAATCACCAGTGAGAGCACAAGCACTATAAAGACAGGGGACAGGAGAGTTCCCGCTCATTCTAGCAGCAGCCAACTCCGAGCACAGAGCTCACAGCCTGCATCACAGACATTCACCATGTGCTGATTGCCTCACCATAGCTAGGGATAGGAAAGGGTCCACAGTTAAGCTGGTATTGCTTATACCCACGTTTACAGTATGTTAGCATAGTTGAACAGTTAATAAAATAGCATTACACCACTTCCAGCATTGTTGGCGTGTTTGTGAACCAGAACACCCAACACGACAGACTGGGAAGGGGTGTCCAGAGAGAACTGGGGAATTGCGAATTCAGGACAATTGAAACCCACACTTCTGGCACCATAATCCCTCTCGAGATATCTAATTCTAGCCTCCCGTCTATTCGGAATTTGAACGCACGACATCTACCTTCATTTGCCTCGGCCAAGCTCGGAAATTTCCTCTCTACACCTCTCCCTTCTCTACCTCACTTTGCTCCTTTAAGACACTTATTAAAACCTACCTCTTTGACCAAGCGTTTGGTCATCTGCCCTGCCAGCTCCTTCAGTGGCTCATTCTGATGCTTTGTTTTATAAGGCACCTTGAAGCATCTTGAGATTTTTCATTATGTTAAAGGTGCTATGTCAATATAAGTTGTTGGCATTACAAATACTGTCGAAAATATTGAAAGCACTCAATACTCTCTAAGTGTGGTCTTTTTAATTCACGGTTGTGGTTAAAGACACAGCACAGGCTGTGATCCCTCACAAGCCTACTTGGCGTGGATGCTAGGTGGTGTCCACAGGACACCTTTGGTTGGAGAATGGGAGAACCAGGTAAATTGCCCCAATCCCCTTGTCAGAGCCCACCGCCGGTAAATGAATAAAAAAACTCCAAGAGCAAAACCCAAAGGCCATCAGTGTAAGACAGTCACCAGGAAATTCAACAGGGAATTCAGAAGGAGTTTCCTTTCCGAGAGAGTGACGGGAATGTGGACATTGACAGCACAAGGAGTGGCTGAGGTGGACAAGGGGAGGCTAGAATAGCACGTGGGCATAGGGAATTGAGCATTGTGCTGATCGGGCAAGGATGGGAGGAGGTTTGAGTAAACCATCAATACCAACATGGACTGTGTGGGTCAAAGGGCTCTATGCTGTACATTCTGTGTAATTCTATGCAATAACAGAAATGATTTTATACTTATGGCTCTGAGAACATATATTACCACCTCAGGAGATGAATTTTCTTGTTGAGCTAAAGACACAACACTAGCGTTGGGAAAAGTGCAGGGATGCTGCAGGCTGCCATTTTGTTAGATTACAAGTGCCTTGATTGCCCCATCCAACAATTATCCATTTTTGAACTGCAGGGCTGTTAGGACCTGTGTCATGGGTCATGATCCAGTTGAAGTCCACTGAATGGCCCCACGTTTGGTGAGGTGTTTCTTGGTGTCTGCAGTGCCAAGAAAGACCCCTCTATCCAATGGCTCTCTGACGATTTTAATTGGCCTCCCAGTGGAACTTCCTGTCGAGGCCATTTGATGCACTATCAATTACCACAAAGACGAGAGTAGTGGAATAATCAAGGCTATATTGAGCAAAGATGTTGTGCCTCCTGTAGCTGCCACCAGAATGGCTGCAGCACCGGCGAGCACACACATTTATACACTGCCTACTGGGTGGAGTCAGCAGGCAGGGATTTACCCATGTACCTCTAGTACAGGCGTCTTACCGTAATACATATAATACAGCTAGTGGTGACTATCACATTCACCCCCTGTTAAAAGAGAGTCTGGCGGGGGTGGTGGAAAAAGATTTTACAAGTTCAGTCTGTCGGGGGCCTTGATCCTCCTCTGTGATCGCCTCAGTCCTGGTGGTGATGTGGGCACCGACTTGGTCACCTGTGACTCCGGGAGCGTGTTGTCCTCGTCTTCATCACCCCTGAGTGGAACCAGTGGGAGGACGGATCCTCCTGGGGTAGGGGCTGCGGTGAGGTTCGCTGGGGGGAGGGTGAGTGGTGCAGGGGTGAATGAGGCAACCGGAGGGAGGGGTGGGGGGGGTGTCGGGTCGGGGGCCGTGGGTGTGGATCCAGCGGGTGCCAGGTCCCGGAGGGAGGCTATGTCCTGACGCCCGTCGGGTTGCGCCACATAGGCGTACTGCAGGTTCGCGTGTAGGAGGCGGACCCTTTCGACCAAAGGGTCCGACTTATGGGTCCGCACATGCTTGCGAAGGAGGACGGGTCCAGGAACTGTCAGCCATGTTGGGAGCGAGACCCCGGAGGTGGACTTCCTGGAGAAGGCAAAGAGACATTCATGAGCGGTTTTGTTAGTCGTGGTGCAGAGGAGCGATCGGATGGAGTGGAGTACGTCGGGGAGGACCTCCAGCCAGCGGGAGATTATTAGACCGCAGGGCCAGCAGGACGGCCTTCCAGACTGTCCCGTTCTCCCTCTCCACCTGCCCGTTTCCCTGGGGATTGTAGCTGGTCGCCCTGCTCGAGGCGATGCCCTTGCTGAGCAGGAACTGACGCAGCTCATCACTCATAAAGGAGGATCCCCGATCGCTGTGGACGTAGGTGGGGAAATCGAACAGAGCGAAGATACTATGGAGGGCTTTAATGACCATGGCAGAAGTCATATCGGGGCATGGGATAGCGAAAGGGAACCGGGAGTACTCATCGACCACATTCAGAAAGTACGTGTTGCGGTCGGTGGAGGGGAGGGGACCTTTGAAGTCCATGCTGAGGTGCTCAAAGTGGCGGGAGGCCTTCACCAGGTACGCTCAATCTGGCCGGTAGAAGTGCGGCTTGTACTCTGCGCAGACCTGGCAGTCTCTGGTGACAGTCCTGACCTCCTCAATGGAGTAGGGCAGGTTGCGGGCCTTGATGAAATGGAAGAACCGGGTGACCCCTGGGTGGCAGAGGCCATCGTGGAGAGCCCAGAGTCAGTCCACTTGTGCGCTGGCACATGTACCGCGGGATAGGGCATCAGGGGGCTCGTTGAGCTTCCCGGGGCGATACAACATCTCGTAATTATAGGTGGAGAGGTCGATCCTCCACCTCAAAATCTTATCGTTTTTGATCTTGAACATGAAGACAACCGACCATAGGTCAGTGAGGAGAGTGAATCTCCTGCTGTCCAGTTAATGCCTCCAATGCCGCACAGCTTCCACAATAGCTTGGGCCTCCTTTTCGACAGAGGAGTGCCGAATTTCAGAGGCATGGAGGGTGTGGGAAAAGAAGGCCATGGGCCTCGTTGAGGGTGGCGGCCAGAGCTACGTCCGATGCATCGCTCTCGACCTGGAAGGGGGGAAGGGGAGGGACTCGTCGACCGCGTACATCGCGGCCTTGGTGATGTCTGCCTTGATGCAGTTGAAAGCCTGGCAGGCCTCAGCCGTCAGGGGAAAAACTGTGGACTGAATGAGTGGGCGGGCCTTGTCCGCATAGTTAGGGACCCACTGGGCATAGAAGGAGAAAAACCCCCGGCATCGTTCCAGGGCCTTGGGGCAGTGGGAGGGGGAGTTCCATGAGGGGGCATGTGGTCGGGGTTGGGCCCTAGAACTCCATTTTCCATGACATAGCCAAGGGTGGCTAAGCAGTTGGTGCGGAACACGCACTTCTCCTTATTGTATATGAGATTAAGGAGTTTAGCGGTGTGGAGAAATTTTAGGAGGTTAGCGTCGTGGTCCTGCTGATCGTGGCCGTAGATGGTGACATTGTCTAGGTACGGGAAGGTGGCCCGCAGTCCATACCGGTCAACCATTCGGTCCATCTCACGTTGGAAGACCGAGACCCCATTAGTGACGCCGAAGGGAACCCTAAGGAAGTGATAGAGGCGGCCATTTGCTTCGAACGCAGTGTACGGGCGGTCCTCCGGGCGGATGGGGAGCTGCTGGTAGACGGACTTCAGGTCCACTGTGGAAAAGACCCGATACTGTGCAATCTGATTGACCATATCAGAAATGCGTGGGAGGGGGTACGTGTCAAGCTGCGTGTACCGATTGATGATCTGACTGTAGTCAATGACCATCCTGTGCTTCTCCCCAGTCTTTACTACTACCACTTGGGCTCTCCAGGGGCTGTTGCTGGCCTCAATGATGCCTTCCCACAGGAGCTGTTGGCCCTCCGACCTGATGAACGTCCTGTCCTGGACACTGTACCATCTGCTCCTGGTGGCGACGGGTTTGCAATCCGGGGTGAGGTTCGCAATCAAGGAAGGTGGGTCGACCTTAAGGGTCATGAGGCCGCAGACCGTGAGGGGGTAGGGGTCCACCGAATTTTAAGGTTAAGCTTTGGAAGTGGCACTGGAAGTCCAGGCCGAGTAACAGGGCAGCGCAGAGGTGGGGGAGGACGTAGAGCCGGAAGTTGCTGAACTCTACGCCTTGGATGGCGAGGGTCGCAATGAAGTACCCCCGGATTTCCACGGAATGGGATCCGGAGGCCAGGGAGATTTTCTGGGTAACGGGGTGTACCGCGAGGGAGCAGCGCCTTACCGTCATGGGGTGGATGAAGCTCTCTGTGCTCCAGGAGTCAAAAAGGCAGGACGTCTTGTGCCCATCGATTTTCACCGTTGTCGTTGAGGTCGCGAGGTTGGGGGGCCGGGACTGGTCCAGGGTGATCGAGGCGATCTGCGGCAGATGCTGGGAGGCCCCCGGCTGGGCAGCGGTGGTGGGGGTAGCGGCAGGCGATGAACGGCCAGACGAGCAGGGGTCCTGAGGCACCGTCCAAAATGGCGCCAAAGATGGCGGCGCCCACGGGGCGCACATGGCGGGCGGCATTAAAGATGGCGGTGCCCACGGACCGCATGCGGCCTGTGGAGAAGAAGATGGTGGCGTCCACGGGCCGCACGTGGCTTGCGAGGAGGAAAATGGCGGCGCACCTGGGTCGCACATGGGGGGGGTCTAGGAACGCTGGACCTAGATACAGCGGCGACCGACCGGGCCTGGCACACAGAAACAAAGTGTTCCTTCTTTCCACATCCGTTGCAGGTTGCGCTCCGCGCTGGGCAGCGCTGCCGGGGGTGTTTGTTCTGCCGCAAAAATAGCATTTGGGCCCCCCAGAATTGGCTGGCTGCCGCGCGGCGCAGGCTTGCGGTGAGCTGGAGTCAGTAGCTGGTGTGACCCACGATGCCCATGAGGCGTATGACTGGATGTTACGGGAGGCCACTGTTAACAAGTTTGCGAGCTGCCTGGTTCCCGCAAGATCAAGCGTACCTCTTTCCAGTAGGCGCTGGTGGACGTATGCAGACCCCATGCCCATAACGAAGGCGTCTCGGATTAAAAGTTCTGTGCGATGGACTGCCGAAACTGCCTGGCAGTCACAGTTCCTCCCCAGGATGTGCAGGGCACGCCAGAAATCGTCTAGGGACTCACCGGGGAGTTGCTGTTTCGTGGACAGAAGGTGCCTGCTGTATAGTTGATTGACTGGCCGAACGTAATGTCCCTTCATGAGCTCCATTGCTTCGGAGTAAGTGAGCACATCCCGGATGAGCGGAAAAATGCCAGGGCTCACCCGTGAATAAAGGACTTGGAGCTTCGGCGAGTCCGAGGATTCCTCAGTGGATGTTCGGAGGTAGCTTTCGAAGCAGGCTAGCCAGTGGTCAAAAGCGGACGTAGCATTGGCTGCTTGAGGGCTCAGCTGCAGGCGATCTGGCTTGATGCGAAGATTCATCGTTTTAAAAATCTTTGCTCAATAAATTGATGCACTATCAATTACCACAAAGACGAGAGTAATGGAATAATTGAGGCTTTATTGAGCAAAGATGTTGTGCCTCCTGTAGCTGCCACCAGAATGGCTGTAGCACCGGTGAGCACACACACTTATACGCCGCCTACTGGGCGGAGCCAGCAGGCAACTTGTGAATCGGGGCGTCATTTTTAAATGCAGCCCTGACCTTTCTACCCCCCTCAGATCACCGCGGCCTGAGGACCCGCCCCTGCCCCCGCCTCACCTGCCTCATCCAACTTTCTCTTCCGGAGTCCACAAGCTCCCCTTCACCCCACCTCTTATGGGAGGAGGTGAGGAAATGAATGAGACGTCTCTGCTTCATTGCTCATGGTGTTTTTAACCTGCTTTACAAATGGGCAAGCCTCAGAACAATGGGTACATCAGCCAATCAAAGCAGCAACATGTTAATTGTAAAGAACCCAAGAAATAAATAATTTCCCGTTTTTTTAAATCTTTCACATTCTCGGGATTCCCAAAGCATTTTGCAGGGGACAAAGTGCAGCCATTGTTTCATCCAAAAGACAGCACCTCTAATAGTGCCACAGTCCCTCAGTAATGTATCGGGAATGTTAGCCTGGTGTTCATGTCTCTGGAGTGGGACTTCAACAAGAAGCTCGATTAACTCTACAACTCTTCACCATTGACTTAAAGTGGCCTTTAATCAGATAACAGGCCCAGCTGAGTGAGTGAAGCCTCTTTTGTTTTATTGATCATCAACAGTCCTCGTTACTGTGAAGCAGATTGCCAAGAGCATGTTCTCACCCTCTTGTTCAGCATTTATATTACAGAATTTTTGGCAGCATGGTTCTCATCTCCTTTCCGCTGTGGCCAGCATGCCACACAGAACTGAGGCAAACAGCTGAGTGCAGGTTTTCTTTCTGGGCAAGTTACAGCTCTGGACCTGGCTTCCTCTTCGCGAGACCATTCCTGATCACTGAGGGAGGGTCCACACAAGCCAAACAGAATCAGGAGAGGATATAATGCAGAAGAAGGACAATCAGATCATTTTACCTGTGTCAAACTCTTTGAAAGGGACTACGGTAGCACAGTGGGTAGCACTGTGGCTTCACAGCGCCATGGTCCCAGGTTCGGTCCATGCGTGGGTCACTGTCTGTGCGGAGTCTGCACGTACTCCCCGTGTCTGCGTGGGTTTCCTCCGGGTGCCCTGGTTTCCTCCCACAAGTCCCGAAAGGTGTGCTGTCAGGCAATTTGGATATTCTGAATTCTCCCTGTGTACCGAACAGGCGCCGGAATGTGGCGACTAGGGGATTTTCACAGTAACTTCATTGCAGTGTTAATGTAAGCGTCCTTGTGACAATAAAGAATATTATTTTTATTACTCATTAGTCCCATTCCCACTGGCCACATACCCCTGCAAATCCTTCCCCTCCAAGTTTATATTCATAGATTCATAGATGCTTACAGCACAAGAGATCATTCGGCCTATCGTGTCCGTGCGAGTCAACAGAGATCTGACTACTTGAATCCCATTTTCCAGCACTGGGTCTGTAGCCTTAGAGGTTATGGTAATTCAAATGAATATCTAAATACTTCTTAAATGTTATGAGTTTCTGACTCAATCATTTTGTCAGGCAGTGAGTTCCAGACTCCTATCACCGTCTGGGTGAAAAAGTTCCTCTTCAACTTTCCTCTTAGCCTTCTACCTCTTACTGTATATCTATATCCCTGGTTAGTGACCCCTCAACGAATGGAAAAGTTGCCTTCCTATCCACCTGTTCAGTGCAATAAAATCCTTCCTATAATGTGATGACCAGAACGACACACCTGGGGCGAGATTCTCCGACCCCCCGCCGGGTCGGAGAATCACCGGGGGGCGGCGTGAATCATGCCTCGCCGCTCCAATGGTGGCTGCTAAATTCTCTGGCACCGGTTTTTTGGCGGGGGCGGGGATCGAGCCGCGCCGGTCAGGGGCCGTTTGCAGTGGCCAACCCCGGCGATTGTCCGGGCCCCGATGGGCCGAACGGCCGCCCATTTTCTGCAGTCCCGCCGGTGTGGATTAGACCAGGTCCGTACTGGCGGGACCTGGCTTTGAGGGCGTCCTGCGGAGTCCTCGGGCGGGACGCGGGGGGATCTGGCCCCCGGGGGGGCCCCCATGTTGGCCTGGCCCGCGATCGGGGCCCACCGATCTGCGGGCGGGCCTGTGCCATGGGGGCACTCTTTCCCTCCACACCGGCCTGTGTAAAGCTCCGCCATGGCCGGTGCGGAGAAGAAACCCCCTGTGCATGCGCAGGAAACATGCCAGCGGTTCTGCGCATGCGCCAGAACACACTGGCGCAACTGCGCATGCGCCAACTCGCGGCGACCGGCGGAGGCCCTTGGGCGCCGGTTGGCATGGCGCCAAACACTCCAGCGCCGGCCTAGACCCGGTGCAGAGGATTCCGCACCTTCCGGGCGGCCAGACGCCGGAGTGGTTCACGCCACTCCTTGGCGCCGGTACGGCATCCAGGGAGATGAACCAAAGGTTGGTGAATGGAGTTAAGGTACAGATCAGCCATGATCTAATTAAATACAGGAGCTGAGTGACGTCAGGGTGTCATTCTTTTCACAGAGCGTAGTCGAGATCTGGAGCTCTCTGCCTCAAAGATGCAACTGGGGCTGGGGGTCAACAGAAATTTTCAAATCAGAGAGTGATCGATTTTTTTTGTCAGGCAAGGATACTGAGGGTCATGGAACCAAAGTAGAGCGAGATGGAATAAGATGGAAATCAATCATGATCAAATTGGATGGTGGGACAGGCTTAAGGTGACATGTCAGCCATGGCTCCTTCTCCTGAGTCAGCAGGTTGTGAATTCCAGTTCCACTCCAGGATATGAGTACTAAAATCTAGCCTGGCACTCCAATTACATTGCAATGGCATAACGTGAGGGATAGGGCGCTGCCAGCTCATCCAACCCTTTAACACAATCACACAAAGTCGCGATCTCCTCTCACGGACATCGACACTGATAGGAATCCAGCCCTGCAGCTGCTAATAAAGTAATGCAGTGCAACATACCATCCACGGCAGTTCATTGAAGTCAGTGGGAATTTGAAACACAATCTGCTCAGGGTATAATTGTGTTGAACGAAGACATGGGGCGCGATCTAACGAAATAAAGAAAATAGAGTGTGCTCTGGGCGGGATTGGAGGGGAAGCGCCGGGAACGACACTGCTCTCTAACGACACTTTTTTTTGCAGGCCTCAGTGGGGAATGCCCTGTCGAGGCCACACTCAAGTCGTATTTCCTGCACTGAGGAGCTCCGCTCGTATGGCGTCCCGCTCTCTTGGCCACCCGACACACCCCCCGGACTCCCCCCAACACACCAACTCACCTGTTGGGGGGGGGGGTTCTTGAGACCCCGCACCCCACCGCATATGGGAAGGGCAGCCCCGGACCCGAACCCCCGGTGCAGGAAAAATGCCACCTGGGCACCATGGCACTGCCAGCCTGGCACCCTGGCAGTGCCCCTGCCAACCTGGAAGTGCCACTTATGAGGACCAATGCTGAACGGCGTCCGGCTGGTGTCTCCTCGGCGAGGCCGACAGATCCAGGGAGCTGGTTAGATCTGGCGTCGGCAGAGTTAAGTGAGCTTTTAAACTCACTTAACTCTGTAAGTCTGGATCCCGCACATTGTAGGTGGGATCCGGATCACAACGTCTTGCAAGACCTCGTCAGACCTCGCGAGGTGAAACGACCCTAGGGTTACCCGGAAGAGGTCACTTGCGGGATCTACTGGCCACGTCCCATCCCGATTCTGGCAGGACACAGCCAGTAAACCGCGGCCTTGATCTACCTTAGCACTCACTGCCCCCCAAGTTTCCACTGCCCCGCCCACCCCCCCCCCTCACCCACCCCACACCTCACAGTAAAAAAACCTTTCCAACCCTCACGGCTCACAGATGAAGAATGTCCCCCTCTGATGAGATGTCCAACAAATTGCCTCTTAGCCACAGTCAATCAAAGATTTGCATTACCGTAACACCCCGATGCATCTTACAGTTGATGAAATGATGACACTGTTGTCATGTGGGAAATGCGACAGCCAAGGTGCACACAGCAAAGTCCCCACAAGCTGCAATGTGATAGTCATCAGTTCAACTGTTTTCTTTATTGAAGTTGGTTGACCAATTCTGGCCAGCATATCAGAGAGAACACGCACGGGATCTTTTGCAATCACCTGAGGCTATGGATGGGGCTTCATTTAAAATTCCATCCAAAAGAAAGCATTGCAGAAACCTTGGCGCTCCCTCAGTACTGCGTGGGAGCACCGACTTCAACTGTATGTTTCTCTCATAGGGCTTTAATCGGCAAACCATCTGACCCACGGGCAAGGGCGCTACCACAAAGTTGTAATTGATACATGTAGAACAGCAGGAGTGATTTGACAGTGCCTTCTCCTAAAATAGGGGAAACCAAAAGGCTTATTGGGCCTAATTGCCTTTTTCTGTTGCTAGAAGTGCGTAAAATCCTTGGCGCCTACCCTTCCCAGGAGAGAAAGACCCCTCAGAAGCAGTTAGTCACCTTTAGTGCCGGCGCAAGACGATGCCTATCTCCTGAAGCCCTGCTCTTCATCAAACTGAATATCACTACGGTTTTAATTTCATTAGTAACACCAATTGTGTTAAACATCTGCTAACACAAAATTGACTGATTACTCATGTTGACTGTTAGAACAAACAATTAACATGGGAAGGTCACTCTTTGATTTTGTTTGCTGACTGGCAGGTCGCTGGCAGAAACTTATGCATTGTCAGTGAATTAGAATTCATATTGTGCCATCTAAAGGATTTTATGATGTTAATGAGAACCCACGGGCATTTACCAAGGACATCCTACAATTACTGTCTCTCGTGTGTTTGATTATATTACCGAATTGATGCTTGCGGATAACACCACTACAATATTAATGATAAACAGGAGACTCTGTCATTATAGGACACTGGCTTCTTTTGTTACGGTTCTCTGTTTCTCGTCAATACAGTTAGCTCGTGATGGAACTCATATACACAAGGGCTGTTAACCCTTTGGTACCTCAGTGCAGTGGCTAGTCCTCAGGATGCGCCAACCATCAAGCACCTATCTATTTTAATCCCATTTTCCAACACTTGGTCAGTAGCCTTGTATTCTGTGGCTTTTCAGGTGCTCATCTAAATGTCTTCACCAGAGGGAACTTTGCTGAGTTGTGTAGGATCTTTAAGGGAGAGGAAGCAGCAAGATTTTCAAATACCCCTGGGCAGCAGGGCAAGACGAGGGTTTATTTCAGAGCTGTGACGGGCGGTTTTGGGACAGTTGTCACAAAGTGGTCTTTGGCTATAGGCAAAGGCAAGGAATGACCCATTCTCCATATCTCGTCTCACAAAATGACCACCTACAACAAATGAAGCTCGCTGTGCTTCTTAAGAAGGAAGGGATGTGGGGTAATGGCAGAAAGTGATCCTGATCATTGAATAAATGTTGAGGCTTGTTAAATATTTCTTTATTCCTGAAAAGTATTGGTGATTTACATTCTATAACTATTCGAAAAACATTGTATTGCCATCGCTTAACGTATCGATCATGGCTGAGTGGATAGCAACTTGTCCCCCTGTTAAAAGACCGTCGTGTCGAACCCGACTCCAGGAGCTTGTGTGCAAAAAGTTTAGGCTGAGTCTCCCGTTGCAGTACTGAGGCAGTACGGCAGTGTCAGAGGTGCAGTCTTTCCAATGTGATATTAAACCAAAGTCTCCCTCTCAGGTGGATGTAAACAATTCCTGCAGCAACATTTCGAAGAGCAAGAGAATTTATCCCATGGCATTGATCAATATTTATTTCTCAACCACTACTAAACAAAGATTTTCTGGTCCGTGAGGCATTGCTGTTTCTGGGAGTTTGCTGTGCATAAATCGGCTCTCACATTTTCTACAACACAACAGTGACTGCATTCCAAAAGTACTTCACTGGCTGTAAAACGCTTAGAGACTTTCAAGAGAAGCGGTATATAAACACAAGTCTTTCTTTCTTAGCCAGTGTAAGCATCTGATCATTTTTTTTTTCCTTTTCCCCTCCTCTCTCAGGTATCTGTATAAACTTCGGGATTTGCATCTCTTCTATGAGAATTTTACTGAAGCAGCCTTCACTCTACTCCTGCACGCAAAGCTGCTGAAGGTAACAACCAAAACATTTCTCGAGTTCAACGTATTAACCGGTAGCTTCTGAGCTCTGAGGAACTATTACCTAGGGGGGTACCACAAAATGCACTGGGAGACCCCAACACCAACCCAGATGTCCCCACATGACAATTGCACGCCAATTTGCCCGGAAGTTCAAAATTCCGTTGGACAATTGTCCTGCACTGGAAACAATCCGCAAGCGCAATTTAAGCCAGGGATTCCGGAGGGTTCTGACTGTCTTACAGGTATAGTCACCCAGGAAAAACAAAGCCAATTCTAATTTCTGGATAACTATTGTATTGACCTCCCCCACCCCCTCATGGATAGTCCCTATCCCTCCGCCCCCCCAATCCTCCCCTCCCTCAACCTTCCACCCCCCCCCCCCCACCCCCACCCCAACTGTCCATCTGAACCCCACACTCTCATGGGACTCCCCTCCCGCTCCTCCGACCACCCACAGGATCCCCTGACTATGCCCCAAGATCCCAAAGGGACACCCCCCACACCCCTGAGTCCCTACCATGAGTCCTGCCAACAGCCCTCCCACCCAAGAAACTTCTCCCACTCCCAGACCACTCCCCTAACTAGCTACTACATCCTCTGCTGCCTGATTAGTGTGCACCACCCTCCCAGCCCCAATCCAACATTACAAACCTACCTTTTTCATGACTTCTCAAAGTGCTGGGCCTTTAAACCTGCCTGCTTGATGGCAGTTAGTTCCCTTAATGAGGGGCCATGGCTTTCTTACCTCTGAACCTTCTAACCTCGACACAAGGCCTCGGAATCCCACTGCACTACACTGTTCTCACCCGGCCTGCATCGGAAGGTCAGACGAGGATGGATTGGCTTCATTTCCAAGTAAGTAATTAGGAGTGAGTGGCAACGTGACTCTGATTGTTACCCCACGGACGTCTCGAGCCAATGTGTTCTAGGGCTGGTAATCCAGGTTTCACCAACGCAGCAGTCCCCCCTGGGAGCCTGGGCATCACTGAGGCTTTCACCAGAACTGGAAAGCTCAGTTATCCGTGTGTGATTCGGGAAATTGATGGACTGAAAGGAACTGAATTATTGAATTATCGAATAGCACAAAACAGTGCAAGGCTCTTTGGCCCATCAAATCTGCAGTGGCTTTGCCCCCCCACAGCCCCCACACACTTTTCACATACCCCACAGTTAATGTTTCTCCTGCAAGTATTCATCCAATTCTCTTTGGAATGCTAAGGGAAATCCTAATTTCTCCAGTCTACCCGCATAACTGCGAATGTTCATCCACGGAAGCACTTGAGTAAATTTCTTCTGTATCCACTCCTTCCATCCTAATGTGTGACGCACAGATTTGGGCACCATATTCCAGCTGGGGGCCATTAGGCTGGATGTTTAATCGGACCATAAGAAATAGGAACAGGAATAAGCCATTCGGCCCCTCGAGCCTTCTCCATCATTCAATAGAATCATGACTGATCCGACATTCCTCACGTCTACATTCCGGACCGTTCCCCGTAACCCTTGATCAAGAATCTATCTATCTCAGCCTTAAATATATACAAGGACTCTGCCCCCACAGCTCCCTGTGGCAAGGAGTTCCAAAGACTCACAATTCCCTGAGAGAAGAAATTCCTCCTCATCTCGGTCTTGAACTAACTCCCCTTTATTCTGAGACTCTAAATTCTGGTCCTGGACTCTCCCACGAGGGGAAACATCCTCTCAGAATTTACTCTGTCAAACCCCTTAAAAATCCAACCTGTTTCAATGAGGTCACCTCTCATTATTCTAAATTCCACTGAATAGAGTCCCAACCTGTTTAACCTTTGCTCACAAGACAATCCCTCCATATCGGTGATCACCTCAGTGAACATCCTCTGAACAGCTTCCAATTAAATCAGGGGCGGGATTCTCCCAGCCCCGCGCTGGGCCAGAGAATCACCGCGAACGGGTCACGCCACCCCAACGCCGGCACTCAGTGCGGACAATCGGCGCCATTGGCGCCGGCGTGGTTGGCGGGGTGCCGGTCGCGGGATGCTCTACGCGGCTCGCCCGCCGAGCGTCCATGGGAAGAGAGCCGAGTCCCGCCGGCGTCGTTCTAACCTGCTCTGGGCCGGCAGGACCTCGGCGTGTAAGGGTCGGGTGGTGTCCTATGAGGAGGAGGGGGGGTCCAACTCCGAGGGGGGCCTCCAATGTGGCGAGGCCTGCGATCGGAACCCACCAATCAGCGGGCCGGCCTTTGTGGCTGGGGGCCTCCTTTCCTTTGTGCCGGCCCCAGTAGCCCAGCGCCATGTTGCGTCAGGGCCGGCGCGTTGAAGGAGGCCACTGCGCATGCGCGTGTTGGTGCCGGTGCCACTGCGCATGTCCTCGTTGGCACCGCTGCAACTGCACATGCGCGGATACCGTGGCGCCCCGTTCACGCCGTGATCTGCAGCTGGAGAGGTGCGAAGCGATCCAGTGCTGTGCTGGCCCCTGTAGGGGCCAGAATTAGACAGGGGAGCAGCCCGTTCACGCCATCGTGAAACGCGACGGCATTTACGACGGCGTGGACACTCTGCCGCGGGATTGGAGAATCCCGCCCAACATCTTTCCTTAAATAATGTGACCAAGGGCGGCATGTGATGCAGTGGTTAGCACTGGGACTTCGACGCTGAGGATGTGGTTTCAAATCCCGGCCCTGGGTCACTTGCGTGTAGAGTTTGCATGTTATCCCCGTGTCTGCATGGGTTTCAACCCCACAACCCAAAGATGTGTAGGTTAGGTGGATTAGCAATGCTAAATTGCCCCTTAATTTAAAAAAAATAATAATTGGGTACTCGTGTTTTAAAAAAATAAGCCAACCAAAACCGCTCACAGTGCTCCAGATGTGGTCTCACCAGGACCTTGTACAGCTGCAGAAAGGCTTCCCCACTCTTATACTTCAACCCTTTTGAAATAAGGGCCAACATTCCATTAGCCTTCCTGATTACCTATTGCATCTATATGCTAGCTTTCTGTGTTTCGTGCACAAGTACTCCCAAGTCTCTTTCATATATAAATAGTACAGGAATCAGAAAAATACATGAAAAATGGTGATGAGTTTTGACAGAATAAACAGGGAGAAATCGGTTCCATTGGCAAGAGGATCGGTAAGCCAGTGGGTAAGAAATCGCAAATGGACCAGAGGGACTCCGTGGGTTGTTAGGAATGGGAAGGCGCTGCCTGAAAAGAGAGTGGAAGCAGATTTAGTAATATCTTTCAGAAGAGAATTGGATATCTAATTGAAAACACCCGACCCTATCCTCACTTGACATCCTCGCGGATGTAAACATGGTTCATATGCCTAAGCACCAGAATAGCCAAGGGTGAGCAAAGACAATTTGAAGTAGCATATCTCATTTTCCAAAACCCGAACTCCTCTACAGGACAAGGGCTGTCCACTTCCTCATAAACCCAATCGGCAAATGGGAGTAGTTTCTTTGCTCAGAGTCTGGCTCGAATGGACAACTTCCTGCCACAGGGACGGGTTGAGGCACAGAGCTCAAAAGAGACAAATACATGAGAGAAAAGGGGATAGAAAGATCTGCTGAAAGACTGAGGTGAGGCAACTGGAATCGGAGCTGTCACATCTGGAGTAGAAACACTGGCAGAGTCTAGTTGAGTCAATTGACCAGCTTCTGTGTTGTACATTCCAAGTGTTTCTCTGTTATTTAACCACTTGTAGCCTCCCTCAATATGGAAGTGGATCATGGCTGGTATATTTCAACTCCACTTATTTGCCTTAGATCCATGTCCCGCAGCAGAATGGTTAGCCCTGTTGCTTCACGGCGCCAGGGACCCTAGTTTGATTCCCGGCTTGGGTCACTGTCTGTGCGGAGCCTGCACGTTCTCCCTGTGTGCGTGGGTTTCCTTCGGGTGCTCCTGTTTCCTCCCACAAGTCCCGAAAGACATGCTTGTTAGGTGAATTGGACATTCTGAATTCTCCCTCAGTGTACCCGAACAGGCGCCGGAGTGTGGTGACGAGGGGATTTTCACAGTAACTTCATTGCAGTGTTAATGTAAGCCTACTTGTGACACGAATAAAGATTATTATTGTTAAAAACGTGCATGTGCACTTCACATGCACCTCCTTCAATCTATTGCTTTTGCTGCTCCCAATGCAGTCTACTCTACATTGGAGAGACTGAATACAGACTGGGTGACCGCTTTGCAGAACACCTCTGGTCCGTCCGCAAGCAGAGCCCACACGTCCCTGTCGCTTGCCATTTCAACTCAACCTCCTGCTCTCATATCCGCATGTTCCAGTGAAGCCCAACACAAACTGAAAGAACAACACCTCATCTTCCGATTATCATAGAATTTACAGTGCAGAAGGAGGCCATTCAGCCCATCGAGTCTGTACCGGCTCTTGGAAAGAGCACCCTACCCAAGGTCAACACCGCCACCCTATCCCCATAACCCAGTAACCCCACCCAACACTAAGGGCAATTTTGGACACTAAGGGCAATTTATCATGGCCAATCCACCTAACCTGCACATCTTTGGACTGTGGGAGGAAACCGGAGCACCCGGAGGAAACCCACGCACACACGGGGAGGATGTGCAGACTCCGCACAGATAGTGACCCAAGCCGGAATCGATCCTGGGACCCTGGAGCTGTGAAGCAATTGTGCTATCCACAAGGCTACCGTGCTGCCCCCAAGGCACACTAAATTCAACAATTTCCAACTGTGAACTCTCTCCTACACCTTCACCCCATTTTTAATCCCGTCAATTTTTTTTCATTTCCTCCATTGATCTGTTATTCCCCCACCATTGTCTCCCCACCTACCCACCCGACCCCACTTGGGCCATCTGTTCCCTCTTCCAAGTTGCCCTTTGACACACTGCTTACCTCTGTTCTGCCATTAACACATTCTGATCTCTTAATGTGCCACTATCCGCACGCTTCTTAGCCATGATCACCACCATTTACATTCCCTTTGTCTTTTTGTTCACGATATCTTTGTCACTCTTTCCCCAGCCTCCGCCGACCTCTGACCCTCTATCCACCGTACTGCTCCACCACGCCTGCTACAACAGTATATATCTCATCCTATTTCCAGTTCTCTCCAGCTTTGATGAAGAGTCATCCAGATTTAAAACGTTAGCTTTGTTCTCCCTCCACAGATGCTGTCAGACCTGCTGAGAGTTTCTGGCATTTTTTGTTTTTGTTTTAGAATCTCGCATCTGCAGTAATTTGCTTATTATAAAAAACCTATTGACCTTGGTATTAAAAAGCTTGATTGTTCCAGCATTCACATTCTTCTACTAGTAGGGAATTCCCAATTCCTACCTCCATCCTGGCACCCAAATGCGGTTCGAAACCCCCAAATACCCAGGAATACCGACTGTTCAGAGGGTTAGTCCCACTATTCCTTCAACACTTTGCGAAGAATTTCTTTCTGGGATCTGAGGCAGGATTCTCCATTTGGGAGATTAAAGTGTTGACACTGGGACTGAAATGCATGCGATTTTTGTCCTGTTTGGGGAGCTATTCGGTCAGAGATGCAGGACATGGAACTCTGCTGGCGTGAATTTAGAACAATTCCCAGCCCAGTGGGATTTCTAACTGCCGGGCTGGAGTTAGCGCTAAAGAGCCTGACAGCTGGAGCTGTTTTTATATGCTCCACTTACCACATACTCACTGCAGCCATAGAGATTGCTCACAACAGAAACCGAGGTGGACACACAGCTCCATGCCAGTGGGGAGCAGAGGGATACCCTCTTACCCTGGGTGGGCCACAGACTCAAGCCTGTCCTCCTGAACACCAATGGGAGGTGGTGGCAGAGGGTCATCACTGGCAGCCTCATCAGGAGGCAACAGCTGGTGATCCAGAGGGTGGGTGTAACTAGTGAGGCCTCTGCCCTGGCAGAGATCCAAGGGAGAGTTCCAAAGCCCACAGTGCAAGTATCATCTGGTTGTGGTGAGCTCTGCTGACCCACTGCTTCCCCTGCAATCCTTCTGAGGATTGGCAACACCTGGTGGACCCCCGATGGATCATGGCCACGCTCATCCCCGTGGTGATACAGCTGGGGTCTGAGAGTGTCCAGAGGGGTGGCCTGGCAGGGCTCCCAGATGACCATTTAAAGGATGCAGGCAACACTTAGCAGTTTCAGCAGCCAGGGGCCTGTCAGAAGCACCACAGGAGTGCATTTAAAAGACAGACTGCTGCAATGGCGATCTGAGTCAGGCTACCCTGAACCAGAGGGCGTCCTGAGACGGAGAATCCAGCCTCTGATCCAAGTTTACTTTTCACAAATCTCTGATCCGAACCTATTTTAAAGGAAAATTTATACTTGATGCATGATCAATTACACAAAGACGAGAGTTGAATGTAACTGAGTCTTTATTACACTAAGATGTGTGGCCTCCTACAGCAGCTGGTGAAATGGCTGCTGTATGGGGAGCACACATATTTATACTCCGCCTACTGGGCTGGGCCAGCAGGCAGGGACTACCGCCATACCTGTAGTACAGGGTCTTACCACAAACCACCTAACATATACATCAGTGGTGACTACCACAATACTCAAATGTAATATTTTAATCCGAAAAACTTTCAGACTTGAACTGGTGTTCCTATGAGTCCTGTGTCATTTTCATTGTTGCCTGTTGATAAAGCTCTGTTTTAAAAATTTCCCATTTTCCACACTCCCGTTCTTGTTGCCTCTTTCTGCATCTCTCTCAAGTCTGCAAAACTCTGGCAGAATTTTCCATTCCGGATGCTGAGTCCCGTGGCCTGCGGGAACGTCGCTGTGATTCCCACTGAGCAGCGGGACAGGTGAACACGAGCAATCGCCAGGTCTTTAGTTATACATCAGCAGGGGTGTGGCGAGGAGCACGGGTTCACACCCAGTTGCCTCATAATCATTCGGGTGCCCCTTTAGTTTGACCACTTGCACTGACCTTGGACCCCAGCCACCCACAAAGGCCCTCCTCCCACCTCGAGGGATCCTCCCACCTGACTCACTACGTGGCCGAGGTCAGTTTGGAACAATTGTGGGCGCCACCATTTAAACTCGCTTCACCACCTTCTGCCCTGACCCTGTCACCCACCAACCCACCCCCATCATCCTCGACCCACACAATATCACCATTCCTCTCCCTTCCTCTGTCACCCTTGAACCTCCCCATGTTATCCTGCATCGATCCAAAGTAAATGCCTGCTTTGATTCCCGCTGCTGGAGGGAGTGGGAAATGTCGCTCATTGTCGTCCCTGCCCTTCTTCGAAACAATGGGCTGGTTTTTGCCAGTATTTGACCACTTAATTAGCTCATTTGGCATTCCGGCAGATGTCCAAACCACCAACTCCACACCACTGGCAAAACGGTATGGGGCAGCAGGAAACATCAGGCCTACTGCCCTCCAGTGGCTTTTACATCTGCCTTAACAGGTGGACAGTACCGTGGTTTATTGTGTCATTCGCTGAAGTCTCCATGTGGATTGTGTGGCTGGCTTTAACCCACAATCTGCTGACATAGATAAGAGAGTGTTACCAACTGGGCAGCATTTCTTGAGTGTAATAATCCTCAAATTTAAAATGACCTCCCTTGTATTTAAATCTTTCCATAGCTACAATAACCTTTCCCCCACACCCTCCACATCATTGCAACTCTCCCAGCCCTACAACCCTCCCAGTCCTCCCCCGATACTTGTCTCTTGCGCATTCCCCATTTACTATTGGCAGGTATAAGCACCAGAGTTCCCTGCTAAACCCCTCCAAACCTCTGCTCCTTTAAGACGCTTCTTAAAACATACCTTTTTGACTAAGGTTATGGTCACCTGGTTTAATGTTTCCTTCTTTGGTTTAGGGTCAGTGTTTATCTGATAACGCTCCTGTGTAGCTCTTTGGGACATTTTTCTAGTTTAAAGTTGCTGGATAAATGCAAGTTGCTGTTATTGTTCGTCACCTGGCAGCCAGAGCGGTGGTAGACACGGTCTCCGAATTAAAAGAAGGGGGCTAAAAGCGGTCTGATGAAAGAAGCATCTGAGAAGTAGAATGACATCATGTATAATAATGTACAGTTGAACCTTGGGCCAGTCAGATAGACATCAGTGGCCTCTCCTGCTCCATGTATTGTATTATTTAGCTGAGGATCTAATACACCTACACAAAGTTGCAGCGTGTCCTCTACGGCAATGAAGGTTCTGATTGCTAGAAGCTCACTTAATGTTGCAGAGGCACATTCTGCATTTTTAAATCAGAAGCGTGTTCTCTTTTATTGATTAAGAGAAAGAATCTACAAAATCTGCACGTTGTACTGGGTGCTGAATTTTGAAAGGGCACAATAGAGCTGAGCGCCAAATAAGGAGAGGCTTTTGCTCAACTAGGCCGCAAGTCAAGGGTGATTACTGGCCCACTCTCCTTCTCCTTCAGATCAATGAATACAATCACTATGTTAATTATTCAGAATTGCTAGAACTGCAGGGGCCAAGAGGTCACCTTCATGGAAGTATGTTGAATTTCCATATTTACAAGATGACTTTCAGAAAGAGGTTAACACTTTCAGGTCCGTAGCTGCCGCAAGCATTTGGTTTGGCATCTTTGTTGCATTTTAAGACCTCATCCAGCCCATCCCTCTCCCCCTGAAGATGATGATTGTGCCGGGAGGTAACGGGTGGTTAGCAAGCCCTCTGGTAATTGATTTTCAGCTTGCATGCGTCAAATCTGAGTCCAGGTACTTTGCCTCAGCAAAAAGCAACATCTTGCATTTATATAGCACCTTCCGCAACCTCAGGACATTCCAATGCACTTTACAATGGAAGGAATTGAAGAGTAGTCACTGTGGAAATGCAGTATCCAAACTGTGTAGCAAGCTCCCACAAACAGTGTTAATGATCGAATAATCTCTTTTTAGGTGGCGATTGAGGGATGAATATTTGCCTGCACAGAGAAAGCTCCCATTCTCTTCTTCAGACACCACCAGGGCATCTTTTATGTACACCCTGTTTTGTTATGCTCTTGTCGTAGAATAAGCTGCTTCCTTGATGTGCACTCTGACAAAGGAAGGTTCGGATTTAGAGATAGCTTCAACACATTTATTACTGTTAACAATTCTCCGACTTGGATTCGACGCTACTGTTAATCCTTCTATAGCTACTCAGACTGACGAACCAGTCTGCTACAATCCACGTGGTGGGAGTGATGTTCAATCAACCCTGTGTCTGTACTCACTGAGTGTCTCCACTGGAAAGAGACTGAGCATGGGTGATGTGTCCTTTTCTCTGGGTTGGTGTAATGCCCTCCTGTGGTAGTGTCACCTCTGTGTGTGTCATGACTGCCTATTGATCGTGTCCTACCTTACTGACCTATTGGTTGACTGCCTGTGTGTCATGTCTCTGGTGTTCCCTCTAGTGTCTAGCTAGGTGTAGTGTATGTACTTTAACCCTTTGTGTACTTACAGTGATGTATATCACCACACACCCCTCAGAGAGACTTAATTCAATATCTCCGAAGGAAGGTACATCAGTGCAATACCTAGTACTGCATGGACCATCAGGCTACACATTATACTCAAGTCTCTAATGTGGACATTGATCCCACAACCTTCTGATACAGCGGCAAGTCTGCTAAGCCATGGTTGACGCTGTGTTTGCACGTGGGGAAAAGGATCATTATAGCTCATTTCAACCTGTACTCATCCAACATCTATGATCTCATCAACGTTTCAGCAAGATAGCAAGCAGAGTCTGGCTGATTTCTCCAGAACCCTGGCACCATCACAATACATATCTTATGAGTGCCCTATCTGGCGCTCCATCTAACTAAGAACACTTCTGAATCATTCCCTGAATGTGGGCAGCTGTCTAGCCCGCTGAGCTAAACCAGCCCTTGATTATTTACCCATCACCACTGTTGCATCTTGAAACGATGGTGGTGAGCTGCCTTTCTGAGCTGCTGCAGTCTGATGCAGATATCCCTGTAGTGCTGCGAGGCGGGAATTTCTGAGATGTTTCCCAGTGTCAATGGCGATATGTATACAAATCGCTTTGCTGCGAAACTTGGAGGGTCAATTAGGGAGGATGGTGTTCGCATGTATTTGCTGCCTTTGTCCTATTAGGTGGTCATTGTAGTGGGCAGTTGTCCAATAAGCCTTATTGGTGAGTTGCTGCATGCCAACTGGTACACACTGTAACTACAGTAAAATAATAATCTTTATTAGTGTCACAAGTAGAATTACATTAACACTGCAATGAAGTTACTGTGAAAAGCTCCTAGTCGCCACACTCCGGCATCTGTTCAGGTACACTGAGGGGGAATTCAGAATATCCAATTCACCTCACAAGCACGTCTTTCGACTTGTGGGAGGAAACCGGAGCACCCGGAGGATACCCACACAGACACAGAGAGAACGTACAGTCTCCGCACAGATAGTGGCCCAAGCCAGGAATCGAACCCAGGTCCCTAATGCTGTGAAGCAACAGTGCTACCCACTGTGCTGCCGCGCCACCCTAGTGTTATGGCCGATCAAATGGATTTCCAGCTTGCATGATTCGACCATCAGAGCACCTCTGTTTTTTTTATGCAGTGGGTTTGATGGGCTCATTGGGAGATCTCGGAGGCGATTCTCCGAGCTCCGTGCTGGGCCGGAGAATTGCCGCAACTGCGCTACGACGCCCCGAAGCCGGCACGCGAATCTCCGAGGTGCGGAGAATCGGCGCTATTTGCGCCAGTGCGTTTGGCGCGGCTCGGGCCGCTGGAATCGGCGGGGCCGCCGATTCTCTGGCCCGGATGGGCCGAACAGCCATGCGGATACGACAGAGTCCCACCGGCGCCGTTCACCCACTATACACTGTCCAATCCCACAAATATCATTCTCATTGTTCACTGTTCATGTTAACCTCAGTTCCACTCATCCTGGAAAACCGGAGTCTGGTATTTCCCTAAAGTGATCACTGCCTAGTGACCGGGGAGGCAGTGGCGTAGTGGTATTGTCACTGGACTAGTAAACCAGAGACCCAGAATAATGCTCTGGGGACCTGGGTTCAAATCCCACCAGTTCAGATGGTGAAATTTGAATTCAATAAAAATCTGGAATTAAAAGTCCAGATCAAATGATCAATTGTCGATTGTTGTAAAAACTCATCTGGTTCACTGAAGGAAATCTGCCATCTTTACCTAGTCTAGCTGACATGTGATTCCAGACCCACAGCAACGTGCCATTAAACTTACAGGATATAGCACTGCTGCCTCACAGCGCCAGGGAGCCGGCCTTGGGTAGGTGACTGTCTGTGTGGAGTTCGCACGTTCTCCCCGTGTCTGGGTGGGCTTCATAATAATAATCACTTATTGCCACAAGTGGGCCTCAATGAAGTTACTATGAAAAGCCCCTAGTCACCACATTCCGGCACCTGTTCGGGGAGGCCGGTACGGGGAATTGAACCCACGCTGCTGGCCTTGCTCTGCATCACCAGCCAGCTGTTTAGCCCACTGTGCTAAACCCCAGCCCCTGTATCTGGGTACTCCAGTTTCCTCTCGCAACCCAAAGATGTGCAGGTGGATTGGCCTTGCTAAATTTCCCCTAAGGTTTGGAGCAGTTGCAGGGAATAGAGTTGGGGAATGGGCCTGGGTAGGGTGGTCTTTCGAAGGGTCGGTGCGGTCTCAATGGGCCGAACGGCTTCCTTCTGCACTGTAGGGATTCTATGAATTCTATGATTTGGTGTTACGGCCATTGTAGGTAGGGGATCCTGCAGGATGTATAGTTTGAGTTTATTATAAACACCCAGATAGTCAGCGGGATATTGAGGAGCAAATATTTGCACATTTCGTGAAAGTGTATAGGAATAATTACAATAGGCTAATTATATTAGGTGATTTTAACTTTTCCAGTTCTGTTGATGTAGAGGGTATTATAGTTGATGTAGTTTATATGGATTTCAACAAAGCCTTTGACAAGGTCCCACATTATAAAGGAAGCAAATACACATGGAATCCAGGGTCATTTAATAAGGTGGATGCAAAATTGGCTTTGTTGTAGGAGACAGAGGGCGATGTCAGGCAGCTGCTTTAGTGACTGGAAACCAGTGTCCAGTGGTGTACCACAGGGATCTTGCAATTTGTCATTTATATATATGACTTAGATGACTATGTGGGTGGTAGGATCAGTAAGTTTGCAAATGACACAAAGTTAGGCCGGGTGATTAACAGTGAGGCTGAGAGTCTTGGGTTACAGGACGATAAGGACGGAATGGTCAAGTTGTTGGATCAGTGGAGGACATTTGACCCAGAGAGTGATGACCGTCATGGAATGCACTGCCTCGGAGGGTGGTAGATGCGGGTTGCCTCACATCATTTAAAAGTGCCTGTATGAGCACTTGGCACGTCATAACATTCAAGGCTATCGATGCCTTGTATGCTAGTAAATGGGATTCGGTCGGTGTTTATCACGTGTCGATGCAGACTCAATGGGCTGAAAGACCTCTTCTGCAGTCTGATTCGGAGTCTGTTCTTAGGATTTGAGTTAGTAGGATGAAAGAAGATAAGGCCCCCAAGCCGAGAGTCTGGAGCTAAGGAAGTATTTATTATCTGCTAGAGTTTCATCTTCACCAGCTGCCGATTTGGGACCAGCAGTTCCTTTTTAAACAAATATCTTTTGGCGTCTTTTAAAATTAGAGTGAGCAAATTGTGCAGTCATTATAATTATCCCCAAAACTGGGAGCTTGATAGCATTTGAAGGTAAATTTTATTGACAGGCCAGGATGAATTTACTAGTGCTTATATCTCAGGAGAATTCAGCGTTCTGGTCTATCAGTATGAATTAGCCAGTTTGAATAAATATTCTGCATTATGTTGTAGCATTCTCCTGCTATCTTGTACATGAACTCTCGCTCTCTCTCGCTCTCTCTCTCTCTCAAACACTCTCACTTTCTCCCCCTCTCTCTTTCCTTCCATTGTCTCCCTCTGACTCTCTCCTGCCCGCCATCTCTACCATTTTTTCCTTATCTCACTCACGCTCTTTCTCTCACTCTTCCTCACTTTCCTGTCTCCCACTTTCTCTTACTCTCAACCTTCTCTCCCCCCTCTCTCTCTTTAACTCTCCCACTTTCACTCTACCTCTTCTTCTCTTTCACTCATCCTTTCCTCCACTGTCACTTTCTTGCCCTCTTCCTTTCTCCATCGCTTTCGTTCTCTCTATCGCTCTCCATCTTTCTCCGGTTCCTTATCTTGTAATTGGCATATAAATTTGTCAATGTGGTTAAACAGAGTTCTCTTTGCCAGTGACATAATTTAATCAAATTAATCACAAATATGGAACACAGGAAGTAGACATTTGTCAGTAAATCGTGAGTCACAGATACGAACAAATCAACCTTGTCATAATATACACCAGTATATCATGGTGCAGACACACGCTGATGGACACACAGTGGGACCAATCAACATACACAACACCACAGCCAATCACCAGTGAGAGCACACGCACTATAAAGACAGGGGGCATCAGAGTTCCCGCTCATTCAAGTAGCAGCTAGCTAGGAGCACAGAGCTCACAGCCTGCAACACAGACATTCACCATGTGCTGAGTGCATCAACTGGTTAGGACAAGGCAAAGGTCTTTAGTTAAAGCTAGTATTGTATTTACCTACAGTGAGAGTATGTTTAAATTGTTAACCTTTTAATAAAATAGTGTTGCACTACGTCAAGTGTTGGTGACCTGTATGTGATCCAGAACACCCAACACATCATGATACCAAGTGTGGTTGCATATTAGCACTTCTTAGACCTACCTGCAAGTGATCTGCCTTCCACCAGCAATCCCTCATCCTGCAACATGGACAACATCAGCCCGCCGCCGCCTCTCCGCATCGCCGGCAACCTCGAGGCCAACTGGAAGATTTTCAAACGGCGCTTCCAGCTCTCCCTCAAAACCACGGAGAGGGAGGGCGCCTCAGACACCAGAAAGATTGGTCTTATCCTCTCCACGGCCGGGGCCCATGCCATCCACATTTTCAACTCTCTCACCTTTGCAGATGACGAAGACAAGACGAAGTTCAAGACGGTCCTCCTCAAGTTTGACACTCAGTGCAGCGTAGAGGTGAATGAAAGTTTTGAACACTACGTGTTCCAGCAGTGTTTGCAGGGTAAGGACGAACCTTTCCAATCCTTTCTAACGGTCATCCGCATCCTTGCGCAATCTTGCAGCTACGGGCCCACCTCCGACTTCATGATATGCGACCAGATCGTTTTCGGTGTTCACTCGCACACCCTACGTCAGCAGCTCCTCAAAGTAAAGCAACTCACTCTAGCGACCGTCATCAAGACCTGTGTCCTACACGAAAAATCCACCAGTCGGTACTCCCATATACAAGCGGCTGAAATGGCGTGGCAAGATCCCCACGAGGCGGAACGGGTCCAAGTGATTGAGCACCTCCAGGGCCTCAGCCTGGATGAGGGCGGCCATTTTGTGCGATTTTTGCGGACTCCCGCGCTTGTACGCACCAAACGAGGGGACGGCGACGTGGAGGAACGTAATGCGCAGGCGCGCGCCACACATGATCCCACCGCACATGCACGGTGGCGCAGCGAACGTGCTGACGTCACGACGTGTGGCAACTGTGGCTCCGCCCATTTAAAGCGGCAATGCCCCGCAAAATGTTGACAATGCCTACGATGTGGAAGACTTGGCCACTATGCTGCCTGCTGTCGAGCAGCTCAGCCTTCCAATTCATATCGTTTCAGCCAGTCTCGCAGGTATGTTCGGGCATTTCAACCCGCGGTCACCGAGTCCGATTCCACATCCCACACAGCAGTGACACCAAGGACCCGAAGGCGTCTTTTCGAGTCGGTGTCGTAATGAAAAACAGGCTGTCCCCGAAGCAAAGACACCAGCCGCTGTCGGTATACAGCATCGATCCAGACGATGAGTGGTGTGCCGCCCTGGCGGTCAACCAGAATTCATTGCCCACCTCAGAGACTTAATTTGTGAACTTTGTGCACTAATGGACTCTCTGGTCTGTTCTGTTCTTCCGTTTAATCGTTCAAGTGGTTTGTATATAGTGTTCATCTCGTTATTTGTGTGACACACTGTTTTTTCTGCACCAGGCACCTTCCCATGTAAATAGCTTAGTTTTATGTACATAGTCCTGTAAATATTTCGCACACACGTAGTCAGGAACATTCGCCACACACTATTTATTGTCATGCAGGCACATTTTTTAATATAAAAGGGGGGATGTCATAATATACACCAGTATATCATGGTGCAGACACACACTGATAGACACACAGTGGGACCAATCAACATACACAACACCGCAGCCAATCACCAGTGAGAGCACACGCACTATAAAGACGGGGCATCAGAGTTCCCGCTCATTCGAGTAGCAGTTAGCTAGGAGCACAGAGCTCACAGCCTGCAACACAGACATTCACCATGTGCTGAGTGCATCAACTGGTTAGGACAAGGCAAAGGTCTTTAGTTAAAGCTAGTATTGTATTTACCCACAGTTCAAGTATGTTTAAATAGTTAACCTTTTGGTAAAATAGTGTTGCACTACTTCAAGTATTGGTGACCTGTATGTGATCCAGAACACCCAACACATCAAACCTCAGACCCCTGTATGCTTGGAGGTGAAAAATATTACAGAACAAAATTGTTCGGAACAAAATATTGGGCGGGATTCTCCGAAATGGAGGCAGTGTGTGCGCGCCGTCGTGAACGCTGTTGTTTCACGATGGCGCGAAACGGGCGCGGGCACGACCGCACTACAGCACAGCGCTGGAGCGGTTCACGCCACTCCAGCCTCCCTTCCTGGCGCCAACTGGGTGCTATGCCAACCCTGCATGTTTTGTGCCGCCACGCCAACCCACGCATGCGCGGGGGACTTCTTCAACGCGCTGGCCCCGAAGCAACATGGCGCGGGGTTTCAGGGGCCGGCCGCGTAACAAAATTGGGCTGGGGCTGGAGAGGCCGGCCTGCCGATCGGTGGTCCCCGATCGCGGGCCAGACCCCATCGGAGGCCACCCCCCCCAGGCGAAGGAGCCCCCCCTCTCCCCCCACAGGCCGCCCCCCCGACCCTGTGCGCAGAGTTCCCGCCGGCTGCGAGCAGGTGTGGACGGCGCCGGCGGGACTCTGCCGTTTCTGCGCGGCTGCTCGGCCCATCAATGCCGCAGAATTGGGGGCCTGGCCGCACACAGCGGCCCACGACCGGTGCCGCGCCAAACCCGCCGGCGCAAATGGTGCCGATTCTCCGCTCCTTGGAGAATCACGTGCCGGCGTCGGGGCGGCGTGGCGCGGTTGTGGCAATTCTCCGGCCCGGCGCGGGGCTCGGAGAATCCCGCCCATTATGTATCAAAAATGGGGTCGGCTAATCACAACATTCAATGTTAAATTGCATTGTAAGATTAATAACATTGTACCATGGTGAATTGGCCATGATCAATGTGGGGAGTTGTGGAGATAGTGCGGGGGAGTGGACCTAGATAGAGTGCTTTTCTGGAGGGCCAGTGCCGACTTGATGGGCCCAATGGTCTCCATCTGCACTGTAGGGATTCTATGGTGTTTTCAAAATTAAATAAGTTGACATTGCACAGTTTAAAAATAATATTCAAACTCTTCAAGTTTGAAATACTGTAAAGAAATTGTAATCAATTAAATGTAGAACCTTAAACATTGTGGCAACTTCAATATTTGAATAAATGGGCTTTTGTCATTCAGAGAATCCCCCCAGCACCCCTCACTCTGGTGGTTTCTGTCTGTCCCCCTTACCCAATTCCTGACATTCTCTTTGCACCCCGCTCTCCCTGCCATGTGAGAGAGATTTAAAAATAACGAAAACTGAGGTACCTTTCAAACCCCTTCTTGATTAATGCAAACTGTCTTTATTTGAATGACAGGTATAATCTGCTCCAGAATTTCTTTCCTTTATTTACCTTTTCTCGGCTATTCTTGCTTTTCATTCGTCTTCGCTCGCAGATACTCAGAGTTGAAAGTGATTTAATTGGCCCTGTCACTCTCACTGTAAACAAGCCATGCAAAATCTCAAACGTAAAGTTCTGCTTGTCACACATCTAAAACGTCACTCGGAGCAGGTATGGTAAATGAAGAATCAGTATTGAGAATCTGACAGAAATAACATGGCTTTGGGTTTTGAAGTGCTGGGATAGAGTGAGAGTATTTAAACTGGCGAGTCTAATCAGATTTGCTGAACCCATTCTTGAAGTGCGACCAATGGCATTTATTGCCTGTCCCTAGTTATCCCAGAAATGGTGGTGAAGGACTTTATTTTTTGTGGCTGTTTGATATAGCTGAGAGCTCTGTTATACCACCTCAGGAAGCAGTGACGAGTCAAGGGCTCGGATTTACACTCCTGAGGCAGGTGTGCAGAGTCAGAAAATCTCCCGGCTCACCAGACGTGCCTTGGGAAGAAAGTGCCCCCAATAATGAGACCATCGTTCCGGTGCGGGCGTAAGTCAGAAGCGGGTGGGTGCATGCTGTATTTGGGTTCACTGCTCCCAGAGGCAGTGGCAGAGGCTGCCAAGTTTTTAAAATATTATTTCATGGGATTTGGCTTTGCAAGCTACACAGTCCTGAGGTGAGGCAGTTAAAACATTTTGTCCCAGTTGTGCGGTTGAATATTAGGCCACCTAACCATTACAACCCCTCACCTTCCATCAATTCCTCATGTTATATCCATGCCAACTCATGCCCTCCACTCATCCCAATGACCCCTTATATGCCAACAAGCCACTCAGTTCAGAGGTAATTAGGGATTCAGTGACAGTTGTTGGCTTGCCAGTGATACCCACATCCCATGACAGAATATATTAAAACACACACTTCACTATAAAAACACACTCTCAATGAAAAAAGCCCATTAAATATATTTAAATCCTTTCAAGTTCTTAATCCCTTGTAGAAAAAAAATTGTATTCATAACCCCACAAAGATAGTTAATCCCTTAATAAGCTCTTGAAGATGTCAATGGAGCTGTAATTTACAGCTACCACCCTCATACCCCTACCACTTCCAACCATGGTAATGATAGATGCTTGAAGCAGAAAAGCAGTGATCATGCTATAATGATAGATTTCATAAATGTATAAGTTCATAAGATATATGAGCAGAATTAGGCCATTCGGCCCATCAAATCTGCTCCGCCATTCTATCTTGGCTATTATGTTCCTTATCTGCTATCGACAGACCAAGAGCTAGATTGCGAAATTGGCCAGGGCATCTCCTCCCTAGAACACATGACCTTGGAGCAGGAGTGGGCAATTTAGCCTCCCAAGCCTAAACACCCTCAATGTGATCAAGACTGATCCCATCCTCGCCCCAATTCCATCGTCCTGCCCGTTCTCCATTTCAGAGCTATGTCAACTAACAGCTATTGAAACTGGAAGCATCATTTCTTTCACCACAGAGACAGAAGCATGCCATTTTTTTAATTTAAAGGGAAGGGTATTTAAATAACTTCACAATTTGACATTTCCCCAGACCTATCTGCCTTTTACAAGAATTTACATCTGCTCTAAAAAGTCACACATTGCAGGATAAGGACCCTGCTCCAGTGAGAATAGGATCTATTAGAAATGAGTGTGGGGCCTGCAGATCTGGCTTCCTTGTGCCATTTTGGACTAGGCTCCACGACTCCACAAAATCAAGGCCATTGTGTGGGGACATTAGCCAGACCCCAGGTAAGGATAGCATGTTTTCATCCTTGTGAACCTGTGAGCTTTTACTACAATCTGACAACCGTATGGTTACATTTACAGATGACAGCCTTTTGTTCCAGATCTTTTCAGCAAATGGGGAGATTCTCCAGGGCCGCTAGCCCCACGCAGGAATTGCAATGGCCTACTGAATTGGACACGAGTCTGAAATGGGATTCCAACATTGTGTCAAACTCTCTGTGAGTCTCCTATCCTGCCCCACTAGTCCTGATGAGGTTCCAGAGCGGGCGGGAACTTGCAAAGTCCTCATTTTAATCTACTTCAATATCATTATCGGGCAGAAAGCCCAATTCACTGGCCTCCCTGGATACACCAGCTCCTCCAGGAGTCACTCTGGTGTGAACTGGTGAAAGTCCTGACAAACAGGGGCCTTGCGCCTTGCAATCCAAGGGGGAGGGGGGGGGGGGGACAAGGGGATGAGTACACTCCCTACACTTGCCTCCATGGTGCCGAGGGGGTAGGTGGGGTTCGGGGGCCTTGGGCTGGACTGGAGGAGCTCAGGGTGAAGTCTTTCCCGGGATGGGGGTTGTTTGGCACTTCTCAATTGTAGCATCGAAAATCATTAAATTGTATTTTAGCATGTCAAATTTCAGTTCAACTTCTTTTCTCTGAAGCCTTTGCCATCTCTCCTAACATGTCAAGTTCAATGATCTGTCAGAAGAAGGTGAAGTGTGTTCTCTCTGTAGCCTTAAAACATTTAAATTCTCTGTCAGCATGTCAATATCAGTGATCTGTCAGATGAAGGTAAAAGCTTTCCCTTTAATGGAAACATTTGAAGTGCTTGCTTGACAGTTAATTCCATTCCCATTTAACTTTTTAAAGTCTCTGGCCATGCTTAGAAGCCTAAAAGCTTTAAACTAAATTGTTTACATTCAACTTCATGGTCAAATGCCTTTTAAAAGCCTCTTGATTGACAGGTCCAGGCAAATTCGAAGGACGGATTACCGTTGTTTGTTTTAAAAGCTAGCCATCCCCATTGGGGCTGGTTTAGCACAGGGCTAAATCGCTGGCTTTGAAAGCAGACCAAGGCAGCAAACAGCACGGTTCAATTCCCGTACCAGCCTCCCCGAACAGGCGCCGGAATGTGGCGACTAGGGGCTTTTCACAGTAACTTCATTTGAAGCCTACTTGTGATAATAAGCGATTTTCATTTAATTTCATTTTTCATTAACTCTGATGTGCTTCCTCTTTTGAGCAGATGCTCTTTCCAACCGCAGTTTTCTATGAAGGGGCTGTTTCTTTGCTCTGAGGAGCTTCCTAGTAAGGGCAGGTGCGGGAGTGTGCCCAATGTCACATTTCCAACTCATGAACAAGACATGAGGAACATTTACATAGGATGACATAGGGTACCTGGCACAGGAACAGGACATTCGGCCCAACTAGTCCCTGCTACTGTTTATGCTTAAAAGAGCACGCATAGCTGCAGGGATGAAACAGAGAGAGGACAAAGTTTGGAGGAGTGTGGAAGTCTGGATGAGAGAAGGGGTGGTCCTGTCAGGCAAATGCTGAGACGGCAAATTTGTGCAATCTTAACCTTTCACTTTCCCATCTCCTGCCTCTTCACACAGATTTTTTTCTTTTGACATTATATTTATGCTTTTATCGAAGGAGAAAGTTGAACTAATCGTTGCTTCTTGTACACGTCAGTCACAGTGAGAGCTAAGGTTTGACCTTTTCAGTTCTAATTTGCTTTTCACGCTTCAGATTGTCAGCTCAACTTAGTGCACATCAGTGTACTGATGCGGGGACAGAGCAAAGGCAAGAGAGACCTCACATTGTCATTTGGTAAACAAAATCCAAAGAAGCGAAAATGCAACACAGAATGCAATGAGAACTTAGCGCTTAAGGTTGGAGTGCTACCGGAAAGGGGGCAAATGCTATCAATGTCCATGTGTGTAAGGTTGAATCGTGGAATGGAAACTATGAATCGGGAGGCCACAGCCCATCTTATCAATGGTGGCTCTCTGCGAAATTATCTCAGCTAGTATAACTCGGCCCTCCCCTTTTCCCTTAAACCAGCAAAGTTTTCCTTCAGCTAAGTGGAATCAGGAAGCTATATACTTCCTCACAAAAAACGTGTCTAAATGGGGTAGAGGAACAGAGAGATCTGTGGGTACATTAATATTAATCACTGTGGTGAATGTATTGCGGTAACAATTCACCATGTGCATATCTGTATTATGCTGTTGCCCATGTGGGCTCCACCTATGGATCATTGTAAGGTATTACCTATGATGTAGCATGTTGGGGCCTGTGTGGGCTCCGCCCCTGGCTCCACCCCTTGAGGGGAGGTATAAAGAGCAGTCACCCTGTAGGCTGCTCCCACTAACAGATCAGTCGCAGGCAGGCACTGTTCTAGTTGATTGAAGCCACAGTTTACTTCTACTCCTGGTTTTGTGTGAATTGATGGTCGCATCAATTTAATCAACTACAACGGAATTATGGAATCGGCCCTCAAACCTGACCGACTGGAACTCGATCCGCAGGCCGCGGAGGCGAAAGAGACTTTTTCGCACTGGCTCCGCTGTTTCAAAGCCTACCTCGCCGCCTCCTCCTCGCCTTCCGTCACCGACGAATAGAAGCTGAGTCTCCTCCACGCACGGGTGAGCCATCGAATCTCTGTTCAACTCGAGGAAGCCTCCACCTACACAGACACCCTCGCGATGCTAGAGCGCCTCTACGTAAGGCCCGTGAACGAGGTGGACACCTAAGTGGCTGGAGTCAGGTCCAACTATGTGAGACAGCACCTACTCGAAAAAGGTGCCCTAGACCTGGAAGAGACGGTAAAATTAGCCTCCTCTCTGGAAGTATCATTCCAAAGCCTCAACGCGTTCCCGTCCGATCACGCAAATCCCTCGTGGACCCCCGACCAAAGAATACCCCAGGCCTGTGCCGCGCGGCTGCCCACCCACCATGGGGGGGCTACCTTATTATTTCTGTGGCCAGCCTCAACACACCCGGCAGCGCTGCCCAGCCCGGAACACGAACTGCGGGAGAAAAGGACATTTTGCTGATGTTTGCCTGGCCAGGTCCAAAAACTCTAAATCGCAGGCCCGACCCTCAGACTCACAGGCCCGCAGTGTGGCAGCGTGTCTGCCGGCTCTGCCCCCCAAGACACGTCATCGGCCTCGTGTTGTCCGTGGGGCAGCCATCTTTCAGCCCGCACAGCGTGTGCGACTCACGGGGGCTGCCATCTTGGTCATCCTCGCCCACGTGGCCCGCCACGTGCGATTCATGGGGGCCGCCATCTTGGACGCCATCTTCCTCACCGCCCGACACGTGCGACCAACGAGGGCAGCCATCTTGAAACCGCCCCAGCATCTCCGACCATGCCGGCTACCCGCAACTCAGTGCGGTCACCTTTGACCAGTCGTGACCCAAACACCTCCGGAGCTCTATGATGACCGTCCGGGTAAACGGACACCAACGCACTGCCTCTTCGACTCCGGGAGCACAGCGAGCCTCATTCATCCAGACATGGTAAGACGCTGCTCGCTCCCAATCTTCCCGGCGCATCAAACCATCTCCCTCGCCTCCGGGTCGCACTCGGTGCTGGTCCGGGGGTACACTACCGCAACCTCGCAATACAGGGCGCCGAGTATGCTAATTTAAAATTATATTTACTCCCCGACCTCTGCGCTACTCTTCTATTGGGACTGGATTGCCAATGTAACCTCAGGAGCCTAACCTGAGAAGTTCGGCGGGCCCCTACCCCCACTCACCGTATGTAGCCTCACGACCCTAAAGGTCGACCCTCCCCCGCTCTTTGCAAATCTCACCGCCGACTGCAAACCAGTCGCCACTAGAAGCAGGCGGTGCAGCATCCAGAATAGGACTTTTATCGGGTCCGAGGTCCAGCGACTCTTGCGGGAGGGAATCATCGAGGCCAGCAATAGCCCCTGGAGAGCCCAGGTGGTTGTCGCCAGGACCGGGGAAAAGAACCGGATGGTTGTAGATTACAGCCAAACCATAAACTGGTACACGCACCTCGATGCGTACCCCGTTCCCCGGATCGCAGACATGGTAAACCAGATCGCACACTACCAGGTGTTCTCCACGGTGGATCTGAAGTCTGCGTACCACCAGCTCCCAATCCGCCCAGGGGACCGCCACTACACGGCTTTTGAGGCAGACGGCCGCCTCCTCCACTTCCTCCGGCTCCCCTTTGGTGTCACGAACGGGGTCTCGGTCTTCCAAAGAACGATGGACCGAATGGTGGACCAGTACAGGCTGCGGGCCACATTTCCATACTTGGACAATGTCACCATCTGCGGCCATGATCATTCGGACCATGATGCCAACCTCCAGAGATTTCTCCAAACCGCCCGAACCCTTAACCTCACTTACAACAAGGAGAAATGCGTTTTCCGCACAACCAGACTAGCCATCCTCGGTTACGTCGTGGAAAACGGGGTTCTGGGTCCCGACCCCAATCATATGCGCCCCCTCCTGCAACTCCCCCTTCCCCACTGCCCCAAGGCCCTGAAAAGGTGCCTCGGGTTCTTTTCCTATTACGCCCAGTGGGTCCCCAATTTTGCGGATAAAGCCCGCCCACTAATCAAGGCCACCATCTTCCCTGGCGGCTGAGGCCCGCCAAGCCTTCAGCTGCATCAAGGCGGATATCGCCAAAGCCTGGATGCGCGTGGTGGACGAGTCCGTCCCCTTCCAGGTGGAGAGCAACGGATCAGAGGTCGCCATCGACGCTACCCTCAATCAGGCAGGCAGGCCAGTAGCCTTTCTTTCACGAACCCTCACCACCTCCGAAATTCGACACTCCTCAGTCAAAAAGAAAGCCCAAGCCATTGTGGAACCCGTATGGCACTGGCACTACTTCGCTGGTAGGAGGTTTACCCTCGTCACTGACCCAACGATTGGTAGCCTTCATGTTCGATAATACGCTGCGGGGCAAGATCGTGAATGATAAGATCTTGAGGTGGAGGATCGAACTCTCCACCTATAATTACGATATAGTATATCGTCCTGGGAAGCTCAACAAACCCCCAGATGCCCTGTCCCACAGCACATGCGCCAGCACGCAAGACGACCGACTACGTGCTATCCATGATGACCTTTGCCACCCGGGGGTCACCCGGCTTCTCCACTACATCAAGGCCCGCAACCTGCCCTAATCCACTGAGGAAGTCAGAGCCATGACCCGGGACTGCCAAATCTGTGCGGAGTGCAAGCCGCACTTCTATCGACCGGATAAGGCCCACCTGGTAAAGGCATCCCGGCCCTTTGAACGCCTCAGTATCGATTTCAAAGGGCCCCTCCCCTTCAATAACCGCAACACATATTTCCTCAACATCATCGACGAGTTCTCCCGCTTCTCCTTTGCAATCCCTTGCCCCAACATGACCGCGGCCACCGTCATTAAAGCCCGACATAGTGTCTTCACCCTGTTTGGTTTCCCCACGTGACCGGGGCTCGTCGTTCATGAGCGACGAACTGCGTCAGTACCTGAAAATGAAAATTGTTTATTGTCACAAGTAGGCTTCACATGAAGTTACTTGTGAAAGCCCCTAGTCGCCACAATCTGGCGCCTGTTCGGGGAGGCTGGTACGGGAATTGGTACCTGGTATTGGTACCTGCTCAGCAAGGGCATCGCCTCGAGCAGGACTACCAGTTATAACCCCAGGGGAAACGGGCAGGCGGAGAAGCAGAACGCGACGGTCTGGAAGACCGTCCTCCTGGCCCTACGGTCGAGGAATCTCCCAGTTCCCCACTGGCAGGAGGTCCTACCCGACGCACTCCACTCTATTAGGTCCCTACTTTTCACAGCCACAAACGAGACCCCTCATGACCGCCTATTCATTTTCCCCAGGAAATCCACCACCGGGGCCTCGCTTCCGTCCTGGCTGAAGACACCGGGGCCCGTCCTGCTCCGCAAACACGTCAGGAGCCATAAGTCCGACCGCCTGGTCGAGAGCGTCCAGCTCCTACACTCCAACCCCCAGTACGCATACATCGAACACCCCGACGGCCGGCAGGATACAGTCTCCCTCTGGGACCTGGCACCTGCAGGTTCCACAACCACCGCCACCACATCTTACCCTGCCCAACCTACGCTGACCAGCGCCTCCGCCCCTACATGGCGCTCGCACCCCCATCCGCCCTCCATTCTCCCTTCACCGACCCACAGGAATGAAGCTCCAGAAGACACGCTCCCAGAGTCCACATCTGTGCCCGCACCGACGACTTCACTACCGATGCCAGCACAGCTGAGTTCGACGGCCGGGCCAGCTGCGATACCAGAGCTTCAGCGTTCACAGCACACAATCCATGCGCCGGACAGGCTGAACTTATGAACCCTTCACCCCTGCCGGACTTCATTTTTTAACAGGGGGTGAATGTGGTGGATGTATTGCTGTAACAATTCACCATGTGCATATCTGTGTTATGCTGTTGCCCGTGTGGGCTCCACCTGTGGACCATTGTAAGGTATTACCAATGATGTAGCATGTTGGGGCCCTTGAGGGGAGGTATAAAGAGCAGTCGCCCTGTAGGCGGCTCCCACTAATAGATCAGTCGCAGGCAGGCACTGTTCTAGTTGATTAAAGCCACAGTTTACTTCTACTCCTGATTTCGTGTGAATTGATGGTTGCATCATTCACTCAAAGCAGTAACGCAGATTAATATGGTTATTGAAAAGAAAGCAAACAAACGGGGTTCACTTCAAGACGGACAGCCGCAAGATCTCACCGCATGGGCACCATTCAGCTACTCTGTCGCACCCAGAGCGGAGCCAATTGCAACGGGTGAATTGCTCACAAGCCCCAAATTGGGCTCCACGCTGAGAGCCGGGCCAATCATAAATCACCCCGACTCGCTCCAACCAGTAATATCTGGATCTTGCCCTCACTGGGCGAGATCCAGATCTGAATATTTAAATGTGCCGAATAACTTATTTAAATACCCGGAAGCCAAATTCACCCAGTGTCCGGGACTCACCAACCAAACCTGGGAGACCTCGCCAGGGTGCCGTTTAGTGCTGATCCATATAAACATGAACCTGGTGTAAGGGTACCTGGGAAGTCTCCCAAGCCATTGCAGTCCCCTGAATGGTCGGAGACTGGGCAAGATATCACCTTAGCACGTAGACACATTGGCACTGCCTGCCAGGAACCCTGCTGGGGCCACCCTGCTACTGTCAGGGTGCCCGGGTGGCACTGCCAGAGTGCCAGGCTAGCAGCATCATGGTGTCTAGGTGACAGGTTGGCACTGCCCGGGGTCAGGCCCAGAGGGGCCTTGTCAAATAGAGGGGGACTAAGGGGGATTTTCGGGAGCCACCCCAAGATTGGGGGTTGAGGGAGGAGGTCAAAAGTGGGGGGGCTGAAAAGTAAGGGGAGAGATCGGGGCTGCTGGATCGTGAAACTTGAATTTAATAAAAAAGTCTGGAATTAAAAAGTCTAATGTCGACCATGAAACCATTGTCGATTTTCGGAAAAACCATCTGGTTCACTCATGTCCTTTAGGGAAGGAAATCCGCCATCCTTACCTGGTTTGGCCAACATATGACTCCAGACCCACAGCAATGTGGTTGACTCTTAACTCCCCCTCAAGTGCCGTTGGATAGAAGGATACTTCTCGCCACTGCAACCTCTGAGCAATACCCCGCTAAACGTGCCATTCAGCGGACTTTAACATGAGTCCGCTGAATCGCATCCCACATATTTTATGTCCTCTTCACAACTTACTTTCCTACCTATCTTAGTGTATCAGCAAATTTGACAAAAATCTTATCAATCCCTTCATTCAAGTCATTGATATGAATTGTAAACAGTTGAGCTCCCAGCACTGATCCCTGTGGCACACCACTCGAGATGTCTTGCCCATCTGCGTAAAACTCATTTTTGCCTGCCCTCTGCTTCCTGTTAGTCAGCCAATCTTCTATCCATGCCAATATAAAAGCAGAACGCGCTGGAAATGCACAGCAGGTCAGGAAGCATCTGTGGAGATAGGGGCAGAGTTAACAGGCCTTTTAGGGAAATATTCTGTCTGCTGGATCATTGACCTAAAACGTTGGGCTGGATTCTCTGTCCTGTCGCTGGTTCAGCAGGTCGACGGGATGCTCCGTTTCAATTCAGCTACTCTGTCGCACCCAGAGCGGACCGAATTGCAACAGGTAAATTGCTCACAAGCGATTGGGCTCCACGCTGGTCAATGGGTGTTTCCCATTGTGGGGCAGCCCCACGCCGTCGGGAAACCCCAGGGCTTCCGGCAAAACGGGGAATCCCAATGCCGGAGAATCCAGCCTGTTAACTCTGGCTAGAATTTTACGGTTATTAACACCAGCAGGATCTTCTGGTCCCCCCCAACGGCGAATGCAGCCGCGTAGTAAGTTCGCGGCTGACACCAAGGTTGGTGGGGTGGCGGATAGTGCTGAAGAGTGTCAGAGGATACAGCAGGACATAGACATGTTGGAGACTTGGGCAGAGAAATGGCAAATGGTGTTTAATCCGGACAAATGGGCGGCACCGTAGCACAGTTGCTTCACAGCTCCATGGTCCCAGGTTCAAATCCCAGCTTGGGTCACTGTCTGTGCAGAGTCTGCATGTTCTCCCCGTGTCTGCGTGGGTTTCCTCCAGGTGCTCCGGTTTCCTCCCACAGTCCAAAGATGTGCACGTTAGGTGGATTGGCCATGCTAAATTGTCCTTAGGTTAGATGGGGTTGCTGGGTTACGGGGTAGGCTGGAAATGTGGGCTTAAGTAGGTTGCTCTTTCCAAGAGCAGGTGCAGACTCGATGGGCCGAATGGTCTCCTTCTGCACTGTAAATTCTATGATTCTATGAAATGTGAGGTAATACATTTTGGTAGATCTAACATAGAGGGGAAATATATCGTAAATGACAAAACTCTTAGGAATAGAGAAAGTGAGAGCGATCTGGGCGTGCATGTGAAAAAAATGAAAATCGCTTATTGTCACAAGTAGGCTTCAATGAAGTTACTATGAAAAGCCCCTAGTCGCCACATTCCGGCGCCTTTTCGGGGAGGCCAGTAAGGGAATTGAACCGTGCTGCTGGCTTGCCATGGTCTGTTTTCAAAGCCAGCGATTTATCTGTGTGCTAAACCAGCATGTCCACAGATCTTTGAAGGTGGCAACACAATGGATAAGGTAGTCAAGAAAGCATACGGAATGCTTGCCTTCATTGGACGTTGCATCGAATATAAAAACTGGCAAGTCATGCTACGGTTGTATGGAACCTTGATAAGGCCGCACTTGGAATATTGCGCACAATTCTGGTTGCCACACTACGAGAAGAATGTGGAGGCTTTGGAGAGGGTGAAGAAGAGGTTCACCAGGATGTTGCCTGGTCTGGAGGGTGTTAGGTATGTGGAGAGACTGAATAGACACTGATGTGTTGGGTGTTCTGGATCACAAACAGGTCACCAACACTGGAAGTGGTGCAACTCTATTTTATTATAAGGTTAACGATATTAACATACTTGAACTGTGGGTAAATGCAATACCAGCTTTAACTGTTGACCCTTGCCTAGTCCCAACCAGGTGATGCACTCAGCACATGGTGAATGTCTGTGTTGCAGGCTGTGAGCTCTGTGCTCCGAGCTGGCTGCTACTAGAATGAGCAGGAACTCTCCTGTCCCCTGTCTTTATAGTGGGTGTGCTCTCACTGGTGATTGGCTGCGGTGTTGTGTATGCTGATTCGCCCCACTACATGTCCACCAGTGTGTGTGTGTGTCTGCATCATGATATACTGGTGTATATTATGACAGACACGGATTGTTTTCTTTAGAAATATGGAGGTTGAGGGGGTGACCTGATAGAGGCCAACGAGATTATGAGGGGCATGGATAGAGTGGAGGGGCAGGCACTCTTCCCCAGGGTGGAAGGGTCAGTCACCAGGGGGGCAAACATTTAAGGTCCGTGGGGCAAAGTTTAGAGGAGATGTGCGAGGCGGATTTCTTACGCAGAGGGTGGTGAGTGCTGGAACTCATTGCCAGGGGAGGTTGTGGAAGCAGATACATTAACGGCGTTCAAAAGACATCTTGACAAACGCAATGATAGAATGGGTATCGAGGGATACGGCACAAGGAAAAGCTGAGGGTTTTGGCCAAGGTTGGTATCATGACCGGTACAGGCTTGGAGGGCCGAAGGGCCTGTTCCTGTGCTGTATTGTTCTTTGTTCTTTGTTTCCTGGTGGCGGGCGGGCGGGCGGGCGGGCCGGGGGGAGGGAGGGGGGTGCAGAGTGGGGGGGGGGCGGGGGGAGGAGCGGGAGGGGGGTGGGGGGGGAGTCAGGTACATTACATGGGAAGCCCTGTTGACAGCAGAGGGACCAGACAATCCCACCACCGGCCAATGGCAGGCCACAGCAAAACACATTGGGGGAGGAGGGGGGGGGGGTGGAAAATCCCGCCCCCAATGTTTCTCTTTTCCACAGATGCTGACAGGCCTGCCGAGTATTTTGAGCCTTTTCTCGAGTTATTTCAGATTTCCAGCATCTACTGTGTTTTGCTTTGGTAGCACAGTCGTTAACACAGTTACTTCACAGCTCCAGGGTCCCAGGTTCGATTCCCGGCTTGGGTCACTGTCTGTGCGGAGTCTGCACGTTCTCCCCGTGTCGGCGTGGGTTTCCTCCGGTGCTCCGGTTTCCTCCCACAAGTCCCGAAAGACGTGCTGTTAGATCATTTGGACATTCTGAATTCTCCCTCTGCGTACCCGAACAGGCGCCGGAATGTGGCGACTAGGTGCTTTTCACAGTAACTTCATTGCAATGTAAGCCTACTTGTGACAATAAAGATTATTTTTACTATTTCTTGTTCGACTTTTTTTTGTTGCGGCTTGATAGAATTGAACAGCTTGCTCAGCCTTTGCAGAGGTCAGTGAAGAGTGAACCACATTGGGCCCATGACCCTCTGACTCTAGGGCTTCAGGTTATGGGCACACGCATCGCCATGGTAACTCAGTCAGACTGTCGCTCTGTTTGCGAGTAGCTCCCGAGGAAGGGACTTGTTCAAACCACCGTCAATTGTCAGCGAGCTGTTCAAAGGGGATAGAATTAATGAGGTGAGCAAAAAAATAAACAATGATAATTTCAACTCACTTCAATTCCTCGAATCAAAGTTCCTCGGAGCTCAGCTGAATACTGATAAATTGGATTACAGGTGAATTTTGGGGGAAACACAACTGAAGAACCTTGCACATTAATCATCAAGATTTGAATTTAATTTCCCACAGGATATGTGGTAAAGTGTAAACTAATTTAAAAGTGTTTCTTTGAGAATTTTATTTTTGGGGGGAGGTGTTATCAGATTGCTTGAGAACTCTTCAACTGTAATGAATTAAATGCATTTGCTCTAATTGATATCAGATTTCTCATGGCCTTCAATTGCTACCAACTAATTTTTTCAATGGTGAAAATTCCAAAGTACTTTACAGTAGTGTCCAACTAATGACCAATCAGCATCCCATTGGATTAAAACGTTTTGTGTAAGTAGGTTTCAAGGCCAGGCCCAAGCAGTGACTAATAGGTGGGTTGGTTCTGAGGGATGTGTCTTTTACAAGTCCAGTTTGCGCTCTGCCTGTGGGTGTGTGGGTAATGGGTGGGAGAGAGGGCCACCCTAGCTCGCCAAAATTTTTCCATGACTTTGTCCACACCCAGGTGGCCGAAGAGAGTGGATCTGTGGAATCTTCCTGCAAACAGTTGTGAGGGGGGAGTCTGTACTAGACGCAAGGGGTAATATTGATATTTTATTCCCTGCTGTGAAGGTTGTTTGGTGTTTCTTTTCTCAAAGTAAATTTAGAGTGCCTAATTCATTTTTTCCAATTGAGGGGCAATTTAGCGTGGCCAATCCACCTACCCTGCACATCTTTATAATCATCTTTATTGTCACAAGTAGGCTTACATTAACACTGCAATGAAGTTACTGTGGAAAGCCTTTTGGGTTCTTTGGGTTGTGGGGGCGAAACCCACGCAGACACGGGGAGAATGTGCAAACTCCACACGGACAGTGGCCCAGAGCCGAGATTGAACCTGGGACCTCGGCGTCGTGAGGCAGCTGTGCGAACCACTATGCCACCGTGCTGCCCATTGTTTGGTGTTTCGGGGGAGATCTGGATGCTTGTCTGGTTGAACATAAACCATCTATTCTTAACCCATAACAATATACATATCCAAGCTACTGGCGTGGATGCTGTCTCTATGTTGGCTCCTTCTCGACTCTTCTCTATTTGCAGCAGTGATGGGCAATCTAGGCTGGTGTTGGGGCTGTATGAGTAGCCCTGCTTCATCTCAGTGGGCCACAAGATTGAAATCGGGCATGTTCACGAATGATAACCCCATGAATAAGATTGAATACATTTAATCCACACTAAATATTTCTAAATGAATACATTCATATATTGATAGAACTGTCAACTTCAAATGGTTGAAAAAAAAAGAAATATTTACACTTTGGATGTAAAGGGAGTGCACAGCTTTTACAGTCAATGTTGTGAGCAATCATCACGCACCTCACTTCACGCGTCCTTGCTTTACGTGCGTCTCACTTCAGTCATACTGCCAGGAAAATAACTACATGGTTACAAATCAGCAGAATGTGGCAATTCAGTGCGTGGACATCTGTCAACAAAATACCACGTGGGCTGCACTCAGAACCCTGATGGGCCATGTGTAGCCCCGGGGTCGCAGTTTTCCCAACACTGGCGTACAGAACCATCATGTGATTCTCCACTGCAGACTGTGGGCAAAACTGTTCTCTAATTAATCCTTGCTGTGCCGGAAACCTTTGTCTGACATAGGTTTCCCTTGGGTTATCATGTAACTTATACATGAACATGGATCCCTCAAAGTTGCCACCCAGGTTGATAGGGTTGTTAAGAAGGCGTATGGTGTGTTGGCTTTCATTAACAGGGGGATTGAGTTTAAGTGCCTCGAGGTTTTGCTGCAGCTTTATAAAGCCCTGGTTAGATCACACTTGGAAAATTGTGTCCACTTCTGGTCACCTCATTATAGGAAGGATGTGGATGCTTTGGAGAGGGTGCAGAGAGGATTTACCAGGATGCTGCCTGGACTGGTGGGCATGCCTTATGAAGAAAGGTTGAGGGAGCCCGGGCTTTTCCCACTGGAACGAAGAAGGAAGAGAGGTGACTTGATAGAGTTGTCAAGGTGATATTAGACATGGATAGAGTGGATAGCCAGAGACTTTTCCCCAGGGCGGAAATGGCTGTCACGAGAGGACATAATTTTAAGGTGATTGGAGGAAGGTATTGTGGTAGTACCAGGTATTGCGGCACCCAAGAGGCTGATGACCATTGGTCAGACCCAGGAGTCTACCATTGGCTTTTGTACGTAGCTCCGCCCTGACAGGCGGAGTATAAGAAACGGTGCCGTCCCTGCAGCCTTCACTTTCTGTATCGAAGCTGCTGGGGAAAGAGTTCTAGCAGATTAAAGCCTTCAGTTATGGAATCACTTCGTCTTGAGAGTAATTGATTGCGCATCAATTTAATCTGCTAGACTTAAGCTGGAAGGATGGATCTCCGAATCAAACTGGAGTGCCTTCAACTCAGCCCTCACGCGGAGAACTCAGCTGCAATTTTTAAACACGGGCTGGCGTGCTTTAAAGGCTATCTCGAGACGGCCGGAGGCACCCCCACAGAAGGACAGAAACTGCATCACCTGCGCTCAAGGGTCAGCCCTGGTATCTACCCCCTTATCGAGGAGGCGGAGAATTATGATGCCACGATCGAACTGCTAGAAGGACATTATATCCACCCTGTGAATCAGGTCTACGCTCGTCACCTGCTTGCGACTAGACGGCAAAGCCCCACGGAATCGTTGGAATATTTCTACCGGGCGCTACTGGTGCTGGGCCGAAACTGTGGCTGCCCGCAAGTTTCAGGGAACGAGCACACGGAACTTTTAATAAGGGATGCTTTCGTAGCAGGTATGACCTCCTCAGATATCCGCCGAAGACTCCTAGAAAGGGACACTCTGGGACTCAGAGAGGCACGGGCACTGGCAGGGTCCATGGACGTTGCCTACAAAAACGCGCAGTCCTATGCGCCCGACCGCACGGCAGCCCCCTCGGCTGCGTGGCACCCCGCAGCGGCAGCCCCACAGACCTCCCCCCTGACCCCGCAGGCCTGCGCTGCGAGACGGCCCACTAACACCGCCGGGCCCCGCTGTTTCTTCTGTGGGCTGCGAATCATCCCCGCCCGCGCTGCCTGGCCCGCACCCTTACCTGAAAAGGGTGCGGCAAGAAGGGCCACTTTGTGGGGGTCTGCCTGGCCCGCGCCGTGACCGCGGTCTCCAGCAACTCCGGACCGCCGCTGCAACCCCCCCTTCAGGCCCCGGCCGGCCAGTGCTAACCGCCACCCCGCCCTCAGGTCCCGACCGGCCAGCGCTCACCGCCACCCCGCGGTCTCCAGCGACCCCGAACCACCGCGGCACCCCCCCCTTCAGGCCCCGACCGGCCAACGCTCACCGCCACCCCCGTCTCCCGCACCGTGGCCGCGGTCTCCAGTGACTGTGGACCCTTGCGGCAACCCTCCCTTCAGGCCCCGATGGCCAGCGCTCACCGCCACCCCCCTATCCTAGGGCCACGTGCGGCCCACGGGCGCGCCATTTTTCCCCCGGACACCACGCTGGACGGGTGGGCACCGCCATTTTGTCCATCGCCGCCGCCATCTTGTTCATCCCCGGACACCATGTGCGACCCATGGGTGACGCCATCTTGGATGGGGCCCCAGGCCCCCAGCACGGCCGACTACACGCTGCCCGATCAGAACACGCAACTGCTTCATCTGGCCTCGGTGACACTGGACCAAAGTCGACCCCGGACACTCGCTACAATGATGGTCTTTATCAACGGCCACGAGACGTCTTGCCTAATTGACTCCGGGAGCACGGAAAGCTTTGTTCACCCCGACACGGTAAGGCGCTGTTCACTTGTAACCCACCCTGTAAACCAAAGGATCTCCCTGGCCTCCGGGTCATGCTCGGTGGAGATAAAGGGGTTCTGCCTAGCGAACCTCACTGTCCAAGGCAGGAAATTCGACAATTTCCGCCTGTATGTCCTGCCGCACCTCTGCACGCCTACCCTCCTGGGGCTGGACTTCCAATGCCATTTGCAAAGCCTGACTTTTAAATTCGGCGGCCCTATACCTCCCCTTACTGTCTGCGGCCTCGCGCCCCTTAAGGTCGACCCGCCTTCCCTGTTTGCGAACCTCACCCTGGATTGCAAACCTGTCGCCACCAGGAGCAGACGGTACAGTGCCCAGGACCGGATCTTCATCAGGTCAGAGGTCCAAAGGCTGCTGGGGGAAGGGGTCATCGAAGCGAACAACAGTCCCTGGAGAGCTCAAGTAGTGGTGGTAAAAACCGGGAGAAGCATAGGATGGTCATTGACTACAGCCAGACCATCAACAGGTTTACGCAGCTGGACGCGTACCCTCTCCCCCGTATAGCCGACCTGGTAAACAGGATCGCACAATACAAGGTTTTCTCCACGGTGGATCTCAAGTCCGCCTACCACCAGCTACCCCTCCGTAATAGTGACCGCAAATACACTGCCTTCGAAGCAGATGGGCGACTCTATCAATTTTTAAGAGTTCCCTTTGGTGTCACTAATGGGGACTCGGTCTTCCAGCAAGAGATGGACCGAATGGTTGACCGGTACGGCTTACGCGCAACATTCCCGTATCTGGATAACGTCACCATCTGCGGCCATGACCAGCAGGACCACGACACCAACCTCCACAAATTCCTCCAGACCACGAAAATCCTTAACCTGACATACAATAAGGATAAATGCATGTTTAGCACCGACCGTCTAGCCATTCTAGGCTACGTAGTGCGTAATGGAGTTATAGGCCCCGACACTGAACGTCCCCTTATGGAGTTCCCCCTCCCTCACTGCCCCAAAGCCCTGAAGCGCTGCCTCGGGTTTTTCAGCTATTACGCACAGTGGGTCCCCCAACTACGCAGACAAAGCCCGGCCCCTAATCCAGTCCACAACCTTCCCCCTGTCGACGGAGGCCCGCCAGGCCTTCAGCCGCATCAAAGCAGACATTGCAAAGGCCACGATGTGCGCCATCGACGAGTCCCTCCCCTTCCAGGTCGAGAGCGATGCGTCCGACGTAGCTCTGGTGGCCACCCTCAACCAAGCGGGCAGGCCCGTGGATTTCTTCTCCCGTACCCTCCACGCTTCCGAAATTCGCCACTCCTCGGTCGAAAAAGAGGCACAAGCCATAGTAGAAGCTGTGAGACATTGGAGGCATTACCTGGCCAGCAGGAGATTCACTCTCCTCATGGACCAACGGTCGGTTGCCTTCATGTTAGATAACGCACAGCGGGGCAAGATTAAAAACGACAAGATCTTGATGTGGAGGATAGAACTCACCACCTTCAACTACGAGATCTTGTACCGTCCGGGGAAGCTAAACGAGCCTCCTGATGCCCTGTCCCGCGGCACTTGTGCCACTGCATGAGGACCTCTGCCACCCGGGGGTCACTCGCTTTTTCCATTTTGTCAAGACCCACAACCTGCCCTACTCCATCGAGGAGGTCAGGTCAGTCACCAGGGACTGCCAAATCTGTGCAGAGTGCAAACCGCACTTCTACCGGCCAGAGAGGGCACACCTGATAAAGGCTTCCCGCCCCTTTGAACGCCTTAGCATGGATTTCAAAGGCCCCCTCCCCTCCACCGACCGCAACATGTATTTCCTGAACGTGATTGATGAACACTCCCGGTTCCCCTTCGCCATCCCCAGCCCAGACATGACCACTAACACCGTCATCAAGGTCCTCCAGGGTATCTTTACACTCTTTGGTTTCCCTGCGTACATACACAGTGATAGGGGGTCCTCCTTTATGAGCGACGAACTGCGTCAATTCCTGCTCAGCAGGGGCATTGCCTCGAGCAGGACGACCAGTTAAAGGGAGAATGGAACGGTCTGGAAGACCGTTCTACTGGCCCTACGGTCCAGGAACCTCCCAGTCTCTCGCTGGCAAGAAGTCCTCCCGGTGGCCCTCCACGCCATCAGGTCGCTGCTCTGTACTACCACAAATCAGACACCTCATGAATGTCTCCTTGTTTTCCCCAGGAAGTCCTCCTCTGGGACGTCGCTCCCAACCTGGCTAGCGACTCCCAGACGCATCGGATGCACGTGCGGCGCAGAAGGCGGACCCGTTGGTCGAGAGGGTCAGGTCTAATGCTGGCATGCCTCCCACAACCCGGCTGAGCTCACAGGACTGCATTGAGGCGTAGGAAACCTCGTTGACCTACGTGGCGTTCCCTGACGGCCGGCAAGATACAGTCTCCCTTCGGGACCTGGCGCCCGCCGGAACCCCACGTGCACCCGAACCATTGCCCCCACCCCCACTCCCGCCACAGCACCTCACTGGAGGATCAGTACTCCCGCCACTCCTGCCTAGGCCCGACCACCCACCGACGCCCCCTACAGGCGGCCCCCCTGTCAACCTTTTGCCCCAACAGCGCCGCCTAGGGGTGACTAAGCTGCCAGGGAGGGCGAAACCACGCTCCCGGAGTCGCAACCACCGGGACCCACACCAGCATCACCACCGAGGCCCAGACGCTTCAGAAGGACGACCAGGCCACCCGATCGACTGATTGCTTCACTGTGAACACTCGTAAATTTCCTCGACACCACGGTGCCTCCATACCTGGTCATACCATATTAAAGGCGACTGTTACCACTGGCCACCACCCCTGCCGGACTCTTTTTTAACAGGGGGTGAATGTTGTAGTACCAGGTATTGCGGCACCCAAGAGGCTGAGGACCATTGGTCAGACCCAGGAGTCTACCATTGGCTGTTGTACGTAGCTCCGCCCTGAGAGGCGGAGTATAGGAAACGGTGCCGTCCCAGCAGCCTTCACTTTCTGTATTGAAGCTGCTGGGGAAAGAGTTCTAGCAGATTAAAGCCTTCAGTTATGAATCACTTCATCTTGAGCGTAATTGATTGCGCAGGGGAGATGTCAGAGGTCGGTTCTTTACACAGAGAGTGGTGGGTGTGTGGAATGCACTGCCAGCGGAGGTGGTGGAGTCAAATTCATTAGGGACATTTAAGCAACACTTAGACAGGCACATGGACAGCAGTAAATTGAAGGGGTGTAGGTTAGGTTGATCTTAGATTAGGATAAATGGTCGGCACAACATCGTGGGCTGAAGGACCTGTAATGCGCTGTACTGTTCTATGTTCTAACTTCGTCTTGTCTGTACTGTACCAAAAAGGGAATCATTTTTATTTGACAGTGTTTTGTGTTAAATTTGAAGTGAGTTGATTTATGTTTGTGCATATTTAATAGTTCATTTTTTGTCTTGCTGTCCCTGTCTATGCTAAGTTAGACCATTGCAGTCAAGGTTGAGTTTGGGATGCTTCAGGGCAATACAGTGGCGCAGTGGTTAGCAATCCTGCCTCAGGGTGTCGAGGGCCCGGGTTCAAACCCGGCCCAGGGTCACTGTCCGCGTGGAGTTTGCACATTCTCCCTGTGTCTGCGAGGGTCTCACCCCCACAACCCAAAGATGTGCAGGGTAGGTGGATTGGCCACGCTAAATTGCCTCTTAATTGGAAAAGAAAATAATTGGGCACATTAAATTTTTAAAACGAGGTAGGAATGCCTCAGTGGTCTTCAGTACTTCTGGGAGAAAGGAAGGTGAGGAAAAAGGTCAACGAGGTTTCCTACTCCTCAATGCAGTCCCGTGAGCTCAGCAGGGTTGTGGGAGGCCTGCCAGCATTACACCTGGGCACAGTCAGTTTGCTTGTGTCTAGGTTGAAACACAAGGGTTGTAAGTACACTATATATAGCAGCTGGTCCCTTTAAGGGTGTGTGCAACGGACGGGTCATATGACCCAATCGACCAATGGGAATGAGCGAGGTGATCTCGGTGCAGAGCACGGATGTTTGCAGCCAGTCGTGACCTGAGTGCTGAGAATGAAGACATTGATTATAGTTCTCTGCATGTAGTTTGGAATTCTGAATAAACCGGTCATTGTTAGTTAGCTGATTAGTGGTTGCCCATTATTGCATTTACTGTGATGATAGGTGGACTATCATCTGTATATGATATGAGTAAGTCATCATCATCTGCGTGTGTATTCTAAGTTATATGTTTTATGGTTGTAGTTCTAGCATCCGGCCAGCAGGTGGAGTGAGTATGCAGGCACGTGACCCGGATGCACCATGTGTTCCTTCAGAAGGTGCTTGTCAGGAGTTGATAGCAGTCGCATATTAGAGTAGCTCTGTAGTATCTTAGTGTAAGTTAGTGTTAGACAACTATTTCCAACTATATTCATCTTACATATTTTTGTTATTCATTAGTGGTGTGTTGGTAATTAATTAATAACTCTGTTTATAAAACAAAGTCTCATGTTCTTTGTTCAGTTGGCAATATCAGGATTCATCATCAGCCCTAGCAAAGAGCATTACATTACACTATCGGGTCAACCTATCATCTTAAATGCCTCATGTAGATCAGCCCGGGCCTTTCTGAAGCAAGTGAATACAAGCCAAGCTTATGCAACATGCCCTCAAAATGTAATCCTTTAGACCCTGGTATAATCCTAGTAAATCCAGGATCTCTTCAACTCCAGGGCCAATATATCCTTCCTGAGTTACGGTGCCCACCGTTGAATGTAATGATCTAGATTGGTTCTGGAGCCGAGATGTGGAGAGGACGATGGGTTTAGATGTGAAGGTCTATATAGCAGGCCTTCTTGTTCATAGATCATAGAACTTACAGTGCCGAAGGAGGCCATTCGGCCCATCTAGTCTGCACCGGCCCTTGGAAAGAGCACCCTACCTCAGCCCACACCCTATATCCATAACCCAGCAATCCTACCCAACCATTTTGGACAGTAAGGGGCAATTTAGCATAGCCAATCCATCTAACCACATCTTTGGACTGTGGGAGGAAACAGGAGCACCCGGAGGAAACCCACGCAGGAATAAGCCAGACAAAAGCAACAGCAACTTCACAATTCTGCATTCACTCATTCATTCTTTGTTTCTTTTTCTTTTTGAACCCAGTGGGCTGATGACCAATTTGCCTCGCACATCCAGGATTTCCAGGGTTTCCAGACACAGCGCCAACTAAAGGAGAACCTGTACAATAAAATAATTGAGTACTTTGACAAGGGCAAGGTAAGACCTGCCAACAAGCACCACACTCTCTCCGCCAGCTCTGGGCACCCGGTGTCCCTGGCTATGATTGCCTCCAGTCGCTGATTCAAGAAAGACAAAGGAATTTGCATTTCAATAGCACCTTTTGCAATCTCAAAAAAAAAACCCAAAGTGCTACACAACCGATGAAATATTGTCCTTGTTGTAATGTAGGAAATGTGGCAGCAAATTTGTGCACAGTAAGCTGCCATAAACAGCAAAGAGATCATGACCACAAAATCAAGTTTGGCGATACAGTTGAGGGATAAACATTGGTCAGAACGTCAGAGAGAACTCCCCTGTTTTGATTCACAGCAAACTAATGTAGGCAGATTTCCTCTCTCATGTATTTTGTAAAATGCCCTCTTTTATTTGGCTCTGAATCAGAAAAGAAGTTGCCAGCACAAAAACTCCCAGTTCCCACTGCCTAAGGTGCATGCCACGGCATTAACACTGTTTATCCACTGGAAGCAATGGGGCCGGTTTAGCTCAGTTGACTGGACAGTTGGTTTGTAATGCAGAGCAAGGCCAGCAGCACGGGTTCAGTGCCCCTCGGAATTAGGCTGAGGTAAGGCCTGCTCGCTCACCTTTGCCTCTTGCCTTGAGATTTGGTGATCCTCGGGTTAAATCACCACCAGTCAGCTCTCCCCATCAACGGGGAAAGCAGCCTATGGTCATCTGGGACTATGGCGACTTTTAATGGACAATGTAACCAGTATTGCAAGACATAAATTAAGCAGGGGAGCCATATGTTCCATAGAATCCCTACTGTGCAGAAGTAGGTCATCCGGCCCTTCAAGTCTTCACTGACCCTCTGAAAGAGCACCCTACCTCGAATCACTCCCCTGCCCTATCCCCATAACTCCACCTAACCTTTGGACTCTGTGGGTCAATTTCTAGCGTGGCCAATCCACCTAACCTGCACCTCTTTGTACCGTGGGAAGAAACCGGATCACCCGGAGGAAGCCCACGCAGAGAATGTGCAAACTCCACACAGTCAGTCATCCAAGGCCAGAATTCAACCCGGGCCCCTGGCGCTGTGAGGCAGCTGTTGGGAACCTTAAAAAAAATTACATGCAGTTATCAACAGTGGATGGAGGCAAGGTAAGATTTTGTCTTAAAAGAAATGGTCCGAACATGATCTTACTCTAAGAGTTCCATATTCTAGCCATTAAAAGGCTAAATTTAGGTTTGTGATATCTCCTCAGAGGCGTTTGAAAAGCCATAGCTAAATATTGGTTCAAGATGCATGAGGTTAATCAGAAGCAGGGGACAAAATTGTCTTTTTTGTGGACGTTTAAAACTAGTAAGAGGATTAACGTAATAGTGCCTAAACAAATGACACCCTACAAAGAACAAAGAAATGTACAGCACAGGAACAGGCCCTTCGGCCCTCCAAACCCGTGCCGACCATGCTGCCCGACTAAACTACAATCTTTTACACTTCCTGAGTCTGTATCCCTCTATTCCCATCCTATTCATGTATTTGTCAAGATGCCCCTTAAATGTCACTATCGTCCCTGCTTCCACCACCTCCTCCGGTAGCGAGTTCCAGGCACCCACTACCCTCTGTGTAAAAAATCGTGCCTCGTACATCTACTCTAAACCTTGCCCCTCGCACCTTAAACCTATGCCCCCTAGTAATTGACCCCTCTACCCTGAGGAAAAGTCTCTGATTATCCACTCTGTCTATGCCCGTCATAATTTTGTAGACCTCTATCAGGTCGCCCCTCAACCTCCGTCGTTCCAGTGAGAACAAACCGAGTTTATTCAACCGCTCCTCATAGCTAATGCCCTCCAGACCAGGCAACATTCTGGTAAATCTCTTCTGCACCCTCTCTAAAGCCTCCACATCCTTCTGGTAGTGTGGCGACCAGAATTGAACACTATACTCCAAGTGTGGCCTAACTAAGGTTCTATACAGCTGCAACATGACTTGCCAATTCTTATACTCAATGCCCCGGCCAATGAAGGCAAGCATGCCGTATGCCTTCTTGACTACCTTCTCCACCTGTGTTGCCCTTTCAGTGACCTGTGGACCTGTACACTTAGATCTCTCTGACTTTCAATACTCTTGAGTGTTCTACCATTCACTTGAATGCAAAAAAGACAAACGTTCCCTCCTTCTCAACCTGCCTTTAACCATTGACACAGTGAACTACACCATCCTTCAGTGCCTCTCCACTGTTGTCCAGCTGTGTGGGTATCTCCTCTGATACCATTCGTATCTTTCTATTTGTAGCCAGAGAGTCACCCTTTAAGGTCCTGGGGGTCACCATCACCAATAGTCTGTCCTGGTCCACTCACATTGATGCAACAGTCAAGAAAGCCCAACAACGTCTACTTCCTACGGAAGCTAAAGAAATTTGGCATGTCTGCAACGACTCTCACAATCTTCTACAGATGTGCGATAGAGAGCATCCTATCCGGCTGCATCACAGCCTGGTATGGCAACTGCTCGGTCAAAGATCGCAAGAAACTGCAGAGTGTGGTGAGCTCAGTCCAACGCACCACACAAACTTGCCACCCCCACATTGATTCTGTCTACACCTCCCGCTGCCTCAGGAAGGCAGACACCATTATCAGAGACCCCTCCCACCCAGGCATTGCCTTCTTCCAGAACCTTCCATCAGGCAGAAGGTACAGAAGTCTGAAGACTCACACACCCAGACATAGGAACAGCTTCTTCCCCACAGCTACAAGACTCCTCAACGACTCCCACTCGGGACTGATCTGTTCCCTGTAAAACACTATTCACGACACCCTATGTTGCTCTTTGTTGGCACCTTGTTCTGCACTGTAACCAATCACTGTTTGTCGATGTACCATTTGTGAATGTTCTCTGTTGATTATTCCTGTGTCGCCTATGTACGTACTGTGTACGTCCCCTCGGCCGATGAAAAATTACTTTTCACTGTACTTCGGTACATGTGACAATAAATCAAATCAAATGAAACCCACAAGGGCTTCTCTCCCTGCTCCTGCACAGTTACCTCTGGTATCCCTCAAAAATCAACCCCTCCACAAGGGGAGGGAGCAGAACAAATCAAGCCTCAGGGCTTGGCTTTGTCCTCTTGTGTTTTGCCTATTATCATGGAATTGTAGAAGCACACAGGTCAGGAGACCATTCTGTCCATCGAGCATGTTCTGCCTCTCTGAATGAATGATCCAGTTAGTGCCCCTCTTTTCCCAATGTCCTGTGATTTTTTTTTACCTTGTCTATTATCTAAACACCTTTCTGTTCAATTTTATCAAGTACTCAACATTTTGAAAAAAAAATAGATGATCTGGTGATTGTAACATTGCAGTTTGCTGGAGCTTGTTATGCCCAGATTGTCTACCATGTTTCATACATTACAACTGTGACTGCTTTAAAAACATAATTGATTCACTGTAACATGTTTGAGATGCCATGAAAGGTGCTATATAAATGCAGGTCTTCCTTTTGTTTAAAGTTATTGTTGAAATTGCTTCCATCACCCTTTTAAGCCAGTGCGCCCCTGACCGCGACAACTTGCCGGGTAAGAAAGAAAATGTCCTCTCCTCTGGGGCGGGATTCTCCCAGCTCTGCGCTGGGCCAGAGGATCCCTGCGAATGGGCCACGCCGCCCTGATGCTGGCACGTGATTCCCCGCAATGGCGAAGAATCGGCACTATTGGCGCCGGCGTGGTTGCTGCGGCACCAGTCGCGGGCCCACCGATTCTCCGGCCCAGAAGGGCCGAGTGGCCGTAGGAAAAGAGCCGAGTCCCACCGGCGCCGTTCTAACCTGCTCTGGGCCGGCGGGACATCGGCGTGTTCGGGTTGGGTGGTGACCTATGGGGGGGGAGGGGGATCCGACCCCGGGGGGGGGAGGGGGGTGCCTCCAATGTGGCCTGGCCCGTGATCGGGACCACCGATCAGCGCGCCAGCCTCTGTGGCTGGGGGCCTCCTTTCCTATGCACCGGCCTCTGTAGTCCTGCGCCATGTTGCGTCGGATCCGGCGCGTGGAAGGAGGCCACTGCACATGCGCGGATCCCACGGCGCACAGTTCGCGCTGGAATCTGCAGCTGGAGCGGCACAAACCGCTCCAGCGCCATGCTGGCCCCCTGTAGAGGCCAGAATTAGATGTGGGAGCGGCCCGTTCACACCGGCATAAAACGCAATGGCGTTTACAATGGCACGGACACTCTGCCACGGGATTGGAGACTCTCGCCCCTGGTTCTTTTGCTGTTTAACTTAAATCTACATTTTCCCCTCCGATTCCCTTGGTGACTAAAAAAGTTTTCCCTCATTTACATGATCAAAACCCTGCATAATTATGAAAACCCTCCATTGAGTTAACATTTTCTGCTCTTAAGAGAGAATAACGGCTCCACATAGGACTGAAGGTCTTCATAAAATGTAAATCGGGCCTGACAGCTTTTATCCTGCTTCTAAAAACAGGTTTTGATTAGAGAGTCCCCAGCGCTCAGTGGCAGTGCCCAGATAAATTAGATAGATTCTTTCAGAGCTCTGTACCCCCCAGCTACCTGGTGGTCACTTGCCACATACCCCCTTTGTATTTACAGGCACTGAATCCTCCCTATCAGATTTTGCACCCCATTGTGAACGGGCCCCTTGGCTGATGTTACCTAGCGTTTGGCTGATAGTTCTTTCTGCCTGATGATAACTTCAATAGGAATTAGACAGAGGAGGGAGAGAAAATGCAGCCTTCACGGCCGTGTTACAATGTCAGACCAGCCCATTCTTAAATGTTTTATAGCCTGTTTATTCCAATTTAATAAAGCATGACAAGCGATTAAATCAAATATTTCTAAACTGTCTCGAAGACTATGTTTCCCCGATTTTGTTAATTAATTATTAGAGTGGTGTGGCTTTTCTGAAGATTGAAGATGTGTTCTTTCTTCATGGTAATTACATTGAGCTTTATTGAATTACTGCATGCCAATGATTTAGTCGGTACCGACAACATATAAAAAGGGAAACATACATTTCTATAGTGGTTTTTCAAGGCCACTGACATCTCAGATGGCTTTACAGCTTTTGACGCGTAGTTGGTGTTGTAATGTGCAGAAGACTAATGCAGAGAAATGTGAAATTATACATTTTGTTGGAAGATTGAGGAGAGGAGATATAAACAAAATTATACAAAATCCAAGAACTAGTCAGACACATGGGCGGCACGGTAGCACAGTAGTTAGCACTGTTACTTCACAGCACCGGGGACCTGGGTTCAATTCCTGGCTTGGGTCACTGTCTGTGCGGAGTCTGCACGTCCTCCCTGTGTCTGCGTGGGTTTCCTCCGGGTACTCCGGGTTCCTTCCACAAGTCCCGAAAGACGTGTTGTTAGGTAATTTGCACATTCTGAATTCTCCCTCAGTGTACCTGAACAGGCGCCGGAGTGTGGCGACTAAGGGATTTTCACAGTAACTTTGCAGCATTATTGTAAGCTGACTTGTGACAATTATAAAGATGATGATGATTATTATTATTATTCTCCATACAACTGAATCCCCCCCCCCCTCCCCCTCACTATTTTACAATGAGGCAGAGCTGTGTTTCTGGACAATATTTGTCACTGAAGCCGATATTAAGACAGGTGGCCTAAAGTGCGGACAAAGAACTCGGGATTAAGAAGCAGCTTAAAGGAAGAAAGAGTGGCCGGGAGGTAGTGAACTTTAGGGAGGAACTTCCAGAGCTTAGGACCTAGACAGTTGAAGCCACAGCACCCAATACTTGGGAAGTTAAATTCAGCAAGTTGCAAGAGGCGAAAATTGGAGGAGCACAGAGACCTCGGAGGGCTAGAGGAGGTTAGGGGGATAGATGTGTATGGGCCAAGTTTGAGGCCCATAGACGAGGAGCATAGAAAATAAAGAAAATAACATCTAATTAAAAACGACTGGATATCTGCAGCTGAATCTGGCTGAAAAAGATATTGGGGAAGCTAACTTAGGAGTCCTGAAGTGAAGTGTTGTCGTAATTGTCATGATATGCAGACACGCACATAATGATATACAGACAAGCAGCTAATGGACACAGAGAACAGGATGTGACCAATAAGAAGGCAGGACACTCAGGGGTGGGATCTGACTATAAAAGACACGAGGCACTCATACTCCATCTCTTTCCACTGATGAACATCTCGAGAGTCAGTCAAGGGTGTTGTTACAATCTCACACCTCCGCCACATGGATAAGAGCTAGTCTGGTTCAGGCAGACAGAGTAACCACACTTAAGTTAGCAGAGAGTCAAACTCACAGAGAACTGTGCTCACTGTGCTATTAGTTCAATAAACCTGATTGAACTAACTTCAAGGTCTTAGTATCTTTCTGATCTAAGCTGCATCCAGTTGCAGCCAGTGTTAGACCAGTGTAGCTAACATGATATGATACCAGGTAACTACTAATTTAAGGTGGTTTACCTCAGTCCGTTCCGTGACGACCAGCAAATATATCCTGGCACCATGGAGAAGATTCAGGCTCCTCACCAGCTCAGGACCTCCGGCAATCTCAGTGCCAACTGGCGGATATTCAAGCAAACGTTTCTGCTGTACATCGAAGCCTCAGACCTCGAGGGTGAGTCTGAGGAAAGAAAGATCGCGCTTCTCCTCTCAACAGCAGGTGATCAAGCCATCGAACTCTTCAACTCGTTAACTTCACCGAAGGCCAGGACAAGACAAAATTTCAGACCACCCTGGACAAGTTCGATAGTCACTGTGAAGTGGATACCAATGAAATCTTTGAGCGCTGCAGATTCAAACAACGTCTTCAAGGTAAAGATGAATCTTTCAATGCCTTCTTAACTAGCCTCCGCCTGCTGGCGCTGTCCTGCAACTTTGGTGAATTTGCTGACGCCATGATCAGAGACCAAATCGTGTTTGGAGTTCACTCTGATCCTCTGAGAGAGCAGCTCTAAAAAATCAAGCATATGACCCTGCCAGTCGTGATTGAAACATGCACGATGCATGAGCATGCAGAAAATCGGTATTCCCAATACAAATCGGCTGTAAATGAGAAACTTGCCTCCCACGAGGCAGTGAGTGTGCAGGCCATCTCCCGGATGCAGAGCCTCAGCATTGAAGACAGCGGCCATCTCGCGCGCATTTCCCAGAGCCCCACGCATGCGCGATGCGAGCGGGATAACGAAGCGGCCGACACCCACACTGCGCAGGTGCAAACGTCTGCCGAACGCACTGCGCATGTGCGACGATGTACACCACATCACGACGCCGACATCATGACGTGCCCGAACTGTGGCAACGCCCACTTAAAGGGATACTGCCCTGCAAGAGGCAGGCAATGTTTAAACTGCGGGAAACCTGAACATTATGCAGCCTTGTGCAGGTCTGCACCACCAGTCAAAGGCCAGCGCTCCCAGTTCCGACGACGGCGCGTCCAGAATGTGCAACGACGATTACAGGATTCTGATCCTGGCAGTACAACGGATCCAGAGGACGAGTGCCTGGAGTCTGCCTACCGAGTGGGCATCGTTACCACACGTGAACATGCCACACCTAACTCATCTCGCATTCAGTCCATCCTCGCTGTGGATTCGGAGGACGAATGGCGTGCGGTGATACAGGTCAACCGCTGCTCCATCCAGTTCAAGCTGGACACAGGTGCTTCTGCCAACCTCCTCTCACAGGCAGCCTTCAAACGCCTCAAGAAGCCCCCCAAGGTCCTTCAGCAGCCTACCAGTTCCTGGGCTATAACGGTAATGCCATCACGGCACTGGAGTCCTGCCATCTTCTCGTCTCCAACCAGAGTACCCATGCATGGCTAAGGTTTGAAATTGTCAAGCCGGACAGGGCATCCCTACTGGGCACGCATGCCTGCAAAAAGCTAAACCTGGTGCAGCGGGTTTATTCAACAACATCCTCCAACGTGGATCTTCAAGCTGGCATTGACGACATCCTCGCTCCGTATCCAGATGTGTTTGACGGGATGGGCACCTTGCCATATCGGTACAAGATCCTACTGTGACCTAATGCCAAGCCAGTGGTCCATGCACCACGCCGGGTCCCGGCTCCGCTGAAGGAGCACCTGAAGGAACAGTTCAAGGAGCTGCAGCAACAGGGGATCATTTCCAGGGTAACCAAAACGATTGACTGGGTCAGCTTGATGGTGGTGGTTAAAAAGTCCTCTGGAGACCTGCGCATCTGCATTAATCCCAAGGATCTCAACCAGAATATAATGCGTGAACACTACCCCATCCCGAAGCGGGAGGAACTCACCAGTGAGATGGCACATGCATGGTTTTTCACGAAGTTAGATGCGTCACATGGATTCTGGCAAACCCAGCTGGATGAGTCCAGCAGAAGGCTCTGCACCTTCAACACACCGTATGGCAGGTACTGCTATAACCATATGCCGTTCGGCATCGTCTCGACATCGGAGATATTTCATCGCATCATGGAGCAGATGATGGATGGCATCGAAGGAGTTTGTGTGTACGTGGACGATGTCATCATATGGTCCACGACCCCTGAGGAGCATGTTTCCCGTCTCCAGCAGGTATTCCGTCTTGTCCACGCCAATGGCCTGAAGCTGAACAGGGCCAAATGTTGCTTTGGCATGACAACACTGAAGTTCCTAGGAGACCAGATCTTTCAGCAGGGCGTGTGCCCCGACACAGACAAGGTCAAGGCCATCGTAGCCATGAAGGTCCCGGAAGACAAGAAGGCAGTAATGCGCTTCCGGGGCATGGTCAATTTTCTGGGCAAGTTCATCCCAAAGATGGCCTCACACACCACGGCCCTACGAAACCTAGTGAAGAAGTCCACTGCCTTTGAGTGGAAGGCGGCCCATCAGGCAGAGTGGTTGGAGCTGAAAGCCAAGCTCACCACTGCACCCGTTTTGGCATTTTTCGACCCAGACATGGAAACGAAAATCTTGACAGATGCGAGCCAGGGTGGCATCGGTGCGGTCCTGCTGCGACGTGATGACACTTCATCCGGGGCACCGGTTGCCTACGCATCAAGGGCAATGACGCCCACCGAAGAAAGGTATGCACAAATCGAGAAGGAATGCCTGGACCTTCTCACTGGCATTCTCAAGTTTCACGACTATGTCTACGGTCTGCCGACATTCAGAATCGAGACGGATTACAGACCCCTGGTCCACATTATCCACAAGGACCTGAATGACATGATGCCTCCGTTGCAGCGCATCCTCCTCAAACTCAGAAGATACGACTTTGACATGGTCTACACGCCTGGCAAGGAGCTCATCATTGCTGATACACTGTCCCGCTCCATCACCGTGCCTAGTGAACCACTGAACGTCATCCGGCAAATTGAGTCACAGGTTGAGTCACAGGTGCAGCTTGATGAGAAGGTGCCTCGTATCCGTGAGGAGACAGCCAAAGACCACTCTTGCAGCGTGTTATGCAACACCTAGCCAATGGCTGGCAAAAAGAGCAGTGCCCTCAATTTTTCAATGTAAAGGACGACCTGACGGTGGTTGATGGTATCCTCCTCAAACTGGGCCGGATTGTAATTCCACACAGTCTCCAGAGCTTGGTGCTCCGCCAAATCCATGAGGGCCACCTGGGTGTGGAAAAGTGCAGATGCAGAGCCAGGCAGGCTGTCTACTGGCCCGGGATCAACTAGGACATCGCGAACATGGTCCTTAACTGTGCGACCTGTCAATGCTTCCAGCCAGCGCAGAGTAAGGAGACAGTTAAGCAGCATGAAATCGAAACCTCTCCGTGGTCCAAGGTTGGCATCAACCTCTTTCATGCAAATGGTCGTGATTATGTGTTAATCATTGATTACTTTTCCAATTACCCTGAAGTCGTGAAGCTCTCAGACCTCACATCTCAGACCGACACCAAGACCTGTAAGGAGACGTTCTCCAGGCATGGTATCCCACTCACTGTCATGAGTGACAATGGCCCGTGCTTCAGCAGCCATGAATGGTCTCTGTTTGCCCAGTCGTATCAATTCAAACACGTCACTTCCAGCCCACACTATCCGCAGCCAAACAGAAAAGTTGAGAAAGGGGTGCACATAGTGAAGCAGCTCATCTGCCAGGCCGTGGATTCTGCGTCTGACCTTCACCTTGCGCTGCTTGCGTACAGGGCGACCCCATTGTCCACTGGCATGTCGCCGACTCAACTCCTGATGAACAGGGACCTGCGAACGACACTTCCACCCATACACATGCCCAACCTGGATCACCTCCCGGTGCTGCAGAAGGTGCAGCAACTCCGAGACCGGCAAAAACTGGGCTATGATGCTCATGCCACCGATTTGCCCGTGTTATCCCCGTCAAACACTGTTCGGGTCAAGATCCCTGATGGAGGCTGGTCAGCTCCAGCTGTCGTTCGACAGGCTGCTCCCCGCTCGTATGTTTTGCGTCTGGCTGATGGTTCTGTTGTGCGACGAAACTGACGGGCACTGCGCAAAGTTGCCTTCTCGCAACCACATTCTTCTCTGTTTCCTCCTGTTGTTTTGCCAGCTCCTGATACCTCGACTCACGAGGCCACCAGTCAGGCTTCAATCCTGCCCATCAAGGCGCCACCGTCCCCATCACCACCTCTCTGGCGGTCGACCAGGATCAGACGCAAGCCAGAGACTGGACTTATGAACATTTGTTCTGTTTGCCATGTTCTGTGCCCTCGCATTTGAAAAAAAAATGAAATGAAAAATGAAAATCGCTTATTGTCACAAGTAGGCTTCAATGAAGTTACTGTGAAAAGCCCCTAGTCGCCACATTCCGGCGCCTGTTCGGGGAGGCTGGTACGGGAATTGAACCGTGCTGCTGGCCTGCTTGGTCTGCTTTAAAAGCCAGTGATTTAGCCCAGTGTGCTAAACCAGCCCCTTGCATTTGACAGCTATTTTCACATGTACATATGTTCACATCCACTGCATGTAAATATGTTAATATTGGCCTATTCTTGTAAATACGTTCACATATGTCACCTAAACATAGAAAAAAAGGGGAGATGGCATGATATGCAGCCACACACATAATGATATACAGACAAGCAGTTAATGGACACAGAGAACAGGACATGACCAATAAGCAGGCAGGACACTCAGGGGTGGGATCTGACTATTAAAGACACGAGGCACTCACACTTCAGTTAGCAGAGAGTCGAACTCACAGAGAAGTGTGCTAACTGTGCTATTAGTTCAATAAACCTGATTGAACTAACCTCAAGGTCTGGAGTATCTTTCTGATCGAAGTTGCAGCCGGTGTTAGGCCAGTGTACCTAACACGACAGTAATATCAAGCAGTAGGTTTAAATTGGGCTGATTCATGCCAGCATGATTCATGGTGGAAACAACCAGGCTCCCAATGATAGTTGTGAAGTAGAATTCAGTCAACCTGTCAAGGACTGTCATTCTGAAGGATCACACAGTATTTCCTTTCTTCCTGAACAAGAGAGATGCGAAAACTCTGTTGATTTGGTTGCATTTGATACTTGATTCTATTTGAACAAAATGTTCAGATCATCTTTTAGCAATTATTATGGTTCAATGAAACTCAGTCACTGTCATCGATACCCAGACACAGTCACTCAGTACCAAGACACTGTCATCGACACACAGACACTGTCACTCAATACCCAGACACAGTCACTCAGTATCCAGACACTGTCACTCAATACCCAGACACTGTCACTCAGTACCCAGACACTGTCACTCAATACCCAGACACTGTCACTCAGTACCCAGACACTGTCACTCAATCCCCAGACACTGTCACTCAATACCCAGACACTGTCACTCAATACCCAGACACAGTCACTCAGTATCCAGACACTGTCACTCAATACCTAGACACTGTCACTCAATACCCAGACACAGTCACTCAGTATCCAGACACTGTCACTCAATACCCAGACACAGTCACTCAATACCCAGTCACTGTCACTCAATACTCAGACATTCACTCAATACCCAGACACTGTCACTCAATACCCAGCCACCGTCACTCAATACCCAGACAATGTCACTCAATACTCAGACAATGTCACTCAGTACCCAGACACTGTCACTCAATAGCCAGACACTGTCACTCAATAGCCAGACACTGTCACTCAACACCCAGACACAATGATTCAGTATCCAGACACTGTCAGTCAGCACCCAGACGTTATCACTCAATACCCAGACACTGTCACTCAATACCCAGACTCTGTCACTCATACCCAGACACTGTCATCGATATCCAGACACAGTCGCTCTGTACCCGGACACTGTCACTCAGTACCCAGACAATGTCACACAGTACCCAGACACTGTCACTCAATAAGCACACCCTGTCACTCAATACCCAGACACTGTCACTCAGTACCCAGACACTGTCACTCAGTAACCAGTCACTGTCACTCAATACCCAGACACTCACTCAATACCCAGACACTGTCACTCAATACTCAGATACTGTCATCGTTTACCCAGACACTGTTACTCAGTACCCAGACACTGTCACTCAATACCCAGACACAGTGACTGAATACCCTGACACTGTCACTCAATACCCAGACACAGTCACTCAATACCCGGACACAGTGACTCATTACCCAGACATTGTCACTCAGTATGCAGCCACTGTCACTCAATACCCAGACACTGTCACTCAATACCCGACACTGTCACTCAATACGCAGACACTGTCACTCAATGCCCAGATACTGTCACTCAATACCCAGACACTGCCACTCACTATCCATACACTGTCACTCACTATCCATACACTGTCACTCAGTACCCAGACACTGTCACTCAATACCCAGACACAATGACTCAGTATCCAGACACTGTTACTCAGCTCCCAAACGTTATCACTCAGTACCCAGACACTGTCACTCAGTACCCAGACACTGTCACTCAATACCCGACACTGTCACTCAATACCCAGACACTGTCACTCAATATCCAGACACTGTCACTCAATACCCAGACACTGTCACTCAATACCCAGACACTGTCACTCAATTCCCATACACTGTCACTCAATACCCAGACACTGTCACTCAATACCCAGACACAATGATTCAGTATCCAGACACTGTCACTCAGCACCCAGACGTTATCACTCAGTACCCAGACACTGTCACTCAATACCCAGACACTGTCACTCAGTATCCATACACTGTTACTCAATGCCCAGACACTGTCACTCAATACCCAGACACTGTCCTCAGTATCCATACACTGTCACTCAGCATCCAGACACTGTCACTCAATACCCAGACACTGTCACTCAATACCCAGACACAGTCACTCAGTATCCAGACACTGTCACTCAATACCCAGACACTGTCACTCAATACCCAGACACAGTCACTCAATACCCAGACACTGTCACTCAATGCCCAGACACTGTCACTCAATACCCAGACACTGTCACTCAGTATCCATACACTGTCACTCAATGCCCAGACACTGTCACTCAATACGCAGACACTGTCACTCAATACCCAGACACAATGACTCATTATCCAGACACTGTCCCTCAGTATCCAGACACTGTCACTCAGTACACAGACACAGTTACTCAGGATCCAGACTGTCATTGGTACGCAGACACGGTCACTCAATATCCAGACACAGTCACCCAATACCGAGACACTGTCACTCAACCCAGACACTGTCACTCAGTACCCAGGCACTGTCCCTCAGTATCCAGACGCTGTCATTGATAACCAGAAACTGTCACTCAGTATCCCGACGCTGTCATTGATATCCAGACACTATCATTCAATACCCAGACACTTACTCAATACCCAGACACTGTCACTCATACACAGACACTGTCATCGATACCCAGACGCAGTCACTCTGTACCCAGACACTGTCACTCAATACCCAGACATAGTCACTCAATACACAGACACTGTCACTCAATACCCAGACACTGTCACCCAACACCCAGACACTGTCACTCATACCCAGACACTGTCATCGATACCAGACACAGTCGCTCTGTACCCAGACACTGTCACTCAGTACCCAGACAATGTCACACAGTACCCAGACACTGTCACTCTATACGCAGACACTGTCACTCAATACCCAGACACTGTCACTCAGTACCCAGACACTGTCACTCAGTAACCAGACACTGTCACTCAATACTCAGACACTGTCATCGTGTACCCAGACACTGTTACTCAGTACCCAGACACTGTCACTCAATACCCAGACACTGTCACTCAATACCCAGACACTTTCACTCAGTATCCAGACACTCTAACTCAATACCCAGACACAGTGACTGAATACCCAGACACTGTCACTCAATACCCAGACACAGTCACTCAATACCCAGACACAGTCACTCAATACCCAGACACTGTCACTCAGTATGCAGCCACCGTCACTCAATACCCAGACACTGTCACTCAATACCTAGACACTGTCACTCAATACCCAGGCACTGTCACTCAATACCCAGTCACAGTCATAGATACCCAGACACTGTCACTCAATGCCCAGATACTGTCACTCAATACCCAGACATTGTCACTCACTATCCATACACTGTCACTCACTATCCATACACAGTCACTCAATACCCAGACACTGTCACTCAATACCCAGACACAATGACTCAGTATCCAGACACTGTCACTCAATACCCAGACATTGTCACTCACTATCCATACACTGTCACTCACTATCCATACACAGTCACTCAATACCCAGACACTGTCACTCAATACCCAGGCACTGTCACTCAATACCCAGACACAGTCATAGATACCCAGACACTGTCACTCAATGCCCAGATACTGTCACTCAATACCCAGACATTGTCACTCACTATCCATACACTGTCACTCACTATCCATACACAGTCACTCAATACCCAGACACTGTCACTCAATACCCAGACACAATGACTCAGTATCCAGACACTGTCACTCAGTAACCAGACACAGTTACTCAGGATCCAGACTGTCATCGGTACGCAGACACGGTCACTCAATATTCAGACACTGTCACTCAACCCAGACACTGTCACTCAGTACCCAGGCACTGTCCCTCAGTATCCAGACGCTGTCATTGATAACCAGAAACTGTCCCTCAGTATCCCGACGCTGTCATTGATATCCAGACACTATCATTCAATACCCAGACACTTACTCAATACCCAGACACTGTCACTCATACACAGACACTGTCATCGATACCCAGACGCAGTCACTCTGTACCCAGACACTGTCACTCAATACCCAGACACTGTCACTCAATACACAGACACTGTCACTCAATATCCAGAAACAATGATTCAGTATCCAGACACTGTTACTCAGCACCCTGACGTTATCACTCAGTACCCAGACACTGTCACTCAATTCCCAGACACAGTGACTCAATACCCAGACACTGTCACTCAATACCCAGACATTGTTACTCAGCACCCTGACGTTATCACTCAGTACCCAGACACTGTCACTCAATTCCCAGACACAGTGACTCAATACCCAGACACTGTCACTCAATACCCAGACATAGTTACTCAGCACCCTGACGTTATCACTCAGTACCCAGACACTGTCACCCAATTCCCAGGCACAGTGACTCAATACCCAGACACTGTCACTCAATACCCAGACACAGTCATCGATACCCAGACACAGACATCGATACCCAGACACTGTCACTCAATGCCCAGATACTGTCACTCACTATCCATACACTGTCACTCACTATCCATACACAGTCACTCAATACCCAGACACTGTCACTCAATACCCAGACACAATGACTCAGTATCCAGACACTGTCACTCAATACCCAGACACTGTCACTCTATACCCAGACACAATGACTCAGTATCCAGACACTGTCACTCAGTAACCAGACACAGTTACTCAGGATCCAGACTGTCATCGGTACGCAGACACGGTCACTCAATATTCAGACACTGTCACTCAACCCAGACACTGTCACTCAGTACCCAGGCACTGTCCCTCAGTATCCAGACGCTGTCATTGATATCCAGACACTATCATTCAATACCCAGACACTCACTCAATACCCAGACACTGTCACTCATACACAGACACTGTCATCGATACCCAGACGCAGTCACTCTGTACCCAGACACTGTCACTCAATACCCAGACACTGTCACTCAATACACAGACACTGTCACTCAATATCCAGAAACAATGATTCAGTATCCAGACACTGTTACTCAGCACCCTGACGTTATCACTCAGTACCCAGACACTGTCACTCAATTCCCAGACACAGTGACTCAATACCCAGACACTGTCACTCAATACCCAGACATTGTTACTCAGCACCCTGACGTTATCACTCAGTAGGGTTTACTCGGGAGGGTTTAATCTAGTATGGCAGGGGGGTGGGCGCGGGAGCAATAGGTCAGAAGGTGAGAGCATTGAGGGAGAACTAGGGAATAGGGACAGTGTGGCTCTGAGGCAGAGCAGACGGGGAGAAGTTGCTGAACACAGCGGGTCTGGTGGCCTGAAGTGCATATGTTTTAATGCAAGGAGCATTACGGGTAAGGCAGATGAACTTAGAGCTTGGATCACTACTTGGAACTATGATGTTGTTGCCATTACAGAGACCTGGTTGAGGGAAGGGCAGGATTGGCAGCTAAACGTTCCAGGATTTAGATGTTTCAGGCGGGATAGAGGGGGATGTAAAAGGGGAGGCGGAGTTGTGCTACTTCTTCGGGAGAATATCACAGCTATACTGCGAGAGGACACCTCAGAGGGCAGTGAGGCTATATGGGTAGAGATCAGGAATAAGAAGGGTGCAGTCACAATGTTGGGGGTATACTACAGGCCTCCCAACAGCCAGCGGGAGATAGAGGAGCAGATAGGTAGACAGATTTTGGAAAAGAGTAAAAACAACAGGGTTGTGGTGATGGGAGACTTCAACTTCCCCAATATTGACTGGGACTCACTTAGTGCCAGGGGCTTAGACGGGGCGGAGTTTGTAAGGAGCATCCAGGAGGGCTTCTTAAAACAATATGTAAACAGTCCAACTAGGGAAGGGGCGGTACTGGACCTGGTATTGGGGAATGAGCCCGGCCAGGTGGTAGATGTTTCAGTAGGGGAACATTTCGGTAACAGTGACCACAATTCAGTAAGTTTTAAAGTACTGGTGGACAAGGATAAGAGTGGTCCGAGGATGAATGTGCTAAATTGGGGGAAGGCTAATTATAACAATATTAGGCGGGAACTGAAGAACATAGATTGGGGGCGGATGTTTGAGGGCAAATCAACATCTGACATGTGGGAGGCTTTCAAGTGTCAGTTGAAAGGAATACAGGACAGGCATGTTCCTGTGAGGAAGAAAGATAAATACGGCAATTTTCGGGAACCTTGGATGACGAGTGATATTGTAGGCCTCGTCAAAAAGAAAAAGGAGGCATTTGTCAGGGCTAAAAGGCTGGGAACAGACGAAGCCTGTGTGGCATATAAGGAAAGTAGGAAGGAACTTAAACAAGGAGTCAGGAGGGCTAGAAGGGGTCATGAAAAGTCATTGGCAAATAGGGTTAAGGAAAATCCCAAGGCTTTTTACACGTACATAAAAAGCAAGAGGGTAGCCAGGGAAAGGGTTGGCCCACTGAAGGATAGGCAAGGGAATCTATGTGTGGAGCCAGAGGAAATGGGCGAGGTACTAAATGAATACTTTGCATCAGTATTCACCAAAGAGAAGGAATTGGTAGATGTTGAGTCTGGAGAAGGGGGTGTAGATAGCCTGGGTCACATTGTGATCCAAAAAGACGAGGTGTTGGGTGTCTTAAAAAATATTAAGGTAGATAAGTCCCCAGGGCCTGATGGGATCTACCCCAGAATACTGAAGGAGGCTGGAGAGGAAATTGCTGAGGCCTTGACAGAAATCTTTGGATCCTCGCTGTCTTCAGGGGATGTCCCGGAGGACTGGAGAATAGCCAATGTTGTTCCTCTGTTTAAGAAGGGTAGCAAGGATAATCCCGGGAACTACAGGCCGGTGAGCCTTACTTCAGTGGTAGGGAAATTACTAGAGAGAATTCTTCGAGACAGGATCTACTCCCATTTGGATGCAAATGGACGTATTAGTGAGAGGCAGCACGGTTTTGTGAAGGGGAGGTCGTGTCTCACTAACTTGATAGAGTTTTTCTAGGAGGTCACTAAGATGATTGATGCAGGTAGGGCAGTAGATGTTGTCTATATGGACTTCAGTAAGGCCTTTGACAAGGTCCCTCATGGTAGACTAGTACAAAAGGTGAAGTCACACGGGATCAGGGGTGAACTGGCAAGGTGGATACAGAACTGGCTAGGCCATAGAAGGCAGAGGGTAGCAATGGAGGGATGCTTTTCTAATTGGAGGGCTGTGACCAGTGGTGTTCCACAGGGATCAGTGTTGGGACCTTTGCTGTTTGTAGTATATATAAATGATTTGGAGGAAAATGTAACTGGTCTGATTAGTAAGTTTGCAGACGACACAAAGGTTGGTGGAATTGCGGATAGCGATGAGGACTGTCAGAGGATACAGCAGGATTTAGATTGTCTGGAGACTTGGGCGGAGAGATGGCAGATGGAGTTTAATCCGGACAAATGTGAGGTAATGCATTTTGGAAGGGCTAATGCAGGTAGGGAATATACAGTGAATGGTAGAACCCTCAAGAGTATTGAAAGTCAAAGAGATCTAGGAGTACAGGTCCACAGGTCATTGAAAGGGGCAACACAGGTGGAGAAGGTAGTCAAGAAGGCATACGGCATGCTTGCCTTCATTGGCCGGGGCATTGAGTATAAGAATTGGCAAGTCATGTTGCAGCTGTATAAAACCTTAGTTAGGCCACACTTGGAGTATAGTGTTCAATTCTGGTCGCCACACTACCAGAAGGATGTGGAGGCTTTAGAGAGGGTGCAGAAGATATTTACCAGTATGTTGCCTGGTATGGAGGGCATAAGCTATGAGGAGCGATTGAATAAACTCGGTTTGTTCTCACTGGAACGAAGGAGGTTGAGGGGCGACCTGATAGAGGTATACAAAATTATGAGGGGCATAGACAGAGTGGATAGTCAGAGGCTTTTCCCCAGGGTAGAGGGGTCAATTACTAGGGGGCATAGGTTTAAGGTGAGAGGGGCAAGGTTTAGAGTAGATGTACGAGGCAAGTTTTTTACGCAGAGGGTAGTGGGTGCCTGGAACTCACTACCGGAGGAGGTAGTGGAAGCAGGGACGATAGGGACATTTAAGGGGCATCTTGACAAATATATGAATAGGATGGGAATAGAAGGATACGGACCCAGGAAGTGTAGAAGATTGTAGTTTAGTCGGGCAGTCTGGTCGGCACGGGCTTGGAGGGCCGAAGGGCCTGTTCCTGTGCTGTACATTTCTTTGTTCTTTGTTCTTTGTACCCAGACACTGTCACCCAATTCCCAGACACAGTGACTCAATACCCAGACACTGTCACTCAATATCCAGACACAGTCATCGATACCCAGACACTGTCACTCAATACCCAGACACTGTCACTCAATGCCCAGATACTGTCACTCAATGCCCAGACACTGTCACTCAATACCCAGACACAGTCATCGATACCCAGACACTGTCACTCAATACCCAGACACTGTCACTCAATGCCCAGACACTGTCACTCAATACCCAGACACTGTCACTCTGTACCCAGTCACAGTCACTCAGTACCCAGACACTCACTCAATACCCAGACACTGTCACTCAATACCTAGACACAGTGACTCAATACCCAGACACTGTCACTCATACCCAGACACAATGACTCAGTATCCAGACACTGTCACTCAGTATCCAGACACTGTCACTCAATACCCAGACACTGTCACTCAATACGCAGACACTGTCACTCAATACCCAGACACTGTCACTCAATACCCAGACACAATGACTCAGTATCCAGACACTGTCACTCAATACCCAGACACTGTCACTCAATACCCAGACACAGTCACTCAATACCCAGACACTGTCACTCAATACCCAGACACTGTCACTCAATACCCAGACACTGTCACTCATTACCCAGACACAGTCACTCAATACCCAGACACTGTCACTCATACCCAGACACAATGACTCAGTATCCAGACACTGTCACTCAGTACCCAGACGTTATCACTCAGAACCCAGACACTGACACTCAATACTCAGACACTGTCACTCCATACCCAGACACTGTCACTCAATATCCAGACATCTTCAGTCAATACCCAGACATTGTCACTCAATACCCAGACACAATGACTCAGTATCCAGACACTGTCACTCAGTATCCAGACACTGTTACTCAATACCCAGACACAGTTACTCAGGATCCAGACTGTCATCGGTACGCATACACGGTCACTGAATATTCAGACAATGTCACTCAATATCCAGACACAGTCACCCAATACCGAGACACTGTCACTCAACTCAGACACTGTCACTCAGTACCCAGGCACCGTCCCTCAGTATCCGGACGCTGTCAATGATATCCAGACACTATCACTCAATACGCAGACACTCACTCAATACCCAGACACTGTCACTCAATACCCAGACACTCACTCAATACCCAGACACTGTCACTCATACACAGACACTGTCATCGATACCCAGACACAGTCACTCAGTACCCCGACACAGTCACTCAGTATCCCGACGCTGTCATTGATATCCAGACACTATCACTCAATACCCAGACACTGTCACTCATACACATACACTGTCACTCAATACCCAGACACTGTCACTCAATACCCAGACACTGTCACTCAATACCCAGACACTGTCACTCAATACCCAGACAATGTTACTCAATACCCAGACACTGCCACTCAATACCCAGACACTGTCACTCAATGCCCAGTCACTGTCACTCAATACGCAGACACTATCACTCAATACCCAGACACTGTCACTCATACACATACACTGTCACTCAATACCCAGACACTGTCACTCAATACCCAGACACTGTCACTCAATACCCAGACACTGTCACTCAATACCCAGACACTGTCACTCAATACCCAGACACTGTCAATCAATACCCAGACACTGTCACTCAATACCCAGACACAGTCACTCAATACCCAGACACTGTCACTCATACCGACACAATGACTCAGTATCCAGACACTGTCACTCAGTACCCAGACGTTATCACTCAGAACCCAGACACTGACACTCAATACCCAGACACTGTCACTCCGTACCCAGACACTGTCACTCAATATCCAGACATCTTCAGTCAATACCCAGACATTGTCACTCAATACCCAGAAACAATGACTCAGTATCCAAACACAGTCCCTCAGTATCCAGACACTGTCACTCAATACCCAGACACAGTTACTCAGGATCCAGACTGTCATCGGTACGCATACACGGTCACTGAATATTCAGACACAGTCACCCAATACCGAGACACTGTCACTCAACTCAGACACTGTCACTCAGTACCCAGGCACTGTCCCTCAGTATCCGGACGCTGTCAATAATACCCAGACACTATTACTCAATACGCAGACACTCACTCAATACCCAGACACTGTCACTCAATACCCAGACACTCACTGAATACCCAGACACTGTCACTCATATACAGACACTGTCATCGATACCCAGACACAGTCACTCATACACATACACTGTCACTCAATACCCAGACACTGTCACTCAATACCCAGACACTGTCACTCAATACCCAGACACTGTCACTCAATACCCAGACAATGTTACTCAATACCCATACACTGTCACTCAATACCCAGACACTGTCACTCAATACCCAGACACTGTCACTCAATACCCAGACACTGCCACTCAATACCCAGACACTGTCACTCAATGCCCAGTCACTGTCACTCAATACGCAGACACTGTCACTCAATACCCAGACACTGTCATCGATACCCAGACACTGTCACTCAATACCCAGACACTGTCACTCAATACCCAGACACTGTCACTCAATACCCAGACACTGTCACACAATACCCAGACAATGTTACTCAATACCCAGACACTGCCACTCAATACCCAGACACTGTCACTCAATACCCAGACACTGTCACTCAATACGCAGACACTGTCACTCAATACCCAGACACTGTCACTCAATACCCAGACACTGTCACTCAATACCCAGACACTGTCACTCAATGCCCAGTCACTGTCACTCAATACGCAGACACTGTCACTCAATACCCAGACACTGTCATCGATACCCAGACACTGTCACTCAATACCCAGACACAGTCACTCAATACTCAGACACTCACTCAATACCCAGATACTGTCACTCAATACCCAGACACTCACTCAATACCCAGACACTGTCACTCAATGCCCAGACACTGTCAATCAATACCCAGACACTGTCACTCAATAACCAGACACTGTCACTCAATACCCAGACACTTTCACTCAATGCCCAGTCACTGTCACTCAATACGCAGACACTGTCACTCAATACCCAGACACTGTCATCGATACCCAGACACTGTCACTCAATACCCAGACACAGTCACTCAATACTCAGACACTCACTCAATACCCAGATACTGTCACTCAATACCCAGACACTCACTCAATACCCAGACACTGTCACTCAATACCCAGACACTGTCAATCAATACCCAGACACTGTCACTCAATAACCAGACACTGTCACTCAATACCCAGGCACTGTCACTCAATACCCAGACACTGTCACTCAATACCCAGAAACTGTCACTCTATAACCAGACACTGTCACTCAATACCCAGATACTGTCACTCAATACCCAGACACTGTCACTCAATACCCAGACACTGTCACTCAATACCCAGACACTGTCACTCAATAACCAGACACTGTCACTCAATACCCAGACACTGTCACTCAATACCCAGGCACTGTCACTCAATGCCCAGACACTGTCACTCAATACGCAGACACTGTCACTCAATACCCAGACACTGTCATCGATACCCAGACACTGTCACTCAATACCCAGACACAGTCACTCAATACTCAGACACTCACTCAATACCCAGACACTGTCACTCAATACCCAGACACTGTCAATCAATACCCAGACACTGTCACTCAATAACCAGACACTGTCACTCAATACCCAGACACTGTCACTCAATGCCCAGTCACTGTCACTCAATACGCAGACACTGTCACTCAATACCCAGACACTGTCATCGATACCCAGACACTGTCACTCAATACCCAGACACAGTCACTCAATACTCAGACACTCACTCAATACCCAGATACTGTCACTCAATACCCAGACACTCACTCAATACCCAGACACTGTCACTCAATACCCAGACACTGTCAATCAATACCCAGACACTGTCACTCAATAACCAGACACTGTCACTCAATACCCAGGCACTGTCACTCAATACCCAGACACTGTCAATCAATACCCAGACACTGTCACTCTATAACCAGACACTGTCACTCAATACCCAGATACTGTCACTCAATACCCAGACACTGTCACTCAATACCCAGACACTGTCACTCAATAACCAGACACTGTCACTCAATACCCAGACACTGTCACTCAATACCCAGGCACTGTCACTCAATGCCCAGTCACTGTCACTCAATACGCAGACACTGTCACTCAATACCCAGACACTGTCATCGATACCCAGACACTGTCACTCAATACCCAGACACAGTCACTCAATACTCAGACACTCACTCAATACCCAGATACTGTCACTCAATACCCAGACACTCACTCAATACCCAGACACTGTCACTCAATATCGCACTCAATACCCAGATATACCCAGATATTGCCACCTTGTACCCACGGTTCCTCAATGAAATACTTCAGTGAAACTACCGTGCCCAAGTACCATAACGTCAAACGTATGAGCTTGCCCAGTGTAATCCACATTCAATCACTTCCTCCACACCTATTTTTGCAGGCTTTTGTGGTCGAGAGACACTTATAAAAGTGCTCCGTTCGGAGAAGAGATCAATGGTGTTTCTTGTCAATTTAACCTGGCACAAAGCTTTTGGGGCCAAGTCATTCAGGAACAAAATCAGGAAGCACCTTTTCACCCATGTGGTCAGAGAAAGTCTGAAACTCTCTTCCCCAGCCCACGCTGTTTAAAAAAAAACTCACAATGCTGGGAGCCAAATGAAGCTTTCAAAACGGAGATGGATAGATTGTTGTCGGGTAAGGAGGAGCAAGGGTTACGGGTCAAAGGTATGTACGGCTGAGAGGAGATTGGCAGTTGTTTAAAATCACGAGGGGCTAGACAGATAAGATAGTGAGAGACTTCCCAATGGCAGAAGGATCGAGAGTCAGCAGACTTTGAGTTAAGGCGACATGTGAAAAACCTCTTTATGCAGCAAAGTGGTTGGTGCCTGTAATTACAGGGCCTGAGAATGGGGTGATCATAGATCATAGAATTTACAGTGCAGAAGGAGGCCATTCGGCCCATTCACCCTGCACCGGCTCTTGGAAAGAGAACCCTACTTAAGTCCACACCTCCACCCTATCCCAGTAATCCCACCCAACACTAAGGGCAATTTTGAACGCTTAAGGGCAATTTATCATGGTCAATCCACATAACTTGCACATCTTTGGACTGTGGGAGGAAACCGGAGCACCCGGAGGAAACCCACGCACACACGGGGAGAACATGCAGACTCCGCACAGACAGTGACCAAGTGACCCAAGCCGGGAATCGAACCTGGGACCCTGGAGCTGTGAAGCAACTGTGCTAACCACTGTGCTCCCGTGCTGCCGTGGGGACAGATTCAATTGTGGCTTTCAAAAGAGGCATTAGATAAGCAGCTGAGGGGGAATAATTTGCTGGGTTGAGGGAAGTGGGGGTGGGGAGCTAAATTGCATTTGCAAATACCCGGCAAAGGCTGGGTGGGTTGAATGGCCACCTCCTGTGCTGTTGCCATCCTGTTATCCCATGAAGCGGACTGGAGATGCGGACCAGCCACAATTGGGTGCCCAAGGGGCTGAATGGCCTCCTCCTGTTCCTAATGTCACTGTGCAGTTCCTATTAAAGGAAGGGAAGGTGGACATTGTCGGGCAGCACGCCTTAAAAAAAAGAAATTACATTGACATTATAAGAAGTAGCACAGATGAATCAGCTCGACATGTCACACTAATTATTTGCTGCTTGCTGTGAACAGATGTGGGAAGAAGCCATTCATCTCTGCAAGGAGCTGGCAGAACAGTACGAGATGCAGGTCTTTGATTATGAACTACTGAGTGAGACCCTGGTGAGTAAATGCGAGCTTGCATTGATTATGATAAGCTAATGATGATTGACGATACCCATTTCCCGCTCGGAGTTTCGTCTTTAACTCTCCACGGCCTTTTGGCTAATCCAGGGGAGAATGACTGACAGGGCAGTGAGTGATGACAAGCCTCAGAAGAAGTTGAAAGGTTAATGGCGGAAGTCATTCGGCTCCGAGGCCTTTCCTCAGGAACAGCTCACTACTGGCTCACTGTCGATCGGCATGTCCTCCTTGCATCAGCCTTGGGCCTGGAGTTGTCTGATTCGGGGCAGAGGTTTACTCTGGTCATTCGAGCTGGTGCATCTTTGTTTTCTCCCAACCTGTGTCTCATTTTCTAATCGTCATCTACTTTTTTCACAGCGAATGAATTCTTGCACAAATTATACTTGGTTTTTGTACACAAAAACAGAGAAATCATGTTAAACCTATTTTAATCATAGAATCTACAGTGCAGAAGGAGGCCATTCGGCCCATCGAGTCTGCACCAGCCCCTGGAAAGAGCACCCTACCCAAGATCAACACCTCCACCCTATCCCCATAACCCAGCAACCCCACCCAGCACTCAGGGCAATTTTGGACACTAAGGACAATTTATCATGGCCAATCCACCTAACCTGCACATCTTTGGACTGTGGGAGGAAACCGGAGCGCCCGGAGGAAACCCACGCACACATGGGGAGGATGTGGATGTGCTGACTCCGCACAGACAGTGACCCAAGCCTGAATCAAACCTGGGGACCCTGGAGCTGTGAAGCAATTGTGCTATTCACAATGCTACCGTGCTGCCCTAAATAGTCGATTGGTAGTAAAGAACGTGAGTATTGCTGAAAAAGGAGACATGCTTTCAAAGTTTTTTGCCTGCCACTCATCAGGACTGATGCAAGATTATCGAATAGTACATATTGGTACTAACGACATAGGCAGGAAGGGGCATGAGGTCCTGCAGCAGGAGTTCAGGGAGCTAGGCAGAAAGTTAAAGGACAGGACCTCGAGGGTTGTAATCTCGGGATTACTCCCTGTGCCACGTGCCAGTGAGGCTAGAAATAGGAAGATAGAGCAGACAAACACGTGGCTAAACAGCTGGTGTAGGAGGGAGGGTTTCCGTTTTCTGGACCACTGGGAGCTCTTCCGGGGCAGGTGTGACCTGTATAAGATGGACGGGTTGCATCTAAACCGGAGAGGCATAAATATCCTGGCCGCGAGGTTTGCTAGTGTCACACGGGAGGGTTTAAACTAGTATGGCAGGGGGGTGGGTACGGGAGCAATAGGTCAGAAGGTGAGAGCATTGAGGGAGAACTAGGGAATAGGGACAGTGTGGCTCTGAGGCAGAGCAGACGGGGAAAAGTTGCTGAACACAGCGGGTCTGGTGGCCTGAAGTGCCTATGTTTTAATGCAAGGAGCATTACGGGTAAGGCAGATGAACTTAGAGCTTGGATTACTACTTGGAACTATGATGTTATTGCCATTACAGAGACCTGGTTGAGGGAAGGGCAGGATTGGCAGCTAAACGTTCCAGGATTTAGATGTTTCAGGCGGGATAGAGGGGGATGTAAAAGGGGAGGCGGAGTTGCGCTACTTGTTCGGGAGAATATCACAGCTATACTGCGAGAGGACACCTCAGAGGGCAGTGAGGCTATATGGGTAGAGATCAGGAATAAGAAGGGTGCAGTCACAATGTTGGGGGTATACTACAGGCCTCCCAACAGCCAGCGGGAGATAGAGGAGCAGATAGGTAGACAGATTTTGGAAAAGAGTAAAAACAACAGGGTTGTGGTGATGGGAGACTTCAACTTCCCCAATATTGACTGGGACTCACTTAGTGCCAGGGGCTTAGACGGGGCGGAGTTTGTAAGGAGCATCCAGGAGGGCTTCTTAAAACAATATGTAGACAGTCCAACTAGGGAAGGGGCGGTACTGGACCTGGTATTGGGGAATGAGCCCGGCCAGGTGGTAGATGTTTCAGTAGGGGAGCATTTCGGTAACAGTGACCACAATTCAGTAAGTTTTAAAGTACTGGTGGACAAGGATAAGAGTGGTCCGAGGATGAATGTGCTAAATTGGGGGAAGGCTAATTATGACAATATTAGGTGGGAACTGAAGAACATAGATTGGGGGCGGATGTTTGAGGGCAAATCAACATCTGACATGTGGGAGGCTTTCAAGTGTCAGTTGAAGGGAATACAGGACAGGCATGTTCCTGTGAGGAAGAAAGATAAATACGGCAATTTTCGGGAACCTTGGATGACGAGTGATATTGTAGGCCTCGTCAAAAAGAAAAAGGAGGCATTTGTCAGGGCTAAAAGGCTGGGAACAGACGAAGCCTGTGTGGCATATAAGGAAAGTAGGAAGGAACTTAAGCAAGGAGTCAGGAGGGCTAGAAGGGGTCATGAAAAGTCATTGGCAAATAGGGTTAAGGAAAATCCCAAGGCTTTTTACACATACATAAAAAGCAAGAGGGTAGCCAGGGAAAGGGTTGGCCCACTGAAGGATAGGCAAGGGAATCTATGTGTGGAGCCAGAGGAAATGGGCGAGGTACTAAATGAATACTTTGCATCAGTATTCACCAAAGAGAAGGAATTGGTAGATGTTGAGTCTGGAGAAGGGGGTGTAGATAGCCTGGGTCACATTGTGATCCAAAAAGACGAGGTGTTGGGTGTCTTAAAAAATATTAAGGTAGATAAGTCCCCAGGGCCTGATGGGATCTACCCCAGAATACTGAAGGAGGCTGGAGAGGAAATTGCTGAGGCCTTGACAGAAATCTTTGGATCCTCGCTGTCTTCAGGGGATGTCCCGGAGGACTGGAGAATAGCCAATGTTGTTCCTCTGTTTAAGAAGGGTAGCAAGGATAATCCCGGGAACTACAGGCCGGTGAGCCTTACTTCAGTGGTAGGGAAATTACTGGAGAGAATTCTTCGAGACAGGATCTACTCCCATTTGGAAGCAAATGGACGTATTAGTGAGAGGCAGCACGGTTTTGTGAAGGGGAGGTCGTGTCTCACTAACTTGATAGAGTTTTTCGAGGAGGTCACTAAGATGATTGATGCAGGTAGGGCAGTGGATGTTGTCTACATGGACTTCAGTAAGGCCTTTGACAAGGTCCCTCATGGTAGACTAGTACAAAAGGTGAAGTCACACGGGATCAGGGGTGAGCTGGCAAGGTGGATTCAGAACTGGCTAGGCCATAGAAGGCAGAGGGTAGCAATGGAGGGATGCTTTTCTAATTGGAGGGCTGTGACCAGTGGTGTTCCACAGGGATCAGTGCTGGGACCTTTGCTGTTTGTAGTATATATAAATGATTTGGAGGAAAATGTAACTGGTCTGATTAGTAAGTTTGCAGACGACACAAAGGTTGGTGGAATTGCGGATAGCGATGAGGACTGTCTGAGGATACAGCAGGATTTAGATTGTCTGGAGACTTGGGCGGAGAGATGGCAGATGGAGTTTAATCCGGACAAATGTGAGGTAATGCATTTTGGAAGGGCTAATGCAGGTAGGGAATATACAGTAAATGGTAGAACCCTCAAGAGTATTGAAAGTCAAAGAGATCTAGGAGTACAGGTCCACAGGTCATTGAAAGGGGCAACACAGGTGGAGAAGGTAGTCAAGAAGGCATACGGCATGCTTGCCTTCATTGGACGGGGCATTGAGTATAAGAATTGGCAAGTCATGTTGCAGCTGTATAGGACCTTAGTTAGGCCACACTTGGAGTATAGTGTTCAATTCTGGTCGCCACACTACCAGAAGGATGTGGAGGCTTTAGAGAGGGTGCAGAAGAGATTTACCAGAATGTTGCCTGGTATGGAGGGCATAAGCTATGAGGAGCGATTGAATAAACTCGGTTTGTTCTCTCTGGAACGAAGGAGGTTGAGGGGCGACCTGATAGAGGTCTACAAAATTATGAGGGGCATAGACAGAGTGGATAGTCAGAGGCTTTTCCCCAGGGTAGAGGGGTCAATTACTAGGGGGCATAGGTTTAAGGTGAGAGGGGCAAGGTTTAGAGTAGATGTACGAGGCAAGTTTTTTACGCAGAGGGTAGTGGGTGCCTGGAACTCGCTACCGGAGGAGGTAGTGGAAGCAGGGACGATAGGGACATTTAAGGGGCATCTTGACAAATATATGAATAGGATGGGAATAGAAGGATACGGACCCAGGAAGTGTAGAAGATTGTAGTTTAGTCGGGCAGTATGGTCGGCGCGGGCTTGGAGGGCCGAAGGGCCTGTTCCTGTGCTGTACATTTCTTTGTTCTTTGTTCTTTGTTCTTTGAAACAACAATTTAAACTGCGAACAAACAAACAAGGAACAGGAGCAGGCCATTCAGCCTCTCGAGCCTGCTCCGTCATTTAATAAGATCACGTCTGATCTGATATTAATGTCAAATTTGTATCCAGCCTAACCCCTCCTCCGCCAGCCCCACAATAACCTTCAGATACAAGACTAGCCTATCCAACCTTTCCTGAATTAGTCTGGTAAACTTTCTCTGAACTGCTTCCGATGTATTTATTGTTTTCCTTAATTGAGTGACCAATACAGCACACTGTACTCCAAATGTGATCTGACTGGTGCCCTGTGCAACTGAGGCAGAAGCTTCCTACTTATCTATTCAATTCCTCTTGCTTAAATTCTAACATTCTATTAGCTTTTCTAAATATTTGCTTTAGCTGTACACAACCTTTTGTATCGCGTGCACTAGGACACCAAAATTCCTCTGCACTCTCTCACAATTTAGATAATATGCTTGTTTTTTATTCTTCCTGCCAAAGTGGACAATTTCACAATTCCCACGTTATGGTCCATTTGCTGGTTATTTGCCCACTAACATAACCTATCTAGATCTTTTTTGTCGCTCTGTTATGTCCTCTTCACAACTTACTTTCCTACCTATCTTTGTGTCATCAGCAAATTTGGTACCCGTCTCTTCAATTCCTTCATCCATTTTTATGAATTGTAAACAGTTGAGGCCACAGCACTAATCCTTGAGGCACACTATTTGTTACATGTTACCAACCTGAAAAGGCACATTTACAATTACGTTCTGCTTCTTGTTAGCCAGCCAATCATCTATCCGTGGCAATATGTCACCTCCGTACCATGAGCTTTAATTTTCCACAATAACCTTGATGTGGCACTTTAATCAAATGCCTTCCAGAAATCTAAGTACAGTACACCCACCGTTTCCCCTTTATCCATAGCACATGTCCTCAAAGAACTCCAATCAGGGTTTACCAGAAGGTTTATCAGGCTGATTCTAGGGATGGCGGGACTGTCACATGAGGAGAGATTGACAAGTTTTGGATTGTTCTCGCTGGAGTTCAGAAGAATCAGGAGATCTCACAGAGACTTATAAAATTTTAACGGGACTAGACAGAGTAGATGCAGGGAAGATGTTACCAATGATGGGTGCGTCCAGAACCAGGGGTCACAGTCTGAGGATTCAGGATAAACCATTTCGGACAGATATAAGGAGACATTGCTTCTCAGAAAGAGTGGTGAGCCTGTGGAATTCATTACCACAGGAAGTAGTTGATGCTAAAACTTTGAATATATTCAAGAGGTGGCTGGATATTGCACTTGGGGAGAATGGGATCAGAGGCTGTGGGGAGAAAGCAAGATTAGGCTATTGAGTTGGATGATCAGCCATGATCGTGATAAATGGCGGAGCAGGCTCAAAGGGCCAAAAGGCCTCCTCCTGCTCCTATCTTCTGTGTATCTATGTGAATTGGTTAAACATGATTTCTCTTTCATGAAACCACATTGCCTCCGCCTGATTATCTTGAACTTATCCGAGGGCCCTGCTGTCGCTTCTTTAATAATAACTTCTCACATTTTCCCTACGACAAATGGTGAGCTAACAGGCCTGTAGTTTCCCACTTCCTGTCTCCCTCCCATTTTGAATAATGGAGTTACATTTGCTATTTTTCAATCTAATGGGTACTACCATGGGCCAGCCGCTCCAACAATTTAGTCAGTACCACGTCTCTGGTGATTATAATGTTCCTCCCGCCCTTCCATTTCCTGGTTTATTGCTGCTTCTGGGATATGACTTGTATCCTCTACAGTGAAGACTAATGCAAAATATCAATTCTCCAGACTCACTTTCTATAAGGCAATGCTTACTTTGTTAACTCTTTTTAAAATATTTATAATAACTCTTGCTATCTGTTTTTATATTTCTGGCTAGCTTCCTCTTGAACTCTAATTTTTCCCTCCTTATTAATCCTTTTAGTCATCCTTTGCTGTTGCTCGTATTCTGTCCAGTCTTCTGACCTGCCACTTGTCTTTGCACAATAATATGCTTTTTCTTTAAGTTTGATACAATCTTTAACCTTTCGTGTTAACCGTGGATGGTGGGTTCACCCCTTGGACATTTTCTCACTTATTGGAATGTATCTATTTTGCACCTTCTGAAATATCCCCTTAAATGTTTGCCACTGCATCGCTAGACATAGCTGGCACAGTGGTTAGCACTGTTGCTTCAGGGACCCGGGTTCAGTTCCTGGCTTGGGTCACTGTCGATGCGGAGACTGCACGTTCTCCCCGTGTCTGCGTGGATTTTCTCTGGATGCTCCGGTTTCCTTCCACAAGTCCCGAAAGTCGTACGTGTTAGGTGAATTGGGCATTCTGAATTCTCCCTCTGTGTCTCCGAACAGGCGCCAGAGTGTGGCGATTAGGGGATTTTCACAGTAACTTCATTGCAGTAGTAATGTAAGTCTACTTGTGACACTAATAAAGATTATTATATTTATAACCTATCCTGGTGCAGCATGGTGGCACAGTGGCTAGCACTGCTGCCTACAGCGCTGGTAGCCCGGGTTTGAATCCCGGCCCTGGGTCATTGTATGTGTAGAGTTTGCATATTCTCCCCGCGTCTGCGTGGGTTTCACCCCCACAGCCCAATGATGTGCAGGGTAGGTGGATTGGCCACGCTAATTTGCCCCTTAATTGGAAAAAAAAATAATTGGGTACTTGGAAAAAAAATTTTTTTTTACTTATTAGAATCTATCCTTTAACCTAATTTGCCAATTAAAACTATGAAGAGACTGGTGACCCAGGTATAGCTGATGACTTGATGGAGTTCTTGGACTCTGCCCGCTGAGCTAGGTGGGAAGACACCACCAGAAACTTGAACTTTACTTGTTACAGTTAGAAATGCACCTATGCCACCTTGGGACAGCCCAGTAACCAAAAACACCAAGCCAACCATTTGTAAACATCAACAAAGTAGCGACCCATCTCCTCCATATTGGCAAGGCACCCCTGGAGAAAGAAGTGAAAAAACAAATGATGCTCGATCAATAACTTCTGAAGCGAGATTGGAGACAATCGAAGGCTTTATTGGACTAGATGTTTCCCCCAGCAGCGCAGGTACAGAATGCCGCTGCTGGGGAGACACAGGCTCTTATACTTTGCCTTACTGGGCGGAACCAGCAGGCTGGCTTCACCAATGAAATAGCAGTCTCAGGTACCTCCCACACCAATGGTCTTACATCATTATTCAGGGTACTGTAATACCCCTAATACCGACTACCACATTCACTTTCTGTTAAAAAAAAGTGTCCGGCGGGCGTGGTGGCCTTCCGTTATACAGTGGTAGAGGTGTAGGTTATGGTGGTACCCGGTATACATTAGCACAGTGTTTTGCCTCGTTGCATGTCGCAACTATTTACAATCATTATTTACAGTCAGAATCAAGCAATTAGTCGATCGGGGGCCCTGGTCATCCTCTGCAATCATCGTAGCTTTGACGGTGATGCAAGCGCCGGCTCGGGCATCTGTGGCTCAGGGAGCGTGGCTTCGGCTTCTTCAGCAGCTTCATTACCCCTAGATGGGACCAGCGGAAGGACCGATCCACTGGGAAGGGGGCGGCTGTGGGGTGCGCCGGTGGGAGGGCGGGTGGGCTCGGTGGTGGAGGTGTGGGTGGGGATCCAGCGGGTGCCAGGTCCCGTAGGGAGACCGTATCCTGTCGGCCATTGGGGTACACCACGTAGGCGTATTGAGGGTTAGCGTGAAGGAGGTGGACCCTCTGGACCAATGGGTCCGACTTGTGCGCCCGCAAGTGTTTGAGGAGCAGAATGGGTCCAGGAGCTGCCAGTCAGGTTGGGAGCGAGGTCCCGGAGGAGGACTTCCTAGGGAAGATAAGGAGACGTTCGTGAAGGATTGGTCGTGGTACACAGATCGGATGGAGTGGAGAGCATCCAGGAGGACCTCCTGCCAGCGGGGGAAGCAGGACGGTCTTCCAGACCGTTCCGTTCTCCCTCTCCACCTGCCCGTTTCCCCGGGGGTTGTAACTGGTCGTCCTGCTCGAGGCAATGCCCTTGCTGAGCAGGAATTGACGCAGTTCGTTGCTCATGAAGGAGGGCCCCCTATCGCTGTGTATATAGGTGGGGAAACCAAACAGCGTGAAGATACTGTGGAGGGCTTTACAGAGGTGAGGAAGGACGTATAACCGGCAATTTTTAAACTCCCTTCCCTGGACCGTGAGGTTCGCTATGCAGAACCTTTTGATCTCTACCGAGTGAGACCCGGAGGCCAGGGAGATTTTTTGGTTAACTGGGTGGATGGGAAAAGAACAGCACCTTACCTTATTGGGGTGTATGAAGCTCTCTGTGGTCCCGGAGTCAATCAGGCAGGATGTTTTATGCCCGTTGATGCACACGGTCGTCGTCGCAGTCGAGAGTGTTCGGGGCCGAGACTGGTCCAGGGTCACCGAGGCAAGTCATGGCAAAATTTGGATGTTTTCCTCGGAAGGTGTGTGGTCATCCGAGTCGGGGTCCTGAGAGTCCAGCCAAGATGGCGGCGCCCACTGGTCGCACATGGCTGGAGGTGTACAAGATGGCGCCACCCATCCGTTGCACGTGGTCCCCGGGGAACAAGATGGCGGCGCCCGGAGGCCGCATGTTGCTCTGGAGAATGAAGATGGCAGCGCCCGCTGGCCGCACGTGGCTCGTGGAGAGAGTTGTGGTGGCGGTCCCGGTTCGCCCCCGGAGACTGTGGCGACCGCCCAGGCCTGGCATACTGCCACAAAATGGCCCTTTTTGCCGCACCCTTTGCAGTAGGATGAGCGGGCCGGGCAGCGCTGCCGGGGGTGCTTGGCTTGCCCGCAAAAATAGCAGCGGGCCCCCCCGGGGTTGCCTGGCAGTCTCGCAGCACAAGCTTGATGGAGGATGCATCGGAGTCGGCCGTGGGGGGTTCCACGCTGCCCAAGGGGCTGCCGTGCGGTCAGGGACGTAAGCGCGGGCGTTTTGGAAGGCCACATCCAGGGAGCTAGCAAGGGCCCGTGCCTCCTTGTGGCCTAGTGTCTCTTTCTCCAGCAATCGCTGGCGGATTTGGGAGGACAGCATACCTGCAACGAATGCGTCCCGGATCAAAGGTTCTGTGTGGTCGCTGGCCGAAACATGCGGGCAGTCACAGTTCCTCCCTAACACCAGGAGTACACGGTAGAACTCCAGCGATTCTCCGAGGATTTGTCGCTAGCAGATGTCGGGCGTAGACCTGGTTTACAGGGCGAATATAGTGTCCTTTCAGCAGGGTCATTGCGGCCTCAAAATCGTCCACATCCTCGATGAGGGTGTAGATCTCTGGGCTCATCCTCGAGTGGAGAACTTGCAGTTTCTGGTCCTCCGTAGGTTCAGTCGTGGCCGTCCTGAGGTACCCTTTGAAGCACGCCAGTCAATGTTTGAAGGTTGCCGCTGAGTTTGCCGCGTGGGGGCTGAGTTGCAGACACTCCGGCTTGATTCGGAGCTCCATTCTTTAAAATCTAGTGCAATAAATTGATGCTCGATTAATAACTCCAGAAGCGAGATTGGAGACAAAGGCTTTATTGGACTAGATGTTTCCCCCAGCAGCGCAGGTACAGAATGCCGCTGCTGGGGAGACACAGGCTCTTAAAATCCGCCTTTCTGGGCAGAACCAGCAGGCAGGGTTCACCAATGAAATAGCAGCCTCAGGTACCTCCCACACCAATGGTCTTACAGCATTATTCAGGGTACCGTAATACCCCTAATACCGACGACCACAACAAAGAAAGACTGAGTGGAGCGCCTTTCAAAGGCATTACAATTTCAGAACATGCCCTGAATGCTTCACTGCAGTGGGATTGGACAACATGCTGCAAATAGGTCATGTCCAACACTGAGTTCCTCAAACACCTTGGCCCATGTGCCTGCTGCTGGTTGACTCAATTCCTCACAAGGGTTACCTGTGAAGGAAGTCTGTCTAAACCCTGACACATGTCCAAAGTCATCAGCCTCCCAAAATCAGGCAAAGGCCCAAACCGACCTTCAGGTTACTGACCAATATCATTGCTCTCCTAGTGAGGCGAGGTCCTAGTGAGGCGAGATCCCGACTGTGGATAGAGCCAGAGGTGGGGAAAATCTTGAAAGCTGATCAAGCCGACTTTCGGCGATGGCGTAGCACATGCGACCAGGTGCTTGCCCTAACCACCTGCATTGAAAATGACCTTGAAAGTCACCTCGAAACAGGCGCTGTCTTTCATTGCAGCACATGACACGGTCTGGCACACTTGCCTCCTTGTCAAAGTCTCAAGAGTCCTCCCTCCCCTTGGGTTACTGATCATCACATTACGACTCTGTGACAGATATTCCGGGTACACATGGGTGATGAGGCAAACCGCCTTCCCCAGGAATCTGTCCTAGCCTCAACAGGGGCTGGTTTAGCACACTGGGCTAAATCGCTGGCTTTTAAAGCAGACCAAGGCAGGCCAGCAGCACGGTTCAAATCCCGTCCCAGCCTTCCCGAACAGGCGCCGGAATGTGGTGACTAGGGGCTTTTCACAGTAACTTCATTTGAAGCCTACTTGTGACAATAAGCGATTTTCATTTCATTTCACTCTTTCCAATCTCGATATCAAAAATCTGCTTCTCGGAAATTCATCAATTCTGATGATATCTGCGGTGTCTCGAACATTTTCTAAACTAGATGCAGTGCGAAGCAACATGGTTGCAAAGTTGACTGACTAATATAAGATGTGACACCTTCAGCCCAGCAGCAACAAAACAATCTCAAGTGTATTCCACCTCCACAATGCTAGCGCCAAGAGGGAACTCAACATATCCTTGAATGGCAAGAGATTGAATCATGAACAACATCCTATTTATCTTGGTGTTACCCTTGGCTGAATACTGACATGCAAAGAAGATCTGAGCAAGACAGCAGCAAAGATCAAAACACAAAATAACCTCCTCTGCAAAACTTCTGATTCTTCATGGGGTGTAGATGCTCAAACCTTAAGGACCTCAGCTCTTGACATGGCCCACTTAACTGCAGCGTGCTGTGTATCAGTATGGTACAACCTATCCCACACCAGTCTTGTAGTTACCCGGCTCAACATGACAATGTGTATCTTCTCAAGTGCCCTCTGATCAACTCAAATCTCCTGGCTCCACATCTTGAGCAACATCCCACCCCTTCACAAAAGGAGGGAGATTGCAACAGAAATATTCTGGAGAAGGTTTACATCAACCCAAGCCCGCCGCTATACAAGGATCGTACCAACCCACCAGTTGCTTGACTCCCCTCATTACGGGCTGTATGTCTAAGACCACTGTGCCAAGGAATAATAGCAGAGTCCCTATGGCAATAGGAATGGAACCAGCACACCACCATTGAAAAACACTTCCTCACCACAGATCCCACAACCCGCCACCCGGCTGCCATGCCAACATTGGGCGCTCCTCAACTGTTTCCACACTGGCCAAGGTCTTTGTGGAGCAAATTGGCGCAAGTGGGGCTTTGCAGAGCACTGGGACTGCAGTTGCGGTGCACCCCAATCAAGGACTCACATTACTGAAGATTGCCCCCTGACAAAATTTGGCACTGGACTCAGAGCTCCATTTAGCCACTACGGAAGCTACTGCCTGGCTTGACGATTTCTGCACGCACTAATAATAATAATTTGCCACTGATTAAGATGAAGACCATCCCAACAGTGCAGCTCCCACTTTTCCCAGTACTGGTGCCAGTGCCCCATGAATCAAAACCCATGGTATTGTTGTTTGAGTCTTCCTGTCCACACTCAGTGCTCTCCTAGGCTCACCTTTCCGGTGAGACACAATGGATAACTCTCTGGAGCAGCCCGATCTTTGTACTGATCAGTGCTCTTGTCCTGCCTTATCAGCCACGACCCTTTGGGCAGCAGCCTGGTCTCTGTCTCAGAATGTTGCAGGTACCAACTCCACTCCAGAAGTCTGAATACCAAAATCTAGGCTGACATTTCAGTACAATACTGAGGGACTGCTGGACTGTAGGGGGTCTCTTGAATGAGATGTCAAATTGACGCCCTTTCTCATTTCACAAAAGGATCTCGGAGATCTTGTGGCAATATTTCAGAGATGAACAGGCAAGTTATCTCTGTCTTTCAGCCAATATTAATCCTTCAATCAACATCACAAAAAGCATATCATCAGGATTATCTCATTATTTGTTGTGGTATCTCACTGTGCACAAATATTCTGCTGTGTTCCCTATATTACAACAGTGATTCCCCTTCAAAAGTACTTCACTGTATGAACAGTGATGGCAATGTATGACACGATATAAATCAGGAAGTTATAGGTGCACGTAACAAGGGTAATAAAATAATCATGGGGGAATTCAATCAACCAATAGATTGAATGAACCTAGTGAGCAGTATTGCTGTGGAGGACAAATTCCAGGAATATATACAAGATGGTTTTCTGGAACAGCGTGTTGAGGAACCAATTAAAGAATGGACTATTCTAGATATAGCATTGTTCAGTGAGAAAGGGCTAATTAATAAATCTCATCGTAAAGGAGCCTTTAGGCAAGAGTGACCGTAATATGATGGAATTCCGCATTAAGTTTGAAACTGATGTAGTTCAATCCAGCAGCCACAGACCCAACCCATGCTGGATGGGTGGGTGCTGGGAGGAGAATATTGACAACATGATAAAGATGGAAAGTTGCTCGTGCAAGGAAGAGTCAAGTGTTTATTTTGCGCACACATTAACTTTACTTTTTTGTACATTTCACAGCAACGCCAAGCCAAGTTCTATGAAAAAATCATGAATGTTCTGAGGCCGAAACCTGACTACTTTGCAATTGGCTACAATGGCCAAAGTTTCCCCACCTTCATCCGGGTAAGAATATCATTCTATTTTGCAAAAGAATGTGCTCTATTTTCCTTAAGAGTGAAGGATGCGTTATAACTCATGGGTAGACCAAAGCTTTTGCCTGTGGAAAAGAGCATAGTGGCAATGTCAATAGCTGAGTAAATTGGCTTGATCCTGTCGGGAATTTGGAAGAGTTACAGGTGATATCATTCAAACATACAATATTCTGAAGGGGCTTGAAAGGGTAGATAGTGAGAGGATGTTCCCCCTGGCTGTCAAGAACACGGGGACGCAGTGTAAGGATAAGGGGCTGATCATTTAGGACAGACGTGAGAAAACTTTATCTTTCAGAGGGTTGCGAGTCTTTTGAATTCTCTACCCCAGAAGGTTGTGAAAGCCCCATTACTGAATATGTTTCAGGCTGTTATAGGTAGATTTATGGTCTCTCAGCGAATCAAGGGACATAGTGAGCTAGTGGGAAAGTGGAGCTTTAGAAGATGTCGGGTGGATAATCATGATGTGGAGATGCCGGCGTTGGACTGGGGTGGGCACAGTAAGAAGTCTCACAACACCAGGTTAAAGTCCAACAGGTTTATTTGGAATCACTAGCTCCTTCATCAGGTGAATGAAGAGATAGGTTACACAAACACAGCATAAATAGACAAAGCCAATGATGATACTTTGAATGCGAGTCTTTGCAGGTAATTTAGTCTTTATAGGTCCAGGTGGTGTGACTGGAGAGAGGGATAAATACAGATTAAAGAGATGTGAATTGTCTTAAACCGGACAGTTGTGGATAACACGACTGGGAACCAGGCTGAATGTAGAAGACTCAGAGGGGTAGAGAATAATCAAGGAAAAGATGGAGTAGGAAAAGAGACTGGAAGCTAATACAGAAGGGAATCCCAAAATCTTCCATCAGTATAAAATAGTAAAAGGATAGCAAAAGGAAGAATAGGGCTGATTTGGGCCTAAAATCACATGGAGGTAAGGGACATAGTTAGGGTATTAAATAAATACTTTGCATCTGTTCTTACCAAAGACGAATATGGGGTGGGATTCTCTGATCCTGAGGCTAAGTGTTGACGCCGTCGTAAACGTCGTCACATTTTGCGACGGCGTCAACAAGCCCCCAGGAGCAGCAATCCTGAGCCCCACAGGGGCCAGCACGGCACTGGAGCAACTCACGCAGCTCCATCTGCCGATACCGGCGTCAAACGGGCGCCACGGGTCTGCGCATGCGCACTGCGACCGGCGCAAACTCGCTCATGCATGCTGCGACCAGCGCAAACTCACGCGTGCATGCTGCGACCAACGCAAACTCACGCATGCGTGCTGTGACCGGCGCAAACTCACGCATGCGCGCTAGCTTCCTTCTCCGCGCCGGCCCCGACGCAACATGGCGGAGAGCTACAGAGACCGGCGCGGAGTAAAAGGGGCCCCCACCAGGAGAAGTCGGCCCGCCGGTCAGTAGGCCCCGATCGTGGGCCAGGACATGGTGGAGACCCTCCCCCCGCGGGTCAAATACCCCCTCCCCCCACCAGGCCCCCCCCTCCCCCCCCCCACAGGATGGACGCCGAGGTCCCGCCAGGTAAAACCACATGTGACCGGTGCCGGCGGGACTCGGGATATCTTGGCGGCCACTCGGCCCATCCCGCACGGAGAATCGGCGGACCAGTGTCGGGGCAGCATCACGTGAATCGCGCCCAGCCCGGTGATTCTCCGACCATCACCCGGGGTCAGAAAATCCCGCTCATGCTGTCTAGGTCATGGTAAAAGGGGAAAGTTCAGACACTTGAAGGATTTAACATCAATAAGGAGGAGGTGTTGGATTGGCTGTTTGTGTTTATAGTTGGTAAGGTATCAAGATTGGATGAGTTACTTTGAAAGCACTGGCCACTATTTTCCAGTCTTCCTTACAGCCAGAGATCTTAAGAATTGCAAAAGTTACACCCTTGTTCAAAATAGGATGTAAAGATAAGCCTTTTTTTTTAATATAAATACTATGATTCTATGGTAATCGCAGCTTGTTCATGCAGAAGCATGGGTCAACATATGAACCAAGGAGTAGGTTATTCAATCATTCCATAAGACCATTCAATAGGATCATGTCTGATCTGATTGTAACTTCAACTCTGCCAACCCCCAATAACCTTTCACTCTCTTGAAAATCAAGAAACTATCTTGCTCTTCCTTAAAAATAGTCTGTGAGGAGTCTGCACGTTCTCCCTGTGTCTGCGTGGATTTCCTCCGGGTGCTCCGGTTTCCTCCCACAGTCCCACAGTCCAAAGATGTGCAGGTTAGGTGGATTGGCCAGGCTAAATTGTCCTTAGTGTCCAAAATTGCCCTTAATGTTGGATGGGGTTACTGGGTTATGGGGATAGGGTGGAGGTGTGCGGTTGGGAAGGGTGCTCTTTCCAAGAGCTGGTGCAGACCCGATGGGCCGAATGGCCTCCTTCTGCACTGTAAATTCTATGAAACACATCCCTTTTTTTTTAATAAATATTTTATTGAAAATTTTTGGTCAACCAACACAGTACATTGTGCATCCTTTACACAATATTATAACAACACAAATAACAATGACCTATTTTATAAACAAAAAATGAATAAATAATAAATAACAAAAATGAAAACTAACCCGAATTGGCAACTGCCTTATCACAAGTAACACTCTCCAAAAATATAATTTAACAGTCCAATATATAATTATCTGTCGCAACGACCTATACATATTATACAGTATATATTAACAACCCTGAGTCCTTCTGGTTCCTCCTCCCCCCCCACCCACCCCCCCACCTCCCCCCCCCACCCCCCCCCCCCCCCCCCCCCCGATCCTGGGCTGCTGCTGCTGCCTTCTTTTTTCCATTCCATCTATCTTTCTGCGAGGTATTCGACGGACGGTTGCCACAGCCTGGTGAACCCTTGAGCCGACCCCCTTAGAACGAACTTAATCCGCTCTAGCTTTATAAACCCCGCCATGTCATTTATCCAGGTCTCCACCCCCGGGGGCTTGGCTTCTTTCCACATTAACAATATCCTGCGCCGGGCTACTAGGGACGCAAAGGCCAAAACATCGGCCTCTCTCGCCTCCTGCACTTCCGGCTCTTGTGCAACCCCAAATATAGCCAACCCCCAGCTTGGTTCGACCCGGACCCCCACTACCTTTGAAAGCACCTTTGTCACCCCCATCCAAAACCCCTGTAGTGCCGGGCATGACCAAAACATATGGGTATGATTCGCTGGGCTTCTCGAGCACCTCGCACACCTATCCTCCACCCCAAAAAATTTACTGAGCCGTGCTCCAGCCATATGTGCCCTGTGTAATACCTTAAACTGAATCAGGCTTAGCCTGGCACACGAGGACGACGAGTTTACCCTGCTTAGGGCATCTGCCCACAGCCCCTCCTCGATCTCCTCCCCCAGCTCTTCTTCCCATTTCCCTTTTAGTTCATCTACCAGAGTCTCCCCTTCGTCCCTCATTTCCCTATATATATCTGACACCTTACCATCCCCCACCCATGTCTTTGAGATCACTCTGTCCTGCACCTCTTGTGTCGGGAGCTGTGGGAATTCCCTCACCTGTTGCCTCGCAAAAGCCCTCAGTTGCATATACCTGAATGCATTCCCTTGGGGCAACCCATATTTCTCGGTCAGCGCTCCCAGACTCGCGAACTTCCCATCCACAAACAGATCTTTCAGTTGCGTTATTCCTGCTCTTTGCCACATTCCATATCCCCATCCATTCCCCCCGGGGCAAACCTATGGTTGTTTCTTATCGGGGACCCCCCCAAGGCTCCAGTCTTTCCCCTATGCCGTCTCCACTGTCCCCAAATCTTCAGTGTAGCCACCACCACCGGGCTTGTGGTGTAGTTCCTCGGTGAGAACGGCAATGGGGCTGTCACCATAGCCTGTAGGCTAGTCCCCCTACAGGACGCCCTCTCTAATCTCTTCCACGCCGCTCCCTCCTCCTCTCCCATCCACTTACTCACCATTGAAATATTAGCGGCCCAATAATACTCACTTAGGCTCGGTAGTGCCAGCCCCCCCCTATCCCTGCTACGCTGTAAGAATCCCTTCCTCACTCTCGGGGTCTTCCCGGCCCACACAAAACCCATGATGCTCTTTTCAATCCTTTTAAAAAAAGCCTTCGTGATCACCACCGGGAGGCACTGGAACACAAAGAGGAATCTCGGGAGGACCACCATCTTAACCGCCTACACCCTCCCTGCCAGTGACAGGGATACCATATCCCATCTCTTGAAATCCACCTCCATTTGTTCCACCAACCGCGTTAAATTTAACCTATGCAATGTGCCCCAATTCTTGGCTATCTGGATCCCCAGGTAACGAAAGTCCCTTATTACCTTCCTCAACGGTATGTCCTCTATTTCTCTACTCTGCTCCCCTGGATGCACCACAAACAACTCACTTTTCCCCATGTTCAATTTATACCCTGAAAAATCCCCAAACTCCCCAAGTATCCGCATTATTTCTGGCATCCCCTCCGCCGGGTCTGCCACGTATAGTAGCAAATCGTCCGCATACAAAGATACCCGGTGTTCTTCTCCTCCTCTAAATACTCCCCTCCACTTCTTGGAACCCCTCAACGCTATCGCCAGGGGCTCAATCGCCAGTGCAAACAATAATGGGGACAGAGGGCATCCCTGCCTTGTCCCTCTATGGAGCCGAAAATATGCAGATCCCCGTCCATTCGTGACCACGCTCGCCATTGGGGCCCTATACAACAGCTGCACCCATCTAACATACCCCTCTCCAAAACCAAATCTCCTCAACACCTCCCACAAATAATCCCACTCCACTCTATTAAATGCTTTCTCGGCATCCATTGCCACTACTATCTCCGTTTCCCCCTCTGGTGGGGCCATCATCATTACCCCTAACAGCCTCCGTATATTCGTGTTCAGCTGTCTCCTCTTCACAAACCCAGTTTGGTCCTCGTGGACCACCCCCGGGACACATTCCTCTATTCTCATTGCCATTACCTTGGCCAGGATCTTGGCATCTACATTTAGGAGGGAAATAGGTCTATAGGACCCGCATTGTAGCGGGTCCTTTTCCTTCTTTAAGAGAAGCGATATCGTTGCTTCAGACATAGTCGGGGGCAGTTGTCCCCTTTCCTTTGCCTCATTAAAGGTCCTCGTCAATACCGGGGCGAGCAAGTCCACATATTTTCTATAGAATTCGACTGGGAATCCATCCGGTCCCGGGGCCTTTCCCGCCTGCATGCTCCTAATTCCTTTCACCACTTCTTCTACCTCGATCTGTGCTCCCAGTCCCACCCTTTCCTGCTCTTCCACCTTGGGAAATTCCAGCCGATCCAAGAAGCCCATCATTCTCTCCCTCCCATCCGGGGGTTGAGCTTCATATAATTTTTTATAAAATGTCTTGAACACTCCATTCATCTCTCCGCTCCCCGCTCCATCTCTCCTTCCTCATCCCTCACTCCACCTATTTCCCTCGCTGCTCCCCTTTTCCTCAGTTGGTGTGCCAGCAACCTGCTCGCCTTCTCCCCATATTCGTACTGTACACCCTGTGCCTTCCTCCATTGTGCCTCTGCAGTGCCCGTAGTCAGCAAGTCAAATTCTACATGTAGCCTTTGCCTTTCCCTGTACAGTCCCTCCTCCGGTACTCCCGCATATTGTCTGTCCACCCTCAAAAGTTCTTGCAGCAACCGCTCCCGTTCCTTACTCTCCTGCTTCCCTTTATGTGCCCTTATTGATATCAGCTCCCCTCTAACCACCGCCTTCAACGCCTCCCAGACCACTCCCACCTGGACCTCCCCATTATCATTGAGTTCCAAGTACTTTTCAATGCACCCCCTCACCCTTAGATACACCCCCTCATCTGCCATTAGTCCCATGTCCATTCTCCAGGGTGGGCGCCCTCCTGTTTCCTCCCCTATCTCCAAGTCTACCCAGTGTGGAGCGTGATCCGAAATGGCTATAGCCGTATACTCCGTTCCCCTCACCTTCGGGATCAACGCCCTTCCCAGCACAAAAAAGTCTATTCGCGAGTAGACTTTATGGACATAGGAGAAAAACGAGAACTCCTTACTCCTAGGTCTGCTAAATCTCCACGGGTCTACACCTCCCATCTGCTCCATAAAATCTTTAAGTACCTTGGCTGCTGCCGGCCTCCTTCCAGTCCTGGACTTCGACCTATCCTGCCCTGGTTCCAACACCGTATTAAAATCTCCCCCCATTATCAGCTTTCCCATCTCTCGGTCCGGAATGCGTCCTAGCATCCGCCTCATAAAATTGGCATCATCCCAGTTCGGGGCATATACGTTTACCAAAACCACCGTCTCCCCCTGTAGTTTGCCACTCACCATCATGTATCTGCCCCCGTTATCCGCCACTATAGTCTTTGCCTCGAACATTACCCGCTTCCCCACTAATATAGCCACCCCCCTGTTTTTCGCATCTAGCCCCGAATGGAACACCTGCCCCACCCATCCTTTGCGTAGCCTAACCTGGTCTATCAGTTTCAGGTGCGTTTCCTGTAACATAACCACATCTGCCTTAAGTTTCTTAAGGTGTGCGAGTACCCGTGCCCTCTTTATCGGCCCGTTCAGCCCTCTCACGTTCCACGTGATCAGCCGGGTTGGGGGGCTTCCTACCCCCTCCCCTTGTCGATTTGCCATCACCTTTTTCCAGCTCCTCACCCGGTTCCCACGCAGCTGTATCTCCCCCAGGCAGTGCCCCCCCACCCATCCCCTCCCATATCAGCTCCCCCCTCTCCCCAGCAGCAGCAACCCAGTAATTCCCCCCTCCCACCCCCCCCGCTAGATCCCCCGCTAGCGTAATTACTCCCCCCATGTTGCTCCCAGAAGTCAGCAAACTCTGGCCGACCTCGGCTTCCCCCCGTGACCTCGGCTCGCACCGTGCGACGCCCCCTCCTTCCTGCTTCTCTATTCCCGCCATGATTATCATAGCGCGGGAACCAAGCCCGCGCTTCTCCCTTGGCCCCGCCCCCAATGGCCAACGCCCCATCTCCTCCACCTCCCCTCCTCCCCCCATCACCACCTGTGGGAGAGAGAAAAGTTACCACATCGCAGGATTAGTATATAAAACTCCTCTTTCCCCCCTTTTTAACCCCCCTCTTTGCCCCCCACATTCGCCCCACTACTTTGTTCAAACGTTCTTTTTAATAACCCGCTCATTCCAGTTTTTCTTCCACAATAAAAGTCCACGCTTCATCCGCCGTCTCAAAGTAGTGGTGCCTCCCTCGATATGTGACCCACAGTCTTGCCGGTTGCAGCATTCCAAATTTTATCTTCTTTTTATGAAGCATCGCCTTGGCCCGATTAAAGCTCGCCCTCCTTCTCGCCACCTCCGCACTCCAGTCTTGATAAACGCGGATCACCGCGTTCTCCCATTTACTGCTCCGAGTTTTCTTTGCCCATCTAAGGACCATTTCTCTATCCTTAAAACGGAGGAATCTCACCACTATGGCTCTGGGAATTTCTCCCGCTCTCGGCCCTCGCGCCATCACTCGGTATGCTCCCTCCACCTCCAACGGACCCGCCGGGGCCTCCGCTCCCATTAACGAGTGCAGCATCGTGCTCACATATGCCCCGACGTCCGCTCCCTCCACACCTTCAGGAAGACCAAGAATCCTCAGGTTGTTCCTCCTTGCGTTGTTCTCCAGTGCCTCCAACCTTTCCACACATCGTTTCTGATGTGCCTCATGCGTCTCCGTCTTCACCACTAGGCCCTGTATGTCGTCCTCATTCTCAGCTGCCTTTGCCTTCACGACCCGAAGCTCCCGCTCCTGGGTTTTTTGTTCCTCCTTTAGCCCTTCAATCGCCTGTAATATCGGGGCCAACAGCTCTTTCTTCATTTCCTTTTTGAGCTCTTCCACACAGCATTTCAAGAACTCTTGTTGTTCAGGGCCCCATGTTAAACTGCCACCTTCCGACGCCATCCTGGTTTTTGCTTGCCTTCCTTGCCGCTGTTCTAAAGGATCCACTGCAATCCGGCCACTTTCTCCTCCTTTTTTCATCCGTGTCCAGGGGGGATTCCCTTCTGGTTTACCGTACAGTGTTTTTAGCCGTCAAAATTGCCGTTGGGGCTCCTATCAAGAGCCCAAAAGTCCGTTTCACCGGGAGCTGCCGAAACGTGCGACTCAGCTGGTCATCGCCGCACCCGGAAGTCCAAAAGATAAGCCTCTTAACTACATGTCAGTCAATTTAACCTCAGTCATGGGGGAACTTGAAGAAACAATAATTCAGGACAAAATTAATAGTCACATGGACAAAATTGGGTTAATTAAAGAAAGCCAGTGTGGATTTGTTAAGGGAAAGCATGCTGACCTAATTGGTCGGGCTTTTTGAGAAACTCATTATGAGGGTTGGTGAGTGTAATGTTGATATGGTCTACATGGATCTAACGGAAACTTACAAGGTACTGCGAGTCCTGGATAGAGTGGACGTGGAAAGGATGTTTCCAAATGTCGGAAAAACTAGAACCAGGGGCGTCATTCTCCGACCCCCCGCCGGGACGGAGAATGGCCGTTGGCCGCCGTGAATCCCGCCCCCGCCGAAGACTCCGGTACCGGAGATTGGGCGGGGACGGGAATTGGGCCGCGCCGGTTGGCGGGACCCCCCGCTCAATTCCCCGGCCCGGATGGGCCGAAGTCCCGCCCAGAAATTGCCTGTCCCGCCGGCGTAAATCAAAGCTGGTATTTACCGGCGGGACCAGGCGGTGTGGGCGGGCTCCGGGGTCCTGGGGGGGCGCAGGGCGATCTGACCCCGGGGGGTGCCCTCACGGTGGCCTGGCCCACGATCGGGGCCCACCGATCCGCGGGCGGGCCTGTGCCGTGGGGGCAGCTTTCCCTTCTGCCTCCGCCACGGCCGCCTCCATGGCGGAGGCGGAAGAGACTCTCCCCACTGCGCATGCGCGGGAAGCTGCCGGCCGCCGCTGATGCTCCCGCGAATGCGCCGCATTTCCGCACCAGCTGGCGATCCACCAAACGCCATTTCCGCCAGCTGGCGGGGTAACAAACGCCATTTCCGCCGGCTGGCGGGGCGGAAATCCCTCCGGCGTCGGCCTAGCCCCTCAATGTTGGGGCTCGGCCCCCAAAGATGCGGAGCATTCTGCACCTTTGGGCCGGCGCGATGCCCGTCTGATTGGCGCCATTTTTGGCGCCAGTTGGCAGACATCGCGCCGTTGGGGGAGAATTTCGCCCCAGAATACAAAATCTCAGGCTAAAAGGACGTTCCTTTCAGACATAGATAGATAGGTTCTTGATTAATAATGGGATCAGGGGTTATGGGGAGAAAGCAGGAGATTGGGGATGAGAAAAATATCAGCCATGATTGAGTGGCGGAGCAGACTCGATGGGCCGAGTGTCCTAATACTTCTCCTATGCCTTATGGTCGTATGGTCCAAAGGCATTTGATAAAGGGCCCCATAACAGACTTGTGAGTAAATTTGAAGCTTATGGTATAAAAGGGACAGTGGCAAAATAGATATTAAATTGACTGAGTGACAGGAAATAGAGAGATGTGGTTAATGAATGTGCTTTTGGACTGGAGGAAAGTTCTTGTAGAATTCTCCAGGGTCAGGGTCAGGACCACCTTTGAGAGCAAACAAAGCCCTTGAAGAATACAAAGAAAGTAGGAAGGAATTTAAGCAAGGAATTAGGAGGGTTAAAAGGGATTATGAAAAGTCCTTGGCAAACAGGATTAAGGAGGATCCCAAAGGCATTTATATCTACCACAGAATACTGAGAGAGGCAAGGGAGAAAATTCCTGACGCCATGACAGAAATCTTTGTATCTTCATTGGCTACACGTGAGGTCCAAGATAATAATAATGTTTATTTGTGTCACAAGTAGGCTTACATCAACACTGCAATGAAGTTACTGTGAAAAGCCCCTAATCACCACACTCTGGCGCTTGTTTGGGTACACTGAGGGAGAATTCAGAATGTCTAACAAGCACATCTTTTGGGACTTGTGGGAGGAAACCGGAGCACCCGGAGGAAACCCACGCAGACATTGGGAGAACGTGCAAACTCCGCATAGACAGTGACCCAAGCCGGGAATCGAACCCGGGTCCCTGGCGCTGTGAAGCAACAGTGCTCACCACTGTTCTACCGTGCCACCCAAGAAGATTGGAGACTAGCCAATGTTGTTCCTTTGTGTAAGAAGGGAAGAAGGCATAATCCAGGAAATTACATGCCAGTGAGCCTTACGTCAGTGGTAAGAAAATTCTTGGAAAAGATTCTCAGAGACAAGGGACGAGATTTTCCGACCTCCCAACAGGTCGGAGAATCGCCGGGAGGTGGCGTGAATCCCGCCCCCGCAGGCTGCCGAATTCTCAGGCGCCGGAGATTTGGCGGGGACGGGAATCACGCCGCGCCGGACGGCCGCTGCTGGCAGCGGCCCTTCCGGCGATTCTCCGGCCCACGATGGGCCGAGTGGCCGCCCGTTTTGTGCTGGTCCCACCGGTGTAAATTAGAGTAGGTCCTTACCGGCGGGACCTGGCGGCGCGGGTGGCCTCCGGGGTTCTTAGGGGCGCGGGGGGTGGGGGGGGGGATCTGGCCCTGGGAGTTGCCCCCACGGTGGCCAGGCCCGCAATCGGGGCCCACCGATCCACGGGCGAGCCTGTGCCGTGGGGGCACTATTCTTCTGCACCGCCGGCTGTAGCGGTCTGCCATGGCTGGTACGGAGATGCAGTCTTCTGCGCATGCGTTGGGATGACGCCAGCACACGCTGGCACTCCCGCGCATGCACCAACTCGCGCCGGCCAGCGCAAACCACTCCGGGACCGGCCTAGCCCCTGAAGGTGCAGAGGATTCCACACCTTTGGGGCGGCCCGACGCCGGAGTGGTTCATGCCACTCCTTCCCGCCGGAGTTGCCCACCCCGCCGATTACGGCAGAATCCCGCCCAAGATTTAGTCACATTTGGAAACAAATTGATTTATTAGCGATAAGCAGCATGTTTTTGTGAAGGTGAGGTTTTGATCGAGTTTTTTGAGGAAGTGACGAAGGAAGGGCAGTGAATGTTGCCTATATGGATATCCCACAAGTTGCCTCGCACAAGACCCAAAAGATGTGCTGTTAGGTGAATTGGACATTCTGAATTCTCCCTCTGTGTACCCAAACACGTGCGGAATGTGGCGACGAGGGGATTTTCACAGTAACTTCATTGCAGTGTTAATGTAAGCCTACTTGTGACAATGAAGATTATTATTATTATCAGTAAAGCCTCTGACAAGTTCCTTCATGGCAGACTGGTACAAAAGGTGAAGTCACACGAGATCAGAGGTGAGCTGGCAAGAAGGATTCAGAACTGGCTCGGTCATAGAAGACGGAGGTAGCAATGGAAGAGTGTTTTTCTGAATGGAGGGCTGTGACTAGTGGTGTTCCGCAGGGATCAGTGCTGGGACCTTTGCTGTTTGTAGTTTATTTAAATAATTTGGAGGAAAATGTAGTTGGTCTGATTACTAAATTTGCGGATGACACAACAGTTGGTGGAATTGCGGATAGCAATGAGGACTGTCAGAGGACACAGCAGGATATAGACCGGTTGGAGACTTGGGCAGAGAAATGGCACATGGAGTTTAATCCAGATAAGTATGAGGTAATGCTTTTTGGAAGGTCTAATACAAGTGGAAATTATACAGTAAATGGCAGAACCCTTTGGAGTATTGACAGGCAGAGGGATCTGGGCACACAGGTCCACAGATCGCTTGAAGTGGCAATGCAGGTGGATAAGGCAATCAAGAAGGCATTTAAAAAGCTGTTAACTGAGGGAAAATGAGGGCAGCACGGTGGCGCAGTGGATAGCATTGCAGTCTCATGGCACCGAGGTCCCAGGTTCGTTCTCGGCTCTGGGTCACTGTCCGTGTGGAGTTTGCACATTCTCCCTGTGTTTGCGTGGGTTTCGCCCCCACAGCACAAAAGATGTGCAGGGTAGGTGGATTGAACACGCTAAATTGCCCCTTAATTAGAAAAAATGAATTGGAAATTCTAAATTTATTTTTTTTAAACTGAGGGAAAATGATGTTAGATGGATTTAAGCAAAACCTTCATTGGGGATACCTTAATCTTCATGAAAATTGGCAATGTTGGGAGATGCATGGTTTGAGCAGGATTGTGCAAACCTGTAGAACATATATGGAACATATGGTCAAGAAAGCCTATGGAATATTTTCCTTAGTTAGACATTGTATTGGATACAGAAACAGGTATAAAACACTGGTTGGGGCACAGCTGGGGTTTTGTGTATAGTTCTGGTCACCACATTACAGGAAACACATAATTGCTCTGGAGAGAGGCAGAGGAGATTTACAAGAACGTTGTCAGGGCTTGAAGGTTGCAGCTTTGAGGAGAGATTGGATAGGATAGGGTTGTTTTCCTCAGAACAAAGGATCCGGAGAGCAGGATTTACTTCCTTTTCCTTCCTTCTCTGCGGCCACTCTGCCTCATCATTAAGACATTGGGATTCAGAGCGTGATGCAGATTCAAGGACAAGTTGTCGCTATTTTGAATGATGGGTAGCAAGCTCCTCCCAGTCATCAATGTCAATGCTGCCTCACCTCAAGGAGAACTTTATCGTATCTTTGACGCCTCCCCTGGAATGTTGGCCATTTGAGAGTTGAGCGACATATACAGTGTCACTCAGAGGACATGAATGAATGTGCATTTGTGAATGAAGGTGACAGGACAGATTGATGAAGCAGTTCAGAAAGCTTATGGGATGCTGGGCTTTTTCCACAGAGGTGTAGGTCGAATCAAATGGCCTCGTCACACCCAACTCGGTGACGCAACGAGGAAGTTAAATCTCGCGAGAGGCCTCTCGCAAGCAGTTAGCTTCACTTAAATATGTTTTCACCGGAGTATCCCGAGGCGTGGGATCGAACACTTGGCACCTCGAAGACCTCGGCGTGGTGGGTTTAGCACTGGTTTCCACAAACGTGAATCAGACGGAATGGCACTTGGGTGGGTCTTCCAGGCGATCAGAGGTTCCCGGGTGGTTGGGCTCTGGGCAGGGTGGTACCCTAGCACCCCAATGCTGCCTAAACACCCTGGCACTGCCACCTGGCACTCCATGATGCCCGGCTGGCACTGCCAGGCTGGCTGGGACACTGTCAGGGTATTGGGCCGGCAGTGCCAAAGTGCCAGATTGCCCATCCCGAGGATTGGGCCGGGGTGTCCTGCCCTTATCAGGTGGGGTGGGAGTGGGGGGTTTGAGAACCCCTTAATTGGTAAGTTGGGGCATTGTGGGGGGGGTCTGGAGGCTGTGGTGGGGGTATGAGAGTGTGGGGCGGCATTTAAAAATGGTGCCCCGATCTCTTCCTGTACTGAACTCGAGGGTGCAGGAAGTGAAGGTAAGTGTGACCTCAGTGGGGCGGTCCCCGCAGAGGCCTCCCAGAAAAACAAAGTCCCATTTAATAGCGGGATCGTTCTCAACACTGCAGGTTCCAAGAAACACCCCACTATTCACACTGAAAATGGGACTAATTTTTTTCTTAAATCGCGCCCATAGAGTACAAAGGCAGGAACTTATGCTCAACCTATAATTAGACACAAGCTGGAGCAATATGTCCAATTCGGTCACCACATCCTTGGTAGTGCGTGAACTCTTTGGACAGGGTGCAGAAGAGATTGAGTAGAATGCTTCCAGGAATGAGGGGCTACACTTTGTGACATTATCATAAATGTAAGAACTGCACGTGTTAATGAAATGTCTAGATCAACCACTAGAGGGACAAGTATATAACACATTGATGCTAAGCCTTGTGCAGAGAGAAGTGAAAGAGATAGTTTGAGTACAAACTGAAGGAAAGATAGTGAGTGAGAGCAGATAATAGTTAATATAATAGTGTAGAGATTAGTAGTAGATGAGTGTAGATTTTATGTTAATTATCAACTGTGTATTACATAGGAGTAAGTGTCGAATCCAATTAAGTAGTGTTAATAAATTTATAGCTTTGTTCAAGCTCAAGCTATACTGTGGTCTTTGGGAACACTATGCCAACCATCCTGAATTTAGCAACACAAAGAACACCACACACTTGCCTGTATTGACTAGAGTTGCTCTCCTTAGAGCAGACAAGACCAAGAGGAGACTTGACAGAGGCAA